>NC_038050.1:4108859-4414820 GCF_002211085.1 Panicum hallii | reverse complement strand
CAAACTACCAGTTTGCTAGCTCTATTTTTTTGGGGGTCAAACTGAATGTTCTTCAGGTTCATAAACAAGCAAGTCCCGAATCAGAGCCATTCCGCGTATCTTGACCACTACTGTCCCATCCTCAGATGACGGACATCTACGCGTGATTTTTCTTGTCTGAAAGTTGTTCAGAGTTTTGTAAGCAGACTCTCTCCCCGAGTTGCACATATAGCCAGCTACCTGAGCTGTATCAGAAACAGTTAAGTTTTGTCCCAACGGCCATACAAATACTCACTGATCTCTCGACATCCGGCCAGCCACACCTACGTGCGTTCAACCAAGACCAAGCCTCGATCAGTCACTCCTGCTCTCTCTGCTGAGCTTACACAGGTGCACCTCGGTCCTCGCGCAATGTCGCAACCCGAGCTCGCCGCCTGGCTCGAGTCCCGAGACGCGCATTGGTGCTCGCAGTACCCGGCGGCGCCGGCGCCGGACGAGGAGTCGGAGATCGTGGCGCAGTTCCTCGCGGCGCCGTACCCGTACCCGAACGACGACGACGACGACGAGCGGGAGCAGAAGCATCAGCACCATAATAAGCTGGGCGAGATCAGTGCCACCAGCTCCACGTACTGGCCTGAGCCTGGCCATGTCACTGACCCCGGCAACGGGGCCTGCTACTGGCCTCCCCATGGCGCCGCCAGTAACAGAAACAGCAGCGGCAGCGGAGCCTACTTCGATGGCAGTGGCTGCTGCTACTACTACCTCGCCGAGCCGGACGTGTCGCTCGGGATCAACACGCGCACGACGCTGCTGTGCACGTCCTCCATCGACCTAAATCTCCTCGGCGACGGGGAGGAGGAGGGAACCTCGAGCGTCGTCCACCCGGCCCCTAACCCTTCGCCCGCTGATCACACTCATACGGCCGGTCACCGCAACGGAGGCGATGACGGCGCCGCAGCCCGCGCCGCGGTGTCGCTCCCGAAGCGGAAGGCTCTGGCCGGCAACGATGGCGGGGATCTTGGACGGCACAAAAAGAAGGAGAAGAAGGCGGCATCCAAGACGGCGCAGAAGTTCAGTCAGGAGAGTTCGCAAAGCAAAGGCAGCTGCTCGGCCGACGAGTCCTTGTCCAATTGCTCCGAGGTGAACCGCCGCTTGGGGGCTCACGGCGGCGGCGGCAATGCGAAGGCCCGGGCAGCCAAAGGGTCGGCGACCGATCCCCAGAGCCTCTACGCAAGGGTGAGCTCAATGCGCGGCAGTGCAGATGGACCATTGCACTACCTTTCTAGCCGACTCACAATAAATTGATTCAGAGTATTCTTTCCGATTGCAGAGAAGAAGGGAAAGGATCAATGAGAGGCTCAAGATTCTGCAGAAGCTGGTGCCCAATGGAACCAAAGTAATTGATCGTTTTGTGCCCAGTGGAACCAAAGTAATTGCCAGTGCTAGTGTTTGCTAACTGCCATGAAACACATTTCTGCAGGTTGACATCAGCACAATGCTTGAGGAGGCAGTTCACTACGTCAGGTTCCTGCAGCAGCAGATCAAGGTAATTAAGCAGGCACGCTTGTTCTCTAGCCATGCGCATTGGGTCTGTTATCAGCGTCTCACAAGATTAATTGTGTTCATGATCAGATGCTGAGTTCTGATGAGATGTGGATGTACGCACCGATCGCTTACAACGGGATGAGCTTAGGAATCGACTTGAAGATCTCCACTCTTCAGTGATGACTCGAGTCCCATGGTTACAGTTACCATCTGAAGACTGGAAAAACTGGGCCAATTATTAAGAGCGATCTTTGGCACTGACGAAATTACGGCCTTTTTTCTTTTTGGCGTAGGGCTTGCACTGTTTTGCAATAGGGTCATCACTGTTTGCAAGATGCAATATTGATGTCATTCACAGTCGTTTTCTTGGAGACACTTCTTTGGCTCCTCTTTACCTGATCATTTTTCAATACGTACATTAAGAGTTACTACATCGGGACAGGGGAAGACATGCAAGACGTATATGCCCATTTTTGTACTGATAACCAGTCAGGTACACTATAGTTGTAACATGTAAAATTGATACGATCTTTTTTCTCACCTTCTTTTTTTTCCCCTCCTGACCCCTAAAAAAAAATGGTGTTGAAGTTTGAGTAATGGAGAAACAAATAATACCAGATGACTATAATACAACAAATCACGATCTTTGAAGAATAATGAAGCGTTCCGCTAGTTTTTTTTGGTTGCTGCTGTTGTATAACTTTAACATTACTAATTGGCAGCATGGTTATGTTGTTGCTTTCTGTAAGTAATGATTAGAGTTATCTCTGTTAGTCGCAGAGTACAGATCTCAACATGGATGCTGATTGCCACTCCTTACCCACTACTCACCTCATCACTGTTGAAATAAAACCTGCGTAATCAATTAGCCTATAGCTTTCAAAGAAATACATCATATGACTTTCGTTCAAAAAAAGAAATACATCATATACAATCGATGGCGCCAGCACACTTAGTTATGTTCGATGCACAAAAATGTTGCATCGTCTGGTAAGTGGTACACACCACACCAAAACGTGGTCAAACTCAAGAGTCAAGACATGGCAGTTAAGTCACGCAATTGCGATTACCTCCGAGACGACATTCCCAAGGGAATATGGCATATACATCCTTTCGTTAACAGTCTAAGAACAACCTTCACTACAAAAGAAATTAGAAACCACACGAATGAACCCTTTCTTCATAAACAACCAAATGAGCAGTTTGCCACGATGAAGAAATTCGATACGTGATCTGCAGCCCCCTTGCCAGTTGACATATTATTACTTGGGCCCAAAAAATCATCAACAATGATTACATCAAGTATGATCATTACACAACATCAACAACACATGCTAAACCTAATGTCCTATGTGTTGACAATCAGGACCATTAGTTTTACCTACAGCTAAACCCTAATAAATATGTTACATGGGAAATGCAATCATTCCCCCCAGAAACCAAATATTACAACAGACTTCACAAGGCCCCCTCATTTAGCAGCATTTTCCTGTGATCATACCGTGGCGATCTCCTTTACATGGAAAATACTTTACAAGACCCAGAAAATTGTCAACTATGACTGGCGATACAAGGACCAGAGGTTAGGGACAGGTGGTACCCTCAGACTGTTTGTGTGAGCCTTTGTGGCCCAGATATTGTGATAGGTGGCATGCTGTGCTTCAATGTAAAATCAAATTTATTGCTTCCTTCCCGTTAGGCTTTGGCAATGGACTAGGCTGAGGGTATGTGACTGAAAAATTCATACCCTTTGGTGTATGGTTTGCAGAGCCAGAACTGGAGGCCGAACTCAAAGGTGGAGGTGACAAGCTATTGGTTCCTGAGTTGGGTAGGGGTGTCGTTAATCGATACGCCAATGACCCAGAAGACCGAGCACTGCTTGTTTCACTACCAGAATAAAAAAATGCCAGGGGTTAACAATTGACAGTCTCAAATAACACGAACCTTTCATCAATATAGATCAGGAAACAGCGTAAGGTGACAGAAGTACTCACCCATTTGCATGTTTCCCTCTCATGCATGAATCATTCTTCCAGGGTACTTTATCTCTTGCACCGCTGTGCCCAGTATCCTGTCATCAACGAGCTGAATTATAGAAGTGCATAAAGCTTCAAAGTTGAAACATTGGATATCATGTGAATGTAGGAAGGAGAAAAGGTGGGAAGGCTTACTGGGGATTTGATTGCTGCAAATGAGGGTGTAGAGCCATGCTGGTTGTAGGGTGTAGAGCCATGCTGGTTGAAATGATTAGAATTTTGGATAAATGGGTGTTCAAGCAATTTGCTTGCTGTTGGTCTCTCAGCAGGGTTTCTCTTGAAGCAGCATCTCAGAAAATCCTTCCCTTCAGGGGACAGATTATCTGGAATTGGTGGGTCCGTGCGCAGCACCTTAAACATTGCAGCAGGCTGTAGCACCACAAAATATACATAGTTCATGATTAAGAACCTTATAAGACACCAATTCATTTTTTAGGCTGCTGATCACAAACCACTCTCCATGAATGGAAACAGTGAGTTATCTAATATGGCCAAGATTAGGCAGGCAATCACACATGTACCAATAAAAAATCATTATTTGTTTCGTATTCACAGCTTTGATCAGGCCAAGGTGCTATGTAAGACAAATTATCAGCATTCATCAGATGAACCTAAGGTAAAGAAAGATGTTCTACTCTGATTACATAAATACAACTCAAAACACAGGGAAACCTCCACAAACAACTTACCCCTTCAAGACCGCTCCAAGGTGGTTTTCCTGTAAACATCTCAATGATTGTGCAACCAAGGCTCCAAATATCAACAGCGAGATCATAACCTGCACTTTTATCGAGTGTGGCCCTAACAACCTGCAATATAAAAATGTACTAGTGTGACTGCACTACACCTCTAATTCGAAATAAGCAAGTAATCTATTCAAACAAAATAAACAATAGCACAGCCAACAGCAAGGTCACAAAACTAAATTGTTACAAGAGGTCATCACAGTATCTAATGTGAAAATTTATCACAAAGGCAAGTATCCACTATAAGTTTCAACACATAAATACACCCTAGACCCTACCTTGGGAAGATTGAATCGTGATTTTTTAGTACCATATTTTCCTAGTGCCCATTACTCTCGTTAGATTGAAGACATGCCTCTCTCTTTCTAACTCCTGCTTAAGATGGTTTGGGGTAAAGCAGCAAGTGATGCATTCAAGCGCTTCTGCTGGCGTGTTGTCTCAAAGTCAGAGGCAGAGACAATGTGCCCGTCATAAAGCATTATAAGATGTTTTTCCTTGATTCATAATTAAGAAACCATAGTCCATGCTAGGAAAACTTCCATCATAAGAATTCTACAGGTCGTCAGACTTTGAAATTGAAAAATATAGGTCCCACTCCAGTCAGACCATCAGCCGGCAGCTCTTGCTGCAGTCCAGCAGGCCTGTCTCCCACTGCACCTTGTTCCAGGTTCCCTCTCCCATCCCAGTGCCATGAGATCATGGGAAGGCAGTTCTCGCCCTGGATAATCAATTTGACCGTGCATGCATGCATGCAGGGATGTGAAGAGTGCTCCAGGCACTGGGCAGTGACTCGGCTTGGATCGTATGGGCTTTGGGCAAAGTCTGCGCATTAGCCTTGTTCATCCAGCATCTTTGTATTATTCTTACGACTTTGTGGAAATCAACTCCTAATTGTATTTACTTTTTACTCCAAATTCCAGCTATTTAGCAGTGTAGACCGTTAAATACCAATTAATAGTGTAGACTTTTTTGGTTAACACGGTACTTTCTAAACCTTTGAGAGAAAACATGGCAGCTTCTTTTAAACTTTGCTTAACACGGATGAAATTCTAGAGAAGACTAACTGTTTATATAAAACAGGTCTGCTAAGGTTCTCATTCATAAAGGTAACTTAAAGTCACTAAAGTGTTGTGCCAACTTCCTGGTTCAATTTCTTTATTCACTTCTTATTTGAATAATTTCTTTATTCACTTCACATTAAAAAGAAAAAGGAACGCAAAAGTTTTTAGAAATCCTTATCTTTCTCATAATAGGCAGCAAGCAAAGCTAAATAGGAAAGGGGGCAAGCTACCTGACGTGATAAGGCTACTAGTGCCCTCTTCCTCTGCGTGTAGAAAAGGAAGCTACCCAGCTGGCTGGTCAATCTCAGTGATCTTATCGGCCGGCAAAGCGGAGACGGACGACCACGGTCCCGACCTTACCAGTGGACTATCCTACTGAGCTAATGAAAGAAAAATGACACGAAGATCGACATGAGCTAGACATGGATGTATCAAGCTTTGCCCAAAAGGATAATCCTAGAATCCCGTCTGTCTTCTGGATTTGGCAAATTCCCTCTTTTTTTTATTCAAAATATTTATGAAAAATGAAAGCCAAAAGTACTCTTTCATATACTGACAGTCCACCCCTAATGCCTTACTTAAGTAAGCACTATCTTTTCCTGAGTAAACACTGCGGCCGAAGACTTTGACATTCAATCAACGGAGTTGAACTCTATTACAGTAAAAATGGAAGAAGTAACCAGAACGTAGCAGCAAGGGACAACCCACCCATACAGACAGCCTGCGGGGAGGATGGCACTACTGGCAAAGACCGTCTGGCGAAAACGCCGCAGGCGCGAAGCGTGGTGGGCCTGCGTGGGAGAACCTTGACCAAACCAATAGCGGCGCATTTGCTACTTACCTAACTAACAGAGCAGGCAGGCGCATTTGCCAGAACAGGCGCATTTGCTGGTCCCCCCAAGCAGTGCTTCCTGATACTGTATTTGAATATACCTGACAAAGCGGGAGGTGTAGCCGCAAAGAAAGACTACTTCTTCTGGATCCAAAATTAATAAAATAAAGAAATCCAATTTTTTTCAAATTTTTAAATAGCCAGCAAGCAGTTAGCTTTCCTCTAGAAGTCATGGAAGTGAGGTCAAAAATATACTTTTATTTCATCAACTTTGAATAATGACTTTTTTAATACAAAGAACAAAATGCATTTCGACGATTTTTTGAGCAACTAGCGCGAAAGCCGTTGCGCTAACGCGCATTCTCCACCACACAATTTTTATACGATTTTCTGACTGTCCAACTAAGTAGAAAAGGACAGACGAGTGTGGCGTTAAAACTGTTTACTTTTCGAATTTCTCACGATTCGATGGTATTCTCTTAATGAAGTTTTTAGCCAGTCATATGGTCGAGTACACTATCAAACCGCTGCGTGTCCATTAGCGCTCCTGTCCAGAGCGAAGAGAAGGCGAAAAAGCGCTAAGCATCATTGGCTTGGTCAGCCTTTACCTGACCAACTACCTAATACTACGCAGGCTCATCAAACAGCGCTTTTGAGCTTTCTTCAGGATGAATATACCGAATTGTGATCAATCAAATATTGCTAAGTCCTGGTATTGGTCCGAGTGAAGAGAAAAAAAAGCCATACAGAACTCAAAATCTTTTCCGGAGATATTCATTTTCCTGAAGAGGCTACCCTGAGAGTCCGATCTCAGGGTAGCGCTTTGGTTTAACTCCTAAAGAAGCGCTTTATGAAGCTTCTCGTAATTTGAAAAGTTGGTCGAATTGGAAATATTGAGAGCTTTTCAGTTGTAGCGCGCCTTCCCTCCTTCTCTCATTTCGGATTCATGGACAATCCGCCCAGAAAAAACGATAGGAAAGGCCAGGGTTTAACCCTTGAAACTTTGATTTGTTATTTAACCTGCCCACGTAGATCGAAAAGGTTGAATGTGCCGTAGCTCAAGAAAGAACGTCACCCTCTCTACCATCTCCGGCTTCCTAACCAGACCTTAAAATGCTCCTGCTCTTCCCCCTTTGACTTAGTTTGGAATTCAATCAATCAATCAATTACGAAACAAGAGAGCTTCTTTATTCCGGGGCTAGGGTGAGCTGAGGGGGGACAGCGTATACCTGGTTAAATTAATCAACCACCAGAGGATTTATTGCCACCAAGGATTCATCCATTTAAGTTTGGACTTTCTAAAAAAGGAAAACTGGTACACTACTAGACTAACAAGTTCATTTTTTTTCAACGCTGTATATTCTGAATGACGTATACAAAAAAGAGCAGGCACATCACATGAGAATAATCAGACTTGTTGCAATCAGGAGAGAAAAGAAAATGATGAAATTAACATGAAGAATAACCAGTTCGCACCTCAGGAGCCATCCAGTATGGTGTTCCCTTCAATGAAAGATTAGGAGCTGCAGTACTCAGCTGAAAAGAGAGGAAAATGTGCAAAGATCAACTATAAAGGCTAAGGGTAACCAATAATATATATGCCTATTGTCTACAGGACAAAAATGACTGCTATATTAATCAGGAGTCGCCCCACAGAAAGTAATGCAAAACTTGGAAAACTGTTGATACTGTAGATCATTCATTTAGACTTCAACTTTTTAACTGGAGGCATCTATGTAAAATTGCATGGATCGTTGTTGAAATACATGGTAGATTTTGGATAGAGTATCTTTGGTGGAATCAGGTAGGATCTCACACTCTACAAATCTATCCTATAGAATAATTCTATTGCAACATCTCCAATGTGATTCAAGATACTAATCCTAGGTGGCTACTCCATATATCAAATATTTGTGTTGAGCAGCATATTGTACGCACAGCAATCATTATGGTCTCAATTTCTCCTGCACCATTTAAGAGAGAGAAGCAGTTGCTTGGATGAACATACTATTGTTGCCATGAAATGGATGAACATACTATTGTTATCTTGGATGTGGTAATGATAAGCTTAATGGTAAGTTTTTGAAAAACCAAATTCAGGGGTACTGGCTAATGGATAATTGTGTGTAATAGTGAATAACATAAAACTATAGGTAATTTGGAACTCACATGCTTAGCCATTCCGAAGTCAGCCAATTTCACTACACCATTAATATCCACTAACAAATTTGCACCTTTGATATCCCTGCAAGAGCAAAACTATATTAACGTACACTTGTACATTTTCAGCATAATACAAGAACCTGATATATGCAAAACTCAGCAATAGCATGGTCCAAAAGAAGATAGGGTGTTTGCAGATTGCAAAAGAAGAGGATACTTGCTAATAGACAACGTAGGTTGGTGTAAACCAGCCTCCAGAAGAATCTAGATAAAGCTTTTAGCTTAAGAAAACACAACAAAGTGAACAAACACTGAAACTAAAATGGCAACAAAAAGGTACTACCTACTCTAAATGGATATGATAAAACAAAATGTAAGAGCTATTAAGCTGTTAGGCTAGATTCAATTAATAGGCAAAGTTGAGATATTGTTATTTTAAAAAAAATTGAAAACAAGGAAATAGATAAGTTACCTATGCATAATCTTTTGGCTATGTAAGAAAGCAAGACCCTTGAGGATATGTCGCGTGAAGTTACGTATGACTGATTCTGTCAGTGATCCACAATGTTGATGAACATACTTATGGATTGAACCAGGATGAACATATTCCAGGTATATGTAGAATCTCTCTTCAATCTGCAAGGGTTCAACAAATAGCCATTACATATTACTCAAAACTGGCACGGTAAATACTAAATGCACTTAACATGACACAGGAGAACTTACAGTCTCACTGCCATAGTACTGCACTATGTTTTCATGCTTGAATTGACTAAGAAACTTAATTTCCTGAAAAAAATGTCAGAGCCAGTGAACAAAATAAGTGCATGCATGCATAATTTTTATGCAGAAGAAGATAGTGCTATACCACAATCAGTTTAGCATTATTCAATAAAATTCCTGAGACTGGATTGAACTTGAGAAGCATACAGTATGTAGGATCACAGGAGGTACAAAAGGAATGCAAATAAAATATAAGCAAAGGCAAAATTTTGTTACTTAAAACCCATGAAGCTATGTAAACAAATTTGGTAGGGAACAATCATATAAATTTGAATGTAGTGATACCATCAGTGCAGAATAAACAGCAAAGAAATAAGGCCAAACCTGTTCCAATTGCTTCAGAGACTCAGCTGATTTAGCATCGTCTGGAATTATATTAACCTCTTTCATGGCACAAAGAGCTCCAGTGTGCCTATATGTAGAAGTAAGAGAATAACATTCAGAATCCAAAATGAAGTAACAACCATGGCTTCATGATGATAAAATACAATGATGTACCTATTAGTGGCCTCATATACACATCCAAATGTTCCACTGCCTAGGAGTTTTCCTTTTTGCCATTGACCAGCCACTGACGGCATCTCAACTTTTGAAACTACCTGGTGGCTAGTATTAGTCTGCTTTGGGCTTACAGAAGCAGGAGGGAGAGGTAACGGGTGAAAACTGGCACTTCCATTGCCTTCATTACGAGAAACATGGTTCTCCGGAAACAACTTTGGATGCATTGGTGATGGAGGAGCGCTTGGGTTTCTTGATCTTAAAACTGGATTTCTCAGTGGACTTGAGCGAGGAGAACGCTCCTGACCACCCGCAAATTTATCAGGTGAGGGAGAAGGAGGCGAAGATCCCATCAGATCAGAAGACCAGATAGACCGTGCTGACCATACATTGGTATCTTGGATGGATATTGCAGCAGATGAGAAGTCTACATTGCTCAATCTTCGGGGACTTTGCACAGGGCTCGAAAACCCACTACTCGGTGCACTCCTAGCAGGAATGTTCAATCTGAAGTTCAAAGTTTCATCTGAGTTCTTATCCTGGAATTTCTCTTTAAAAGCTTTTCTCCGTTCACCACAGGTAGTCCCATTTAACCGAAAGTCATTGTGCTCATGAGTCTTTGGTAGAGTTTGGGCCACCACTCTATTATCATATACAAAACATCAAAGAATTCACAAATATGAACATCAGAATCACCAGTGATACAGAATTGCAGTGCTCCAAAGGAACACAAAACATATTGACGAAATGGAAATAGTTTGAGCAATGAGTCATGCAGAGTACAAATGTTCAAAAGAAGCAAAATATAAAAATGAAGTGTTGTGCATCTTTACTGTTCATGGTACAATTATTAATAGCACTACTGAACTAGGTTGTTTCAACAGTAGATTGATTTAACGATCCTAAACTTGTCCAGTCTTTCAGTTCAGTTTAGAAGCTTCACAGGAATCCACTTCAACCTAGTACAATGACAGTACAGCAAGTCACCAAGTCATTCATCTATTAAAATCCCATCCTAGCTACTTCTTTCCATCATGTTAGTATCTAATCAAGTCACCAAAAGTTAAGAGAATCATTGTGTGCAATTTTATGGGTTGTTATATGCCGAAATCTGCAGTGAAAGCATCATGTGCACAGATCATCGCAACTCAATACATGTGACGAAATACATAAGAAATACAATTCTGTGATGTATCATCCAAATGCAACCTGATGTCATGATCTCCAATAAACATGAGTTAGTAACATCCTACAACTACTCAACTTACTAAAATCATAATCCATATCTGAAAGCTCCATTCCTGAACCCTGATGTCTATCATCAAAATCACTATACCCTACAGCAAATGATACCATCCCCTGAGTCTCTAAACCCCGTAGGCACCCCCAAAACTGTTCTTATTTACTGCAAAATAACCTGCCCAAAACTAAGTGTCTGATATCTCACTGATGCCACAGCATGACTAAATAGTGTTACCCTTTTTGAAATGCACAGATTGCTATTAATCAATAATCATAAACTGACTCTGGAATCCTCAAGCTGTGAGTGTGACACCCTTACTCGCGTCATGATTTACAAGCACACTAATTAAACTAGGGGTGAATTTGGCTAGCGAGGATCAAAAATAATAAAAACTAAGAATGAATCACCTCCGCGCGAGCAATGGCGGCATCCTTTCACTCCCAGTCTCTAAAACCCCTGGAGCCTCCGCTGCAGGCAAGTTCCAGTCCCCGTCGAGCATCCTCGACGTCGGCGACGGAAGCGGCCTCCCGGGCCCGCGGCACGAAGGCTCCCCATCCCCTGGCAGGGGCAGCGGATGCGGCAGCAGCATGGGCGTCGATGACGATCTCGCTGGCGCCACCTCCATGTTACTCGGCGACCTCGAGATCGGCGTCGAGCTCGCGGTCGCAAGCCCGAACCCGGCCGCCGCGTCCCTCCTCGCCGTAGGGTCCACGCCGATCGCGGGGACTCCGATCTCGAGGTCGTCGACGACGTAGCGCATCCGAGGCGCCCTGCTCAGCCGCGGCTGCGGTTCGCCGCTACCCCCGCCTCCATCGCGGCGGGAGCTGGGGCCGCTGCCCCCGCCGCCGATGAGGCGGGAGGTGGAGGCGCGCGCGGGGGACGCGGGCGTGAATGCGGACGAGGATTGGGAGGAGCCGGAGGGGGAACCGGAGCGCCTCCACCAGCGCATCGGGACGAGGGCTTATGGGGAAAAGAGCGAAACCCTAGTGACATGGAGTGGCGGAAATGGCGTCGCGGTGGGAGGGGATCGCTGGGAGGGGAGACGACGACCTCCCCCCGCCATTTGGGCTTTTTTAGTTTCTCGCTGGGGGGTGTGTCTTGGGAGTCGGGGTTGGTTTGTTGTTTTTCTGGGAGAGCGGCTCCGGCCGGTGGCTATCGGGGGCCACGCGGCTTTGTGGGAAAGAAGTCCAGCGAGTCAATGCTCTTCTGATGCAGCACACACATCACGTAGTGCTGTACACGGCTTCCTTCCTGTTTCGTTTTCTCTCTGCAGCTTTTTCCTTCAACCTTCCTTATCGCGGGCTTTGATAGGCACGTTCAAATATCTTTGTTTAATTTTAAATATATTTGTTTAATTTTAAGATAATTTTTGCTACTTTTAAAGACCACCCGAGATAGAACAATAGTGTGTAGAGATAGTAAACTAATATATTATCTTGATATTTGAAGTTTAGGGTGCATGCTCTTCTAATATCATTAACATATTAGCAAAACCATTAGTCATGTAAATATAAATAGAATACTTAATAC
This sequence comes from Panicum hallii, assembly GCF_002211085.1. Taxonomy (NCBI): domain Eukaryota; kingdom Viridiplantae; phylum Streptophyta; class Magnoliopsida; order Poales; family Poaceae; genus Panicum; species Panicum hallii. The sequence continues at coordinate 4,402,404 of NC_038050.1, read as the reverse complement.
CCATATGTACTAGCTAATCAAATCTATGGTGACTCTGAGGCCAACAATTTTTAGAAAAAAAAACAAAATTCTTGTTACATTTAGCGTATTGTATTCTTTATTATTATAGTTCTTATTCCTTAATGAGTTGTATAAGATTATTTTTTATATTTCACCACATGATATTAATGAGTTGTATAAGGTTATTTTTTAATATTTCACCCCATGATGTTAGTTATACACTTACATTGTGTGTCATCATGCATGATATATATTAACCTTTTCCCTTTGGTCTTTGAATTCCATTGTATAACTAGATGATAGACGTAACTTAATGTCTAAGTGAAAGCATATGGAACGGGATTAATTTTGATATGATGGTAGATGTGAGTATTTTAGAATAATGTGCTAGGTGGTATTTTAGAACTATTATTTTTATATTAATAAAGGTGGGTAATTTGGAAGTAGGCAGTAGGAGTATTTTAGGTTATTCTTATCATAAAAACTGTTAGTAATTTAAAGATATACTTAGATCCAATGGTAGTACCGCAATCGAGGTTAATAGGTGTTTTTCTTTTGTTGTGAGACTAACTATGAATTATCTACTTTTCTAGCATGTTGCACGAAGACTAATATGAAAGCTCTAAAAATTAATTAAAACCAATTGCCATTAAGAATCCATCGAATATAAAAAATTGAGCCCATCTTGCCCGTTATAGGCTACACAGTTGTCGGTGTTTTACCGGCTGCCCACCGAGGGGTATACCCAAGGTGGTAAGTTTAGGTGAGGGGATGCCGAGATTAGAAACTCGAAGGTGCAAGGAACACAAAACTTAGACAGGTTCGGGCCGCAAGATGCGTAATACCCTACGTCCTGTATGATGATTTGTATTGCCTTTGGTGTAGAATGATATGGAGATCTGTTTTGAGAGGGCCCCTGTCCTCCCTTATATATCCGAGAGGTCAGGGTTACAAAATCCTAACCGATATAAGCCAAGGAATTGTACCAGAACATATCTCGGATAGATTCCTTCCGTATCGGTTAGTTTTATCTCTTATTTAAATAGGATAAATAAGAGATAAACGAGATAAATAAGAGATAAGACGGACTTAATCTCTTAAACCTCTTTAAACTACGTTATATACACAGTCCCATGGCTATGGCCCCGGGTCTTGTCATGCTAGCTTTTTGGGGTTGCATTGGCAGCCGCACCGCAGAGATATAGGGGTGTACTACTTTTGATGAGCTCAAGATCCGTCCCTCGTTAGGCTACGTATCGCTATCTCTATTCTTAGATTCTTAACAAACAGATAAAAAAGAATCATAAAAAAGATATTACAAGTTGCCTCGAACCAGAGGCTCATTATGTGATCAATCTTAAGGAGCAACAAAAATGAGTTATGAAATAAAAAAATACTGTCCTAAATTACCATGCTGTTAGAAGCAGTGCATCTATCAATCTTTTCATGTTACTTAGAGACCAGTAGGATTAGTTCATCCTAGCATACATATCTAAATTAGAACTGGCGGTCTTGATAATATAAGGGCTTAGGTGAAATTATTCACGAAATCTAAGCCCGGTACCATATGATGTAAGTTATACTTACCCTCAGTTCATGGCCATGCCTTTACTCATCCATCAGTTAATTAACTTGACAATTGATCAATTATTACGGACACAACAAGAGAGAGAAAAAGGCAAGTACCCTCTCGCAGGGCACGTGAGTGACGGTGTATTTGGCGGCCCAACGCCCGCAAGCCACCCCATTTCAGCCCAAGCAAACCAAACCAGGCGAAACCCCGGCACCCGTGCGCCAGCCAGCCACAGACCTCAAACCGACCGGGCGGCGATGGTGTCGGACTCGGAGCTGGTGGAGCGGCTGCAGGAGGTGCTGCGGTCGTCGGACCTCAACACCACGACCACCGCCGCCCTGCGCCGCCGCCTCGAGGAGGACTTCGGCGCCGACCTCTCTCACAAGAAGGCCTTCATCCGGGAGCAGGTCGACCTCTTCCTCGCCGAGGTCGCCGCAAAGGCCGAGCCGGAGGAGCCCAAGGAGGAGGAGCCCGAGGAGGCAGCGGTGCCCAAGGAGGAGGAGCCGGAGCTGGAACCGGAGGAGGGCGAGGGGGAGGAGGAGGAGGGCGAGGGGGAAGAGCAGGAAGAGGAGGAGGAGGAGGAGGAGGAAGACGAGGATGGGGATAGCGGCGGCGCCCGGAAGAAGCAGCGGTAAGGGGCTTTTGCTCTCCGTCTCTCCCCTTGCATTTGCTGCTATGTATAGGGTTCTGTGGATGCGCCGTTTGGGCGAATCGTGAGGGAATGTGCCGGCGCCGTGCGTTGTGGTGTGCTTTTCGATGCGAATAGTGAGGGGGATTCCGGATTCGAGGGTCCAGCTCGGCATTCCTTCCCGGAGGGTTCTGGATTGCACTGTAGGAAATGGCTCTTTGATTAGCGTTGGTGGTGTGATTTTGGTTCTAATGGCGGGGTGTTGTAAGATTTTGCATGCCTTCGGTATTACTTGTTTACAGCATGAAGCTGCTGAGTTTCCTGCGAATTTAGTGCAATCTCTCAGTTGTTTTATGGTGATTTCTGCTTTGTCTGGCTTGTAAATTTCTTCTGAATTTGTTGTCTGAATGCTGGAAAGAAGCATATGTCATTGCATCTTTTACGGTTTATGGCTTCCATAGCCTAGTTAGGATGGTTTAGATATGATTATGTTTGTGTGAGTTTGATGTATTAGTGAGTGTAGTTTGGTGAATTTCTGTACTCTGGTGTGCTATTAGTTGCACCTCCCACTTTCTGTAGATATTTTTTTTGGTGTTTAATATTCTGTTGAGCTAAAATCTATAAGTGTTGCTAATTTCTGCTTTCTAGCATAATATCCTCATATGCTGTGCCCATTTTACTCCTTTGCTTTGTGCCCTCTGATTAATTCATTGACATCTTAAAAAGCATTGATACACTCTTTCTGCACTGCACAGTGTATTCTCCCCTATAAGGACTGGAGATGTCATGTGTGGTACTTAACCTATGCTAGGCACAAGATGGGCCGTGAAAGCCACTGCAGCTTCAGTGGTCCAATCCAGAGTTAATTTCGCTAAATTTTTTTATTGAGATTATTATCATAGTATCTTATTGCTGTTAGTTGGAAAGGTATTTCTATATGGAGCCTTAGTCAAATTGGAAAGTTATCCCTAAATGGAATTTTATAGGCCAGCCAAGCTGTATGGATTAATTGAGCAAGAATAGCAATTTATCATCCGGTATCCTTCTCAGCCCCACCTCAGTGATGCAGTCAATCGGTAGCTGACCATGGCACCTATGCAGCGCTGACAACGTCCAGGCAATGCCCAGAATCATGCCTCAGTTAGCCCCTGTGATCTCTTCCACAAATAAATCCCAACATGTGATATGGAGTGTGGAATATTAGCTACTTGGATTGTGCTGTTGCTTGGTTATCTTAAAAGATGATATGAGAAAAAAACTGACCATGGGTGGAGACTCCCCCAGGGCTTTGTTCTAAGAAGGTGCCGTGTTTCGAACTCGGGTTGGGACGGGAGTTTCAACGACTCCTGGAGTTCAACGCTCTAACCAGTCCACCATGAGAGGCTTGGCTGAAAGATGATATGAGTTATGGAGTGTCACATCTGTTCCTTTTACTATGGATGCATTGAAAGGTGCACTGATGTTTGTTACTTCGACAGACTCAACAAACTGTTGTTTCCATTAGGAATGAATATCATGTTTGTATGTTTGAAGTTCGTTAACAGAACAGGCCATCAGTGACTCTCATTTATACCAGTTAGCTTTGATTTGACTCATTTTTCATTCCTTTTGTTCAATATGTTCTTCGATAACTTGGGATCATAATGGAGTAGTTCTTATATGCATGGGAATATGGTAGCTGAAATTAGTACAACTACTGGTCTTGACAGATTATTCTCGGCCTTTGGCTACCTGAAGCTTGTCAATTATCCCATACCATTATTCTTTCTGTTAATTACTCTGGAATTTTAGTCTTATATGACTTTTGAGATTAAGAAATCAATTTCCTATTATTGCTTCATGCATATTCATGTCATATTTCTGGTTTTTTAACTGTTAAATATGTTTTACCAGCTTTGTTACACATGTGCACAAGTTTTCTTAGTGGCAGTTCTGGTTCTTTGTGGATAATCACATCGTGTTAAATATGCCTTTTATTTTCACAATATTAGATTGGATAAAGGTAATGGTGGCAAGAAAAGGGGTGGTGGCTTTACAAAATTATGCAGTCTTTCCCCCGCACTTCAAGAGTTTGTTGGTGCCTCTGAGTTAGCCAGGACAGAGGTGACACTATTAACTTAATTCTGTCTCTGTATCTATCTTCCATTGGATGAATGGCAGATCAATTGATCATGAAAAGCCTACTATCGTTGAGTTTTTTCTTGCTGTGCTTGTTTGCTTTCAGGTTGTGAAGAAGCTTTGGGCATATATTCGAGAAAATAATCTACAAGACCAAAGCAATAAGAGGAAGATTTTGCCTGATGAGAGATTGAAGAAGATCTTCAATGTGAATTCCATCGATATGTTCCAAATGAATAAAGCTTTGACCAAGCATATCTGGCCATTGAATTCTGAGGGTACCAATCCTTCCTACTCTTAGTTCTGCGTGTACCAGCTTTGAACCAGTGCAACACCAATGTTTTCCCTCTCCAAGGATATAGCTAGTATGTTATAAAAAAAAACCGGATATAGCTAGTAGAGTTTGCTCTGGAGTGGTAAAAGGAAATGAACATAGAAAAAGACTCAGGAAGGAAAATCAAGGATGAGGAATGGAATATTAACACCGTAGATGTTCATATCGTGGACGAAAATGCAACTAAACCTGAACTTAATTGAAATCTTTAAGAACTCTTCATGTTGACCCTTATTATTCATATGTGTTCCTTGACTGTAGTTTGTTTTGGCTATTGTGAGTGTTTGTACTTAATTGATCCCTGTTCATTGAAACTTTTCGTGTGGGCTTCTGCCTGATTGTTTACTAGCTTTGCTTATTGCTTTAGTTAGGCATAGTGCCATTTATCATGTTTGCACAAGAGGAAAACGATGGCCTCCAGGTTCCATGCCCCATAGTTAGATTATTTTGTTAGCTGTTTTTTGTTAGCCTATCTCTAGTTTATTAACCTTCCCAATTCTAGCTCTAAAGTATTTATTTGAGTATGATTTGTCAGGTCCTGCCTCTCCTGACAGATCAACACCCAAAGAGAAGCCACAAAAGAGAGACAGGAATGAAGGTTAGAAATATTTACTTGTCTTCATGCAATCATGATTTCTGTTCTCATCAATCTGTTGCTGAAATATCATTTGCAGGAAAGAAGCAAAAGGGTGGCTCTTCGGGGTCTGGTTCTGGTCTTCTTGTCCCTCTTCAGCTTTCCGATGATTTAGTGAAATTTATTGGCACCGGTGAGAGTATGTTATCACGATCAGATGTTGTGAAGAGAATGTGGGAATACATAAAAGAGAACAACCTGCAGGTAAATTTCTTTCCTTGGATACTGCGTTGCTGTTTGCATTATCAATGTGGAATTGCTTGGTCTTTCAGATTTTGGTTGATGTGGTTTAGTTGGTTTGTGATCCTTAAGGCTTGTTTTTTATGCTTGAATACACATCCCATCTGAGCTGTTGCTTTTGAATTGTACTCTTGCATTATGTAATTATATTTGGGGTTCTATTTGGAATTTTAGCTTATGAGTTCCGCTAAACTAGAACTTTTGGATCCACTGTTATCATGAAATAATATGGAGCGTCAGCGTTTGTTATCAATGAGACAATGAATGATATTGCCTGCTACATAAGCATCTAGTGCCTTATTACCCTGGTCCAGATCACTTGCAAGTATCATCTGTATTCTGCTGTATCCTTCACTTGGGAACCCATAGAAGCCACCTCAGCAGATGTTCTAGTGTGGCTAATATTCAAGATATATTTTCTTTCATGCCCTTCTTTTATTTCAGTTGCCTTCCAAAAAAAAAGGCTGTCTGCCTATCCACTATGGGTAATAGCCAGAGTTCCAAGTCGCAGAAGTAACCAGCAAATTACTGCCAATAACTGTGTAAGCAACTGAGAATCGATTGATTGCCACGATACAAACATCGTGGTGGTGATGTACATGTAGAGGTACAGGCGGATGGCCCTTGGCCAATAACCATAGCACTACAGACTAGGAGTAGTGCCTAAAGAATAGGTCCTATACAAAGATCATGTACATGCATGTTTACAAACAGGAATTCCCTGTGGGTACTGGGAGAAAAATCTAGGGCATTTTGACATGTTTTTCTTGTTGTTTTCAACTCTACTATCTGTTTATGTTGCCCTTTGTGAAAGTTATTGAAATTTTGAAAGAAAATAAGAGAACATAATATGACTGGGATCCGACCTGTTGTCAGATGTCTCCTGGCTCCCAACCAAAGGTCTGGGAAATTGTGGTTGTTGAAAACAGGTTTCGAAACCCTGATTGCAGTACTTCCTGTGTAGGTTCATTGGCCACGCTATGGTTGCACTTCTGCAGCTTCAGGCCCAGTGTTGCTTTTTAGACATCCAAAGAAATGGTGTAATAAGTAATAACTTGGGTGACTGATGCATGATTGGTCTAGAATCTAGGTTGAGCAATTCACCCTTTTTAGATGTGCTGTGAGCTTGTCTTTTCAAATAGTCACTGAATAGCCAAACCAGTTTTAAATTTGTTGCAAGAATTAGCATGCCTCATGATTCAAGAATGTGAACTTTAGTTGTCATACATGTCGCTGTCACCTCTTTCAGTCAAGGAACATTAGCTCAGCAGCATCACTGAGACTAAATGTTAGGAAGTAACATTGCAATTGTGTTGTGCTGGTAAATAGTACCCGGGGTGTTTCTGCAAAATGCCTTGTCATTAAGTTGTCAGCCACAAGGTAGTGTATGCACCCCCCCATCTCCCCTGTCAATCAAAGCTATATATAGGCGGGTAGGACTTGCACTTCTCCATTTTGTTTTTTCCCCTCATGTAACTCATATTCTGATCTAATTTCTCTTTGTGGTGTACCATAGACAACTTTGTCATGTATATGCTTGTGCTAACTAGTCCACCCATAAAAAAGAAAAAGGTAATCTCAGTGGTAATAGTATATTCCATAATTTCCGTTTTTCTCTCTTTTGAGTGCTACTTTCTAGCTCAACCAGTTGCAATGTTGTTTTCCTAAATTTCAGTCGCAGTGATGCTGTTGAGCTCCATTTTCCCTTCATTCAATACTAAACATTTCTAAAGTGGCGCTACTTTGTAAAAATCAAGGCATTGATTGAGTTGAACCATTTGGGCCTGAAGTTTTCCAGTTTCTATCTTTTATAGTCCAGCCTTTGTTCATGTATTTGCACGTTCATTGAGATTGGTTCTGTGGAAATAGTAGCAAGGAAGACTGAACTAGCCTTATCCACTACCATTTCCTATTTTGTGCTTATTTCTTTAAACAATAGCAAATCTGTTCTTAATTGCTATGCTCCTTTTGTTTCTTTTGTGGAAGGATCCTTCTGATCGGAGGAAAATAATCTGCGATGAGAAGCTCAAGGACCTATTGCAAGTTGAATCGTTCAACGGCTTCACGGTTTCAAAGCTGCTTGCTCCCCATTTTACCAAGACGAAGTAGCAACCTGCCATCCAGATCTGCTAAAACCCAAAAGCCTGGGTGATTTTGTTTTGCAGAATGTGTAATCATGGAACAGTTAGGAGCTATGTGAGTGATGTGAAATTTTAACTTGTGGGAGTTGTTGGCACTTTCCGAATATTACCTGTAGGTTCCTCAATGTCTAATGAAGTTATCAACTGTTGACTAACCGTTTCACACCCTCCGAAAATGTAGGGGCATAAGTAACTCTGTGTGTGCCGCTTCTAGTGTGTTGTTCTTACTGGTACTATGGCCCCTCCATGTTTATGCTCAGGGTCAGGGTTGAGGATGCGATTGCTTGGCCTCCTCAAACGATAGTGCTCAACTGCTCATGGCGCCGTAAAGGGCAAATGGGAGCACTAGCGCTTGTCTCTTAGGATTGCAGGGGTTTCCACTTTTCAGTGAACCTTTCATCCTTTTAGCTCCTGGTATGGATGAAGTTTGTAGCAGTACTGCACCCGCTTTTGCTGTATCTTCCCACTGAGTTGTACTGGTTGCTTTGTTCCTCCATTTGTTTAGGGGACACAGGTGTACGGTTCACTTAAACTGCATCTGTTTTATCATGTGGATGGCATTTCAGATTTGTATTAAGGATGCAACTTCTAGTAACCGTTTTCACCCGCTGCTACCATTCGCCGTGGTGCTTTCGGATTCTTATTTGATTGTGAGAGCATCTCCATTACTCATTTCTCCTTCTAATACAAAAAACTGTTCTTTTGATAATAGGTGGTGCTCTAGCAGATTAACAATTCCATCGCTAATACCAAAATATTTTTGGTGATCGTCAAAACACACCTACCTCTTGCTCAGATATAGAGGATTTCTCCGTCCATCCTATCCATTGAGTAATCTGTTACAACATCTCCAGCAGATTACTTATCTCCAATATCGTGTATATTTTCTCTCTCCGTTGCTAATAGCACTTTTTATATTTTTGGTAGCGATCTTAGTGTCGTAGCAGATTACTCAATGGATAGTATGCATGGAGGAATCCCCTGCATTTGAGCAGGAGAGAGGTGTGTTTTGGCGACCACCAAAATTTTTTTGGTAATAGCGATGGAATTGATAATCTGCTGGAGCACCTTCCATTACCAAAAGAACAATATTTTGGTATTAGGGAGAGAAATGAGTAATTTGCTGGAGATGTTCTTATAGTATGAGCTACCAAAAATATAAAAGTATTATTGTTGATGCTGTGATGGAGAGAAAAAATATATAGAGTATGAGAGATGTGTAATCTGTTTTCTTGGAATTCTGAGAATTTTCGGTGTCAACCGGTGCACATTGCACGAGCAGAATGTGAATCTGATAAGGTCGGAGTCTCTTCTGTTTTAGCTGTTAGGTGGGGCGTCGTGGTCTTTGGTCATTGTTGCAGCCAGGTAGGGGTTGCCGGGATCGTGTGAAGTGGGGTCGTTGGACCAATACTGCAGGAGTGCAGCTTCCTCGTGCCCTTGTGGCTTGTGCAACCGAATCTTTGATTTTTTTTCATGACTCATTTATATTTATTCTTCTGATCGGATTTCTTCATAAGCTGTTCTGAGACTGACATGAACGGCGAGTTTCTAGGAGGAAGAAAAGAAGCGGAGCCTGCAGCTCCTCAGCACGCATGTTTTCTGGTGTTTTGAGTCGAGCGGCGACCCAATTTTCTGGTTCTCAAGTGAAAACCGATGGTCCCCGAGAAACGCGAGGAATAGAGGCAGCGAAGCACAGCGACGTCTCAGTCGAGGGGGAGGGGCACAGGATCCTAGCGTGCGTCGCGTCGGTATCCATCGCAGAGATTGGGCCAGATTCCAACCAACGCGAGCTGGGCGTGAATCATACTTGCTGTGGGGAAAGGAAGAGAGAAAGATCCGGTGAGAGATCGCCGAAGATTGGTGGTGAGTGCCGTGTGGCCCGTGCACCCGTCCCTGTCGCCCAGATGGCCTCCGGATTCGCCCCCCATCGTTTGCTTCCGGTAAAAAATCAGTGGACGACGGCCTCAAATGTTTCAGATTTTTTTTTGATGTAACAGGAGGGGCTCAGGTCCTCAAATGTTTCAGATTCTCTCAGTCTCCGCTGTCCGCTCCACCGAACTTTCTTTCTTTTGGCTCCAAACGAAGATGGGGATACCTGGCTGTCGTCAAACTTGTTCAGTTATGCTACTCAGATTCAGAAGAGACTCCAAAATTCAAATACCCTTTAGCATGCTTCAAATCCATATGATCTCCAAACAAAATTCAAGCGACCAATATTTCGACAACGGAAATTCCATGCGTTGCATACAAGAATGAGAGTATGGCTGTGGTCAATTTTGAGTCGCTGAAATTACACGGGGGCCAGTGTGGTTTACATGCCCTTTTAACAAGAGAGTCTCGAAAATATCATAGAGGAAGGAGAGGTTAAAGCCAACATCTTTAGGCAGAAAGATAAGGATAAAGCGCAGCTCGATGTGCTGGTGTGCGCCGTGGAGACTTGATGGCGTTCCCTCCCTTTGCTTCAACGCACTCCTGCAAAAGTCAAACATTTTTTTGTGTAAATAAAAAAAGAGTTAAATGGCTGGAAATTGGCAACTGGCCAAGCAACCCTTTTTATCGCCACTTCTATCGGTCCTCATCCGAGTGCAGGACAGGGCTACAAGCTCTGTACTCTGTACTTGCTTCCTAGGTCCCTGTTCTCCATGTGAAGAAATACCAAGGTCAAACTTTTCTTCTATGCTCATTAACTGGGAAATGGTGTGAATACTGCAATATTCAGAGAGGAAAAAAAACTAGCCACTGTGGGGAAAAATTATGCTTTTTTTTTTGTTGTTGTAGTAACAACATCTACGTACCCTTTCTCATAGCCATGAGATCTCAACTGCTACGCACCTATTCCTAGTTGTATAATAAGGCATCAACAAAAGATCAAGAGCAACTGTGTAGACATGCTGTTCCTAGTTCCTACTACGTCAAAGGGCCCGACTTTCTATATGTTATCAGGTCTCGCCTATCCTCCATTATTAGCTGGCGAATCTTGTGGATATGTCCGCAAGATTCTGAACGCTTGAGATAATATAAGGTCAGTTGCTAACAAAAGAACCACATGTTGGAAACTAGCTGCTCCAGGTCAGACGTTTCCTGCACCCGAGCCAATCACGCAGTCCCAACCAAACGAAAGCTACTAAAAAATGGTTTGAGAACTGCGTCCCTGCATCTCTCTCTCGGACACCTGGATACGTGTGTGGACGCTAGGGCCAGGGGCCAAGCTGTCGTTGAACGCGTAGAGGAAGAGGATTAGGAAGGGCCATGTTGGCAATGCTGTTCTAGTAGATTCCTCTGGCTCCTCGAGGCAGCCATGGGCCGTTTTAGGTTAGTCCCGGTTTAGGTACGGCCAGGAATGCGACTTCTCCTTTGCGACCTCCATGAGTTCTTGACCCTATCTGAATTGTGGTGAGAGATTTCCAGACGGCGCTTGGATCCATAGTTCTCCAGTCTACTACCTTGATGACATGGTATATTGTATCATCATTTTAAACTCACATTGGTCAGTACTTCAAGGAGAATACAATCGATGCGTTTCACCAATATATATATGAGCTCAATGAATTTTGCTGCTTACCGCAGGGACTAAAAGGTCGTGCTTTTTTTTTGGGAGAAACTAAAAGGTCATGCTATAAGTTATAAAACCGAACAACCAACAAATAGACAAATATATGTAGCCGGATAGGGTTGTCTTTTCTCATCCGTCATCTCAGGTCAGTACAAGATACTGCAGGATCTAGATCTCTATTTACTCGTATCACAAATACTATCTAGGTTTGCTCAATGCCAAATTAAATGTTGTTTTACTTCAGTTTTTTTTTGCGGGTGTTCTTTCACTTCATTTAAAAATATTTATTTAAATAAAAAAAATCATACTATGAAACTATTTTTCATGAAAAATCTACAAACACTGTCAATCTATATAATCCTTTAGATAAAGTTAAAAAAGGCTGAACTTAGGACAAGCCTAGATAGAGTTATATTTAGATTAGAGGAAGTATCACTAGCTAGCTGGAACTAGTTCTCAAATGTCCATGGGTAAATAATCAGATCTACAGAAGGGGAAAAAAACATCCCTAAAATTGGAGAGACTGAGAAATCAGGCCTTCGCTCGAGTTATTACATACATGCATGGGATAAAAAGCCCCTGCATAATCAGTAGGGGAAAAGACGAGCTAGCCTAGCCAGGTAGCAATCACAGAAAAGGCATCAAATGCCACTCATCGTGCAATTGGAGAGACACTTAACCAATCAAGGAATCCTATTCAGCACTGATAATGCTCTTCTTTGGCCAGAGTCCAGAGCAGTCCACACTCTGCATTTCCGGGGCATCCCTTTGTCCTATCATCTGGCTATTCCTCCTTTCGGGTGCATCAGGGCATGGTGGCTCAAAAAGAAAGAGATTCCTCAGCCTGCACGTCCAAAGTGCGCGCCTTTTGTTTTGCTTCAGAACCCAACCTACCGTTGTCAAGATGCGGGCAGATGTATAGGTTCTCTCGGATTCTCATTTCATACGGTTAGAGGCCGGCACTGGAAATCAATTCTTGATGGACAATTGTTTTCAGTGGCATCTCTTTGTTGATCAGCTTCTGGATGAAGTTTTATACTAGCATGAAACTGTCTTGTGGCGAACTTGATGGAGTCGGTAGGTTCAAGAACTGAATCTAGATAAATAGTAAGACACGCAAACTATTTAAGTGCAAACGTACTATTCAATATGCTTCCCATTTTCTGAAGGATAAAGCTATAAGGTATTGTGTACAAAATGTCAAAATTAGTTGGTGCATACAAAATACTAGGAACAACCACTTTTCACGCTGTGTTCACGGATGCTTTCAAGTGGCCACAACTCAGAGGTGACACACCGTGCCTTTCATCTCGTTGGAGATAGCAAGCAATCCACATTCTACGGTTTGGATAAGAGAGGGCAGGTACAATGGATTCTTGTGTCTGTTCCAATCTTCTCTTGAGGTCTCAAGGAGTGACATCGACATCTATCCTTTGCCAGCCAAGATTCTGTCTTCTTGGTAAAGTGCTAGAAGATTAGCTACACGATGGAGTGGACCGAGATGCGATTAGTTGCCCAATCATATATACTTTGGGTTTTTGTAGATATATGGCATTTTGGATGGAAAAGGTCCCTAATATATAGAGTAGCTTTGATTAATACCTTTTATATAAAAACAATAGTAAAAAAGTTTGCACACTTCCCTAGAAAAAACAATGTTTGTACACTATTAACGGACATAGACACACACACACATCTTAACTATGAGCATATTCGGGAGACTGTGCCAATATATATTGAGATTAACGAAATCAAAATATATGCCAATAATAGTGCTGTTTAATTTCGGAATAAATTTAAAAGAAATATGAGCATTTGTTATGAGTCTAGATACAATTTCCACAACAATAAACCTAGAGCGCTTAGTCACTCAAAATAGCTATCTAATTTATATTCTCCCATGAATCATGTTCTATGGGATATGTTCCGCAAGCGAACTAATCGGGTTAGGCTCCGTTTGGTATAACTTATGCCAAAATAGCTTCACAGCTGAAGCTGGTGGAGCCAGAAAAACTAGCTTCGCCTGACTTCACTTGACTTCTACTTCATTTTAATACGAGCTTATAAAACATCTCTATGCTATAGTATCTCAATTCGCATGAAACAGGTGAAGCTAAAGCTAAAATAAACTATGCTAAATATGATATTAGTATTGTCTATCGCATACAGCACAGCAAAGCGACAATAAAAAAAAGTAGAGTAGCAGTACCTGGTAAAAGGAGTTCGCTCCAGTCACGGGAGTGAAAATGAGGCAAAGCAAACCGTTGTGATTCAGGGTGCAAAAGTCAGTCCATCCCCAACCCAAAGGATTGACGCGAAAACGAGCCAAGAACAGTGCAGATTCCGGCTGCCGCAGGCAAGCTGCGACACGGAAACGGAGGGACAGAATTTTTTCCAGAAAAGAAAAACGGCGGGGGATAAATGGAGATAAGGTGCGGCGCGCGCGTAACGTGTCGCGCGGCAACTCGGCGGGCGGGCGGGCGGGCGGAGGCCGTACGCTAGCTAGCTACCGGATGCGGCGAGCCGATCCCGCGCACGACGACCTGGGGGGCTCTGAGTGGGAGACGCGTCACCGCGCACGCCCCGACAGCGTGCGCGTGGGCGCGGGCCCCGCGGCAGCGGACGGTCCCCGTTGCTCTGCCTCTGCTCCGCCGCGCCTGCGCTGCCCCCAGAGGGGAGAGGATCTCTGGCCAATCCATATCCAGATGCGCCCACTTGCGATCCTCCTCTCGCCGGGAAAGGGAAGTCACGGCCGTGCCGTGTCGCGTCGGTTGGCCGGTTGCGCACGGCGAGGCGGATCATCTGTGCGCGAGTGGGGGTTTTGCTTCTTGCTGCTATCCATGATTTGGCCATTTGGGTTACATGTACATAATTGAGACGGGTAACTGTGCAAGATTCACCTGTATGTGAAGTTTTAAGTCCTCTCTTGTTGAATCTCAAGCTCTACGATGGAGACATATTGCGGTACAATAGTGCACTAGATTACCGTGATAACGCTGTAAGTTTACTTGGTATTCTCATTATGTGCAAGCACTGAATTATATTGTAGATATATGCCGGCCTGTATGATACATAATCTTGTTGCTGAGGTGTACGTAGTGTTGCTAGTCTTAAAATGTGCCGGACCAATTTCTTAAAGATGATGATAACAATAGTATAAGAATTTGTTGCATTTGGATCATCTAACAAATATAGCTGTGCTGTTTGGTAATACCACCACTGGCTTGGCGCTTGACGTACATTACCAACCCATGTCTCACCAAATTAAACACTTATTCAAGAAGTCACCTTTCCCCAGCGAAAAGATCTCCATATTTTCGTCGAAAAGAAAAATCTCCATACCAAGCCACACACAAGAAAACCATCCGGAACGTACGGCTTTTGTGTCACCGACTTGCCCCTTCTTCCATCGTGAGGACAGCCAGAGAAAAACAAATGGCAGGACCACCGTACTACGGAGCGTTGCGCGTGCGGTCATTGCCGCCACCCAAGAACAATCCATCTTCCCCGACCCGCGCGGGGGCCGCGACACCGAGCCGTTCCGCCACGGCGCCGCCCGAAGTAACCGATGGGCCTCGCGCCCGCGAGACCAGGGAATGGAAGAACAGCGGGGCGACTGGCGAGGGAGGAATCGTCATCGAATCATCCACCCCCGGTCTAAAAAAGGGGCATCGCCATCCACGCAGGATCCCTCGCCCGGGCACGCAAACGCCGAGAGCTTTTAAGGCGGTGGCGAGATGCAGTTAACCACACGCCTGCTGTCATTACTTGCACGGAACGCAAGCTAGAGGAAACCGAAAAAGGGACCGCACCGTGAATCTCAGAGGAAAGGCAGGGGTGTCGGTGCAAATGTTCGGACTTCAGAGAGGCTGCCGTGGGCCGGGGTGCGAAATGGGGGAACCGCGGGGGCCGTGTCGGGAGCGGGGGCCGTGAGAAGCGGTAACTCGAGGCAGCGATGGATGATGATGGGGTGGGGTGGGTGATTCACCGGGGGGAAGTGTGCGTGGGACGACGTCCGGCCGCGAGCTTCTCGCGCTGGGCGCGACGTGAGGAATCGGCAACGCAGCGCGCCCACCCACCCCACGCGCCGCGTGGTCTCCCTTCCCTCTCCTCCCCTCTCCTCTCTCTCTCCCCTCCCATCCTGCGGTCCAGCTCGCAGATTCCATTCGCCCCCGCCCGCCGCCGCCCGTCTATATATGCCCCCCCGGCGGCCGCACCTCCGGAATCCAGATCCTCCAGTCGCCCAACCACCGCCTTCTCCTCTTCCTTCCTTCCTTTCCCTGTTCGTGTTCGTCTCGGCTTCCGGTCGCTGATTCCGCGCGGAGATTCTGTGGTGGCGGTGCTCGTTCGCTCTCGCTGCTCGTGGTTCGCGTGCATGGGGCTCGACGTGGCGGAGATCGGGATGGGCCTGGATCTGGGGCTGGACCTCAGGCTCTTCGCCGCGCGGAGCGCCGGCGGGATGGCGGCGGCCGCGGCCAAGGGCGCGCCCGCGGGGATCGAGGCCTGCATCAGGAGCCTCGAGGAGGAGCGACGCAAGATCGAGGTCTTCAGGCGCGAGCTCCCGCTCTGCGTCCGCCTCCTCGCCGACGGTGAGAACACCACACCTCCTGTTGTTGTTGTTGTTGGCTTGTGTCGCGTTGCGTCCTTTTTTTTCCCTCTTTCTGTTTCTTCTCCGCGGCGCGGTTAGCTGACACGGTGTGCGGTGGCAGTGATCGAGGAGTTGAAGGAGGAGGCCGCGAGGAAAGGCAGCGATTTGGAGTTGAGGCCGGACGACGGCGACAAGAGGAAATGGATGAGCACCGCGCAGCTCTGGGTGGATTCCGACGCCAAATCCAAGGTAAGCTGTTCTGCAGTTTTGATTTTTCGCCAAACGCTCGAATTTGAATTGCGTTCCTACTTGTTAGGATTATTAAGAAGTTTCCGGTTTTTATTGAAAAAGACTGGTTATACGTGTTTACAGTCCGAGAAAGAGCAACGGAATGCGATGACCTCGCCGGAGCCCAAGTTGCTCGGTGGCCCCATGCCGATACGGGCTGTTCCGGCGGTGCCGCCGCCGCCGCCACCGTGCTTCAGGAGGGATGACAACGCTGCCGGCACTGTCGGGCTGCCCGGTCTGTCGTTGCTACCACCGGCTGCAAAGACATCGATCTCTCCGGTCCCTGCTGTTGATGAACACAGGCAGAACGCCGCCGCAAGATTGTCTGCCACCATGTCACCATCTGGTCCTGGACTTAACCTGCATGCTCAGACTCAACAGCAGCAGCAGCAGGCGAGGAAGGCAAGGCGGTGCTGGTCGCCGGAGCTTCACCGGCAGTTTGTTGCTGCCTTGCATCAACTCGGCGGTCCACAAGGTAAGAAAAGCGACCAATCAATTCACCTTTTGTTCAAAAAATATAAATTACAATTAGTAGCTACAAAAATACAACGAATATTGGAGCCTTACAGACTTGTTCCATCGTGATCGCAGTTGCTACTCCGAAGCAGATCAGAGAGGTGATGCAAGTGGACGGGCTTACAAACGACGAAGTGAAAAGCCATCTCCAGGTGAGCAATTATCCATTTTATTTGTCCAGGCATCTATATACAGCTATTACTTCTTCCTAATGGCCATTTCTAGTTATGTATCCTGTTTGGAAACCAATTCGATCATCTCATGTTCATATTCAGAAATACCGGCTGCACAACAGAAGATCGCCCGGCGTGGCTCCGGTGAGCCAGTCGATTCTGCTGGTGGGTGGCCTCTGGGGTTCTCAGGAGCAAAGCAGCTCACTGTCAGGGTCTCCTCAGGGCCCCCTTCAGTTCTCTGGGTCAGGGGCGGCCGTCTCTGCAGCCACCGTCGGCGGCGACAGCAGCAGCAGCAGCGACGAAGATGACAAGTCTGATGAAGGCTACAGCCGGAAATGATTGTAAGGCTGCGTTTGCAGAAGGTCGGTTGGGAGTGTAGAGATAGCGTCGCGGCTTTGCGCATCTGTGGCAATAACAGATTCTTCAGTCAGGGAGAGGCTGTAGTGCAGCCAGGCCATGCATACAGGGAGATTGGGAGATGAGAGCGCCCAAGAGATGAACTGATCATGAGTTGGGCTGTTGGTTGTCATGTACATGAAAAGCTGATACCAGTTTTCATGAGGCTTCTTGACTTTAGTTCCCGGGCAGATCCAAATTTTCGCCCTGAGAATTATATAGTACATGCGAGATTCACATACTGTTTTCTGTTTGTTAAGTTATTATCATGTTATTGATTGCGAATACTTGCCGTTTTAATGAATCACATACGTCTTTTTCAGCGTCTCTGAAGATTGAGCTTCAGTACAGCTCCAATGCCCAACCATGTAGTTGCAATTAGGTTTCTGACAGAGATCAGAATTCCCTATGGACCATAAACTGTAGCGAACCAATTACCATGAGCTTAAAAAACGCCACCATAAACCTTTGTAATCAGCAGCATCGCTGCTAACCTTTTCGACCAGCATGTTTCTGAACGAAGCAGCTAAAGTCTGCACCGTTCTTTCCTGAGGCCGAACGGCTTCTCCCACCCTGGTTGGTTGCATGCCTGCTCGCCCTTTCACGTCCAGCCGGATACCCGTGGATCTCCGATAAGTTGCACGTCGCTGTCTCGTGCATGCCCCGTCCAGCACTCCTTACCTCTTCTCGCAGAGTTGGAGTCAACAACCATTAACAACTCTATCTCTGTCCGCCCATGCTTATCCGGAGCTTAGTATAACCCGACGCGTTCAGAAGCACGTTGCCGGCGGCCGCCTCGCTGCCCCGAGCAAAATTTTGGGGCTCTTTTCCCGCATCAACTGGCACTTGAAAAAAAATAAAATATCGCGGGGATTATTCCGATTCCGATCAGCTCAGCAGCGTCGCTTGGCTCGCAAGGCGCTTTCAGCATGCGAATATTCTTGCGGTTGCTTGCAGCATCTGCCGCGCGCGCCCGTCCTTTCCGCTTTGAAGACGGGCGTGCGGGGTGAGGTGTCAGCTAGCATGCTCGCCCGCTCGGCTGTGGCCGACGCCACGGAGATAAGCTAGTTAATTGAGCGCGTGGGTTAGTTGCCATTGGCCAGCCGTTGCTGGTGATAGGGGAAGGCATGGCCGCCGCTCGATGTGGGCAGTGGATGGATGGATGGATATTCGGTGCTGCGCTCTCCGGCCGGTCTTTTGTTGTTGCTGGACTGGACGCAGGGACAGCTAGCGACCGGCCAATCAGGCGGCCGGAACCGAATTCGGCGGGCCCTTTTTCTGGTGGTGCTGACTCTGCAGATACAGATAACTGGTTCGAGGAAACAAGAAACTGGGCCTTTCAAAAAGGAGATGGAAAGAAAAAAACAAGGAGATGGAAAGAGGGAGGAACCCTGTCTTTCTCGCTCTGTTCTCTTAATGTGTAAGCGGGGATCTGGATACGCATATGTGAGCGGTAAAGATAGTGAAAGGTGTCAATTTTGTGAAAGGTTTTGTTCTCGCTCTCCTATATTAATATAAGAACGGCAAAGCTCTTGCCGGTTTCGTTTCAAAAACAAAATTGTGAGAGGATTTGCACGCGATTTCTTGTGTTCCGTTTCTGCCATCTTTGCCATGAGATAGATAGTAGAAGCTTTATTTTTTTAATATGGATATAGATCAATTGGAGGTAAAGAAAAGCAAGATGAAAAATAGTGAAAGAACCGCGTATCTTCGGTTGTAAAGAGGAGACAGAGACTGAGGGTAGGTACCTGCTGATGAAAAGGATTGAGGAGATATAATAAGGTGCAATTCCACTTGTAGGTTAGTGAGACGTGAGCACGGCCTAATCCCAATCGTTTACCGCATTTTATAGGTTTGCCTTTTGCGCTGTAACTTCAAGCGCCGTTGCCAAATTTAAGTGGCGAGTCAAGTGGGCCGAATTGTGCGTGGGAATGTGAGATGGGCTGAGCTTTGCGACAATTGGGCTGGGAAAGGCTTCGGCCCACACAGCACCAGATGCTACTCATACGGGGCTTGAAGTTGCAATTTCGATTTACACAACTTAAAACATGTCGATTAAAATAAAGTGAAGAGAAATCGCATGCATACCACCGACCAGCCTGCTTTCTTACCATAGGGTGTCTCAATAACATGTGGGTCTGGTATCACCTGCCATTGAGACATCGGTGCTAAAATACCAAACTGCTATTTGGCCGTATGTTCTGAAAATCCTATAGTCAGAGGCAAATTTCTCTTTCTAAGTGAATTCTAACAAGGACCACGTTAGCAAGGAAGCACATTTCTCCTTTTCTTACTATACGTTCCAAATTAAAATTTATTTTGATATTTTTAGATGTATAATTTTTATTATACTCTTAGACACATAGCTAGAAATATCAAAATGAATTATAATTTGAAATGGAGGGGTACTTTTCACCCCTTCTTTTCACAGTATTTAGTGATTTTTTTCTGTAGTTATTTAATGTTCTTAAACTTAATGTCACCATTTTTAGCTGCATAAACACTCAAATAACTTATTTAGAGTTCCACAAATGAAAGCTCATCCCTGCATGGCCATTTATGACACAGATCCTAAAAGATGACACCCAATAAAAAACCACTTCCAGCATCACTCATGCAGCCCCCGAACGGTTCGCAAGGCGAGAAGCCTCTCTCTCTCCTGGTCGGCCAGTGACATCACCAACTCGTCGAGAGGAGAGGGAGGGGAGGGAGCACGAGCTCGTTGCCGATTCGAGAAGAGAAGAGGAGTGAGAGAGGGAGAGCGAGCGAGGGGGAGGGAAAGGGAGCGAGGGGAAGGAGCAGGGAGCCTGCGCCCGGGGCATCGGGTCACGGAACCCGACAAACCCTAGCCTCCGTTGATCGCCGTCTCAGGCCATGGCAGCGCCGGCGCCGGATCGGGCGGCGCTGACGGTGGGGCCTGGCATGGACATGCCAATCATGCACGACAGCGACCGGTACGAGCTCGTGCGCGACATCGGCTCCGGCAACTTCGGCGTCGCCCGCCTCATGCGCGACCGCCGCACCAGTGAGCTCGTCGCCGTCAAGTACATCGAGCGCGGCGAGAAGGTATCGTGCTGATCCCGTTCTCCCTCCCCTATTGGATTCGATTCGGTGCTGATTGTGGTTAGTCACGCATCTATTCGTCGCACGTTGGTTGGTTCCGTTGGTGCGTCTGCGCTCGGAAGGGGCTATCCGATTTGGGATTCTCGCGATTAGTGGTGAATCCTTTGTCGTGCGCGTGCTATTCGTTTCGTGGGTTAGGGCCGCCGTATCTTCAGCCGACGTATATAATTTGGGTTATTATTTGTTGCTTGTGTGAATATTGACTGCAACTTTTTGCCGTTTGTTCCATCTGATGTGTTTGATTACCCTTAAATTATAGTTTTGTTTATGTGTAGATTTTGCTCGGGTGTGCTGTAATGGGGTTAATCAAGCATTCGCCACTTAAATCACTAAACAAGCAAACTTATGCTGATTTAGTGCCAGCTTGATAATTGAATTGGAACAGCAATTTAATCACCCTGCTTGCTTAAGTGAATTTCATAATTTTGATGCGTCTGGCCAGGTGGTTGTGAGCTTGGACTTATGGTTTAATCTTAAACAATATCAGCAAGCACAAAGACAAAGATCTAGATTGTTTGATTCTTCATTGAGTTTAAGGGATGTGGCTATCACCGGTATTTTTTTTTCTTGAAAATGGTATTTCGCACCTGTGCCACCCAGGGGATCAAACACAGGTCATGAGCACCACACTCCCACGCCTCCACCACTATGATGTCATAGGTTATGTAGGCCCAATATATCTAGTTGGATTTATTTTGTGTGAATTTAGTAAATATACGGTATGTGGTATTGAATTATTACTATTACTTAGTGAATCCCGAAAAATGTTTCCCCTTTTTGCTGTCGCATAAAAAAAATAAAGCAAAGACTTCCTTGTTTTGAAGTCCTAGGCCCCTAAGGTCCTATCATTTTCTTTTCAGATAATGATTAAAAATAACACAGGTAACTGACTTGTTGGGACTATACTTCTTGTTGGCTGTGTCCATATACTGGATTTTGCTCTTACCGCTTGATGTTAGCCATTAGGCATGATCCATTGATCCTATCTACTTATCCATCTGGATCCAACATTTGTGGATACCACATCTACTGTTATTGGGACCATGGTAATCGCGTATGATTTGGCCCAAGACATGTATAATCTAATTGGTAATGATGCTCCATAACTCTATACCACAGCTAAGTACTACTACTTGATGCATAGGAGTGTATGTCTTATCAGACGACGTGGAAAGATTATATGTCCAGGGCCCAACAAAGTATAGAGTAGATTTCACAAAACCACATTATACTGGAAAAATTATGATAAAACCACACTTTAAGTGTTAATTTCATTTAACCATGCTTCCCTTTGCATAACATGTAAAATTATAAGCATTGCCATCATATGCACTCTTCCAGTTTCACAAGTGACAAGCCTATCCTGTCTCTGATAGCTAATATTGAGGTAGTTGCTGACTTGTGACACTGTACAAGAGCTGACAAGGGGACAGAGTGGAATCCTTTTGATAAACCATGAAGTGGAATGCATAAATAATCCCATCCCATTCAGCTCCACCCAGGCATGCAATTACATTGACGCGCGTAAGCTCTTTACTGAATGGCCACGTTTTATCCATGTATATATCTAACTGGAGGTACTCGTGCATTTTTTTATACCATTCCTTTACTCTTTCTTTGGCCACCTGTTTCAGTACTTCTTGACAGAATAATAATCAATATTTGTCTAATTTCTGAAACTAAGGATAGTTAAACAGATGCTTTTTAATTCCCTTTGGGCTTCTGCCCCTGAGAGACCAACATCAATTCATACTAAAAGTCCGATATTATTTATGATCCCTATCAATGTCCAGACTTTATGCCTAATTTTATGGAATTTCCTCCTTCCCATTCATTTGGTGATTTATTTTAAATAATTCAAATGTCCGTGGTTCATGCAAACACGTGCGTATTCCTTAATCTGTCCCATTTTGTGTATTTTCTTGTTCTTTCATAAATGCTAGGTAATCAGTTATCACTGCATCCAATTGTCATACATTTGGTCTTCTTATATATATATTTTATTATCGTGTGCAGATAGATGAAAATGTCCAGCGCGAGATAATTAACCATAGATCATTGAAGCACCCTAATATTATTAGGTTTAAAGAGGTGAGTCAGGATTGTGATGCTGTTTTTCCCCGGCCTTTCATCATTAATCATTTCTGAATTATATTTCTTATGTACGCCTAGGTTATTTTAACCCCGACACATCTTGCTATTGTCATGGAATATGCCTCTGGCGGTGAGCTTTTCGAGAGAATATGTAAGAATGTGCGATTCAGTGAAGATGAGGTTTGTGCCTGTCACTCGGTTCATCTTTATTGATGCATCTCTTTCTTGATCCTACCAAATGCATTTGTATGTGTTTTCAGGCTCGCTACTTCTTCCAGCAGCTTATCTCAGGAGTAAGCTACTGCCATTCGATGGTACAAGTTATTATAATGACATATCTTCTATCCTATTGATACTGTTTACTCATCCATTCATTAAGCTGACTTGTGTTTTTTCCATCCTTGTTTTCAAGCAAGTATGTCACCGTGATCTGAAGCTGGAGAACACACTGCTAGATGGGAGTGATGCTCCTCGCTTGAAGATATGTGACTTTGGTTATTCCAAGGTTTGTTCTCTGTGTCAACTTAATCTTATTTTTAGCTAATATTTCTGGGTTATGTTACCTACGGTTGTTTAATTATTTGCAACTCTTTCTGAAATATTGGGTGGGTGGGAGGGCGCGCGGGCATGGGCGTGCTCGTTTGCGTCTGCACGCAGGCGTGGGCGCATGTGTATGTGTTCGCTGTTTGGCTTGATGAATACACTTTCATAGAATGATGGACATGCTCCTATGGTTTTGGTTTTTCTTTTTAATGAACAGTGCCATGCATCCTTCATTTTCTGCAGTCATCTGTTCTTCATTCGCAACCAAAGTCGACTGTTGGAACACCTGCTTATATCGCACCTGAAGTTCTACTGAAAAAAGAATATGATGGCAAGGTACTTCTTCTATCATTTTCCTAATATATCTCGACAGATGTGTTTTTGGAAGCTGGGTATACCTTCATGGCAGTGCACTGAAGTTCCATAAACATGCAGTAGTGATGGCATTATTGTTGTTGCTGTTCTTGTGTATGCGTGTTGTGCGCCCGCACTTAGTGGTCAGAAGCTTTCGCTTATGATTTGTCACTGTTCGATTTGAAGGGGATTGGATGGGGTTGGGATGGATCCCCAACAAGTCAAAATCCCCCTCAATCCCCTCTAATCCCCCTCAACCACCATATGAGGGAACAAGCCCTTAGGCGGTTCCATCCTGTATGAGGGAACAGATTGGTGATGTATGGTCATGTGGAGTGATCTGTTAAGTTATGGTTGTTGGTGCTCTGTGTGTGCGTGCGTGTAGCGCGCGCAGGGGCGTTTGCGTGTGTTTGTTGTTGTTGTTGATGATGATGATGATGATGTGTGTGCGCGCGCCAGTCAGAAAACTTTCACTTATGATTTGTCATTAGTAGCGTAACTGTCTGGTTACCTCCCATATGAGGGAAGCTTCTCCTCGCTGATGGATTTTTTAATGACAAACAGATTGCTGATGTATGGTCATGTGGAGTGACCCTTTATGTTATGGTTGTTGGTGCGTATCCTTTTGAAGACCCAGAAGAGCCTAAGAACTTCCGTAAAACAATTCAGGTAATCTTAATTCGCTTTTCATGCTTTAGCTACATTTTTTTATGTATACAAGTTGAGTGCACACAAGTGTGCGCGTGTCTTCTAAATGTATAAACTAGGTCGGGTACTTCCTTGTTTCCATATGTTTCACTATACGCGTTCTCCCATTTTAGCTAACAAATAAGCTAATAGTGGCATCTTGTTGCAGCGTATCTTGAATGTTCAGTATGCGATTCCAGATAATGTGAACATATCTCTAGAGTGCAGGCATCTAATTTCAAGGATTTTTGTTGGCGACCCTGCCATGGTAAGTCCTTGTTTGTTGTTGTAATAACCAGGCTTTGATCCTTGCTATCAAAGGTTCAGAAATCAGAAGATATGCTGTTTCGAATATAGTCATATTTATGTAGTTTTCTTGACATTTCTTGTTATATAAAATATGCAGCGGATAACAATCCCTGAAATACGGAACCATAGTTGGTTCCTGAAGAACCTTCCTGCTGATCTGATGGATGATGAAAGCATGAGCAACCAATACGAGGAACCTGATCAGCCAATGCAGACTATGGATCAGATCATGCAGATTTTGACAGAGGCCACCATACCACCTGCTTGTTCTCGCAGTATAAATGTCCTAGCTGATGGACTAGACATGGACGACGACATGGATGACCTTGAATCCGACTCGGATCTTGATGTGGACAGCAGCGGTGAGATTGTGTATGCAATGTGAGCCGCATCTCAGATAACCATCTTACCAATCCACCAAAGAACCGATCAGGCATGGGATGCCCTGATGTTGTATACTCTGGCAAGAACTAGCATCCTTTTGTGAAAAATCGTCCTGTAGTTTTCCCGGTTTCCTGCAAATGACATCGCAATCCTGTTGTGTCTTCTGTGGAATACAGATGTTGTAGCCAAACTGGGGTTACTTCCCTCGGGAAACTAGCCTCCTCTTGCTTCTTGTGTACTGAGGTTTGGATACTCTCAAGCTTCGACCTGTGTGTTACTATTATATATGTACAAGTAGTTTTACTCCTGTTGATCTGTGAACTTTGGTCTCTGCTGCCTGCTGGTAGTTTTACTAGCTAGTGTGTATCCCCGATTTCTGCATTTTAAAGTTTGTGCTTGGGGCATCCAAATTCATTACTGGATCGCGGATTTCCCCAGTTTCCGCACTTCAAATTTGTGGTTGGTGCACGTTCATATTTGCGTGTGTTAGGGAGTACTTTCACATGTGTACGCGTGTTAGGGACATACCAAAATTTGTGTTTGGAGGATTGGGGCACATTCACAGGTGCGTGCGTTAGAGGCACACAAACAAATTGTGTTATGGGGTACATTCACGCGTGCGTGTTCAGGGTGCACGTGCGTACGTCTGGTATGTTCTCCTTATGCACCATCGACATCAAAATGGGTTACGTGTGCGGTATACGCTAACGCTAGCTGGTTTCTGGGCGCTCTCGAGAGTTTCGATCACAAAGCGCGTCACGTGCCGGATGAACTGAACGTCGTCGGTCGTCTACGTGTTGCGCCATCTTTCGTTTTGTAGCCGCCGTT
Organism: Panicum hallii; assembly: GCF_002211085.1. NCBI lineage: Eukaryota > Viridiplantae > Streptophyta > Magnoliopsida > Poales > Poaceae > Panicum > Panicum hallii. The sequence goes on along the minus strand of NC_038050.1, from coordinate 4,376,900 downwards.
TACACGGTACCACGCTACCACGGCACGCGTGAATCTGATGCGCGGGCCCGGGAGGCTATACATAGCCTATGCTACAATTCGTGGATCCATCGCCTGAAGGTAATGTTGGATTGCTTTCTCCTCCCACTGCCTCTCGCGGTCTATGGCGGCCTAACCACACGCCTTCTTCCTCCTCGCGCTGGTGCTCTGCTCGCCAGCCATGGTTAGGGTTGGGTTCGGGTTCGGGATTGTTGGGGCGGCTCCTCACCGCCGGCCATAGAGGGAGGGCCAGCGGCGGCAGGCTGGCCCGGTGGAGGAGGTGGGCGCGGGGGCGCTGACGGCCGGGCAGCGGCAAATGGCGGTTGGGCCGCGCCGGGGCGGGGGAGTCGATGGAGACGACGACGGCGGACGGAGGCGGCCGGCTCGGAGCTCCGGCGGGACCATAGCCCGCCCGCGCCGGTGGGGTGGGGGAGGGACTGGGTGGCGGACGGCGGGTGCGTGGCGTCGGAAGATAATGGGCGGAGGAAGAAGATATGGGCTGATGGGCCGCGCTCCGCGCCTCCTTCAGATGATGGATGGCGATTTCATCACCCGCAATGATGTATAACCCCACCCTACGGGACCGGCGTGCACCATCTGATGGCGCGTTCCGAGCCCTGCTGCGGCCCCGGCCGCCAGCGGAGTGTTGTACCTTTGATGACAAAAATGAAGTGAAAGCTTTTGCTAGACTTCACTGGAAGAGGGCCGGATCATGTAGGATTATAGGATGCCCGCGTCACGGCCTACAATAACAACCGGATATCCCGAATCCGCTTAGCAATACCCCCAAACTAGACCAACTACTTGGGGCCTTTTCTATCGGAAAAGGTCAATTTTACTTCCTTCATCAATTCACTTTATCCGCTTAACCCTCTGAGCAAAATTAAACTCAATTTACTTCTCCAACAATTAATTAGTCTAAATCTACCTTCTAATGATATTTCTTTTTTTCTCCGCGTAAAAATTGAGTTCTAAGTTCAAATTTTGTGAGTGGATACAGAAAATGATGCTCTATGTTAAACAATACATTAAAAACTTGACTTTTTCATAAAATTTATCGCAGAGATACAATTATGCATGAAAGATATTCATGAAAAATCATAAGTTACATTGCAAAAGTTGAAGTTGAAGTTCCACTTGTACGTAGAGAAATAAAAAAGAGAAATCTCAATAGGGGGTAAATTGGACCAATTGAAATAGTTCGGGGAAGTAAATTAAGCCTAAATTTTTTTAGAGGTTAAGTGGACAAAATGAACTGTTGGAGGGAGTAAATGGACTTTTTCCCTTTCTATTTTTTGAGGATCTGATTTTTTTTTCTCCAACTGCAGCAAAGATCTCTAAATCTCGGCCTCTACTTCCTCCTCACATGTGACGCCTATTTATCATATTTATCATGTCTTCTTTCCTTTTTTTTCTCTGCCTCTCCTTTCTTCTTCTCCATGGTAGCTGGAGCTCGGGAGCACGAGCGCTGACGGGAGGGGTGGTTGGAGCTCGGGCTTGGCATACCGGCGTGCGGAGGGCAATCAGAGCTCGACTCGTGCGGTGCTAGCGGGTAGGGGCCGGCCGGAGCTCAGCTCGTGTGGCCGCTCGGGCGGGTGGCGTTGGTGAGCGAAGGGTGCGTGGCGCGGAGAGGCGGAGGGTGTCCAGAGCTCGAGCGTGCGGTGCAGCGAGGCAGCATGGCAAGGTGGCAGCGGGATGCGTCGAAGGTCCTGACAAAAGAGGCGTTGCGCGGCAGGAGGGGAGCACAGCACGTGTTTGGGAGTGAGAAAGAAGAGGCATTTGAGTGGGGGGGCATGGATGGAGGACTCCCTAGAGGCACCTGAAATTTAGGGGGTGAATGGGGAGATTTGGAGATCTTTTTATTTTGGAACTCAAGTAAAAGTTACGTTGGAGTTAAGGTCTGTTTGTTTAAGTTTAAATAAGCTGTAGATTATACAAACCAACTTAAATAATCTGTAAAGGAAACAAACAGGCAGCTTATTTGCTCAGATTATATAATTTAGAATAAAAAACACCACAATCTCATAAGCTAGTCAAGTGGAGCTTATTTCAACTTATTTCTACCCAAAAGATCCACTACCCATGGCAAAGAGGAGCAAATTACCCGCAATTGCCATTGGGTCCCACCAGCCCACTCCCTCCTCCCCTCCCCACGCGCCCCTCTCCCTGGCTGGCTCCCCACGCGCCCCTCTCTCTGGCTCGCTCCCTCCTCCCCTCCCCACGCACCCCTCTCTCCCTGACCTTCAAAACTGCTAATGTTGTGAAAATAGTAAGCAAATGAATAAGTCTAGTACCAAAGGGCATTGTTGTCTTTACACGTCTAAGACAAATAAGCTGGGCTCAAATAAGCTAGGCAAACAAACAGTAAGACTCAGTTTATTTAATCCAGAAAAAATAAGCTAGATTATATAAGCTACCAAATAAGCTGGATAGTATAATCTATAAACCTAAATAAACAGGCCCTTATTTTTTTCTCCGCCCTTCAAATTTAAGGTAGGAGGATTGATAGAGGATACGCTGGAGTGGTCTAACAGTTTAGTTTACAGTTGGTATTGCTTTGGATATCCACGGCTCTTGTGTTGTCGTGGAACCTACTCCGATCATTACTATTTTAGCAGGTTTTTTATTTTTTTACCCTGGCCCACCTAAAATTAAAAAGTTTATCAACATGTGGACATCACCAAGTGCTCTCTTCTAGCTCTTGGCCCCAACTGTGCGTCAACACCATCCCACCCATCCTCACCTAAAATTGGCGAGGGCATGTGTACGTCCCCACTAATACCTCTTCTTGTAATTGATCAGCAACCACCTCACACTCAGCCTTCGGCCTGCTCTCATGAAAAGAAAAGCTTCACCATAGTTAAAATTATTTTTCTTCATGAGAAACGAAGGAAGGAAAGGGGCTATGACACGCCTTCTGTTAAGCAAATTGGCAATGGAGCATACTCCTACCGCCAGCACAGCTAGTACCGCACTACCCTGTTTCGATTTCCGAAGAGTTGGCGCTAGAGACAATTGTTCTCTTCTCAGGGCCTGAGTCCTGAACAAAATGAAGAAGCGAGTTCCAACAACCGCGCCGAACCGTGAAAAAAAAACTGCAAACAAGCAAGCGTTAATAAAAAAGACCGGAGCCCGACAGCAAACTGGCAAAGGATTGGGAGGGGAGACAGAACTAACAACGGTTACCGAGAGACAGGATAAAGCCTAGCGGTTCCGGCGGCACTCCAGAAAAGAAATCGGCAGGCTTGTCGATCGACGCAGAGCCCGGCATCGAGACGGGGAATATTGCTACATGCGCGCTCCGGCTTCCGAGGACGCCACTGCTCCGGCATGGTAGCTCGCTCGCTTCCGGCTTGCCCTTCTCCGTCTCCTCTTCAGGCTAATGTAATGTACTCTCTGTGCCTGCTACCGGGGTACGTAGCGATCAGCGATGGATGGAGCCATGGAGGACACGGGTGCGTGCATGCTGCGTGAGAGGCAGCGACGGAACAAAAGGAACCAATCGTCTCTCTCTCTCTCTCCTCGCGCGCGCGCTCCCTCCCTCCCTCCCTCTCCACCAACCCGAGGCAGGCAGGCACGGCACCACACTGGCATGATAAAGCTGCATCTCGCAGCAGTCAGTAGCAAGCAGTAGCAGCGAGCTATGCGGCTATGCCGCCCAGCCGCCCAGCCCTGCCATTGGTTGCGCACTGTGGTGGAGAATCGAATCCCACCTGCACGCTGCCGTTTTAGCTACTAGTAGGCCACACACGCCGTGCACAGCATGCATGGACATGCACCTTCCTAGCTAGGGCAGTCTCCATGTCCCTGGCGGCATGGCATGGCCCCCTGGCCACTGCGCTCTCTCCCCCTCTTTCTCCGTACGTACAAGCACTGGTCTGAATGCGTGTATCTGCCAGCTTTGGCGTGGCATGCATGGCCAGTTCAGACAGTCCCTCAGCCGGCCTCTGCTTTTTTTCTTCCCTCTGGGCACTTGACTGCGCCAGCGTTCCGATATGGCTGCTCTGAATCTCTGTCGCGTGACGGTCTGAGACGAGTGCGTTCTTGCCTCAAAGTGAAGACAAAACCGGCTCCCTCGCTTCCTGCACGTCGTGCTTAAAGGAGATAAGGAGATGGAGCAGGCAAGGCGAGCTTCAGGGTACAGTTTCGGAGCTCCGAGCTCGGTTTTGTTCAGAAACAAGTTTTTTTAAAAAAAAAGAATTCAGAAACAAGTTTGAACGAGCAGATTTTTGGCACGCATGGTCCCGTTAGGTGCCCATGATGGCCCAATCGGATTGTACTAGCTAGACATGCAGGGTCTCATGCTTTCATCACAATATCACCAACTAGTTGCTGTTTTTGCTAGTTACCGAGATCACCATGACAGTTTCGTGATTACCAACTTTGAGATGCATCATGCATTGGATACATATGACATGTGTTAGGGAAGTGTGTACTTGTAGGCACTTAAGGCTGTCCACACTTGTCATAGTCTATTTTCATCCTCTAAAAGAAATATTTCGTCCCGGTCATCGAGATTCTTTCCTCTGTACCAATTTCTTCCACACTCTCATACTCTATATCAACCACCACGTATTTTATTCAACCATCTCCAATTATCTTTTTTTATTTTCTTTTTTTTCTTTCCTCTCTTATGTCCCCTGACTCCTTCTCCCTTCCATTCGCCTGCTCTCTTTCTTCCTCTACCAGAGACAAACTGAGCGAACAGAGCTTCACCCGCCGGCCGATTACTCCCACCTCCAGCCACCAAAACCAAATCACCGCTACCCACAACTAGCACACCTTCCCAGCTACCTCCTCCACCACTTGTTGCTCGGCAGCATGACCCCAATCATCGGGTATTAGAGTTCCAGTGGCCGCCATTACCGCCGGCCTAAGCTCAACCGCCACCGGTGAAGTCCTCCTCCCAAGCCACCTGGTCTCCAACCGGCTACCAAAATCGAGTCGTGGTGAGATCCTCCCCATCAAGCGCCCGCTCGCCTCTCTCTCTCTCTCTCTCTCTCTCTCTCTCTATCTCTCTCTCTATCTCTCTCCTCCCCCTCCGAGCGGCGGCTTGCATGGGCGGCAGGGGGGGGGCGGCAGCTCCGGACAGCGGTGGCAGCATCAGCTCCGGCCCCAAGCGGCCGTCGTTGCCCTTGCGCACGCAAGCATGGCCCTGCCGCCCTCCTCCGGCCCCGCCGCGCGCCGGCTCATCTTCAGCTCGCGCGGCGGGATGCCGCCGCGCCGGCCTCCAATGGCGGGACGCCGGCCTCCGTAGCAGCGGCTGCCTTTAGATCTCGCGGCGGAGGGAGGGAGAAGGAGGGCGGTGCGGCTAGGGGCGGTGAGGTGGAGAGTGGTATGGAAGAAGGAGGAGGAGCAGGGGTGGTCTGAAGGGAAGGGAGGGAGACGAGGGGGCGCGGGTCCATGCCACGTCCTCCGCGATGGCGGAATGTGGAAGTAGCGGACAGAGGCCGCTCCGTTTTGGTAGAGTATGGGACGGAGGTTTCCGGTGCAGCTCTTTTTACTCTATATTGGTACTGGAGGATGGGATATATACCTCGGTGCGGGCAGCCTAAACATAGGCAACAAATGCTTGTTAGCAGGGTCGGTTAAAATCCTGTTAGGCGCATTATGTATTGGTGATGCGAGATGGAAGTGTTTACTTGGCTCTCGTCGTATCTTATCGTGCGTTGGGCATCATATCAGTACTGCTCGCTAGCTAGCTTGTTTGGCAGGTGATCACAAGAACGGAGAGTTAGTCATCTACTAGATGGGAACAGAACTAACTAAAAGAACGAAGCTACTGTTAGGAAGGAGATGTACATGGAAGATCTAAACTTTAGTGGATCTGCTACATATTTCTGCCGAACAGGATCGCACGTTGGCAACAGCCAACTAAAGGATAATCACCAAAAAAATGCCAGCTAAAATCGATCCGGCGCAAACAAAAGAGGAGAGTTGCTGCTTTTGCAGCAAAACCTGCAGCCGCATGCATTCAACTCTGTACTTGGAGGTCCATGAGAAACCAAAGTGAAAGTAGTACTGATACCTACTGAACTGTGAGCACTGGTTACATGTACTATCTTGCAGGAAATGCAGTCTTGAAACCATTCATAATACATAAATTAAGCTTTTTTAGCTAACACACATGCATATAATACTTCAAATAGGTTTACCAAACTAGATGATCTACAACACCTTTGAAGGCACACACCAGTCCATCATCTATGCATATTGATCATGCCGTTGAGAGTTGAGACTTATATGATCAATCCATGATCGGCCTCATGTAAAACACCAAATACAAAGCTATCCATCACCCCTACTACACTACAGCAGATCGAGAAGGAACAAAGATAACTCTGATTAACAGTAAGCAATTAAAAGTTACTCCCGTTCTCCCACTGATCAACAAAAACAACAGTAACTAAACACCCTCGATTAACCTCCCCCCGAGTGGATTTGCTTCTCACTCAAAACACAGTCAAACCGCGCACGATAAAGCTACACCGAAGGCTGAACTGATGATCCAGCTACTGATCACGTACTAGCTAGTGTGTCATGTAGTAACAGCCGCGTACGTCGGGTCCGGCTCTCATGGGAACGCGCCGTTGGGGGTGGGCAAGTCCGGCCACGCCACGGACATCGCCGCCGGGCCGGCCCAGTACTGCATCTCGGGCGCGGGTAGGGAGACCGGCGGGAGGTCTAGCCCGACCGTGGCGCTGCTCAGCGCAGCCGAGACGCCCGACGCGGCCGGTGGGAGGGAGGTCGCCGCGGTGGTGCAGGGGAGGGACGTGGCGCCGGGCCCGTCGTACTCGTGTGGGCGTCCAGCGGCGCTGCTCACCACCGCGTGGAGCTGGTCGCTGTAGTAGCTCGCCGCGGGCGACGACGACGGCGGGGGCAGCTTTAGCCCGAGGCTTGACAGCACGTCGTGCTGCCCCAGCGCCCCCATGCCGATCTGGGAGTCCATGAGCGGCGGTGTTGGGATGGGACGCGGCGCGGCCGGCGGCCACAGCGACGCCGGCGCGCCACCGGCATTGCCACCGCCAGGCAAGACATGGAGGGGCAGGTGGGGCATGGTGTCGAGACCGAGGAGCCTGTGCATGTTGCTGCCGCCGTGGCCGCCCTGCACGCCCCTGGCGCTGTTGAGCAGCGCCATGAGCTGCGCGGCGGCCGCCTGCTGCGACGACGCCCAGGGCGCGGGGCCGGCGCCCATGCCCAAGCCGACGCCGAGGCCCAGCGACGGCGCTCCACCCATGGACTTGCAGGAGACCGCCGGCTTCGCTGGCGTCGGCATGGGGCGCGGCTTGCGGCAGCCGCCGCCGATGGGGACGTTGCGGAGCGCGCCGCCCTTGGTCCAGTACCGGCGGCACGTCTTGCAGAAGTGGCGCGGCTGGGTGAGGTTGTAGTTGTTGTAGTAGCAAAACTTGGTGTTGGACGAGTTGCACCGGGGGCACCGCAGCGGCGCCTGCTCCGCCCCTTGCCCCTGCTGCTGCCCCTGCCCTTGCCCCTGCGGCGAAGACGTCGCCGAAGTCGACCGCTGCTGCTGCGCTGACGAGCGTGACGACGTCGACGAGGACGACGTGGGCGACGGGTTGGAGACGATAGGGTGCAGCAACAGGGGAAGAGATGCCGGGTTCCCATCGTTCATGCTCTTCAGCTGCTGGTCCATGGCTGCCCCTCCGAGCAGTTCTTGGATCATGGTGATGGATGGCGAAAACTCAATATCTCAAAAAGGCTTCTTGAAGCAGAAGGGGATGGGCTCTTTCTTGGAGATGGCAAAGATGGTGCGGTGTGGTTGCTTTCAGGTTCTTGCTTTGTGGTATGAATCAGAGGAGAGGATGGGGTGGGGTGGGGCAGTGGTACTGGGGTGTGGCGGTTTATAAAGAGGTTGGAGCTTGGGGGAGGAGGAGAAGGATCCTGCCATGGATTGGATTGGATTGAGCTAGGGTTAGCTGCTTTGTCCCTGTGCCTTGGCTTTGTCTCTGTTCAGAAACTAAGCTTTGTCTTGATGTGTAATTACCTTGGACACTTTGTTGTCTGCATGTGGGTAGAACCAGGGGTTTTAGGAATGTAAGAACGTGGGGACCACCAGCAGTACTACCTTGGAATGATGAATGGTAGGGCTTCACTTCACAGCTTGGAACACTGCCATGTTCTAGTTCTAACTGACCAAGTTGTCCCTTCCCCGTTTGGGGTCTCTTTTTTGTACCCATATGCAGGTGATCATTGTTCACCTTTACCAAATTATCTAGCCTAGATCCTAATTTTACAAATGGTTTTTACCCCCATGTACATTCCTCTGAAATATAATTTCGAGAATAAACAGTCTATTTTTCGGCACTTTTTCAAAAGAAGCACATCTTTGTTCCCTTTCCTGAAAATGCAGAGGTGATTCCTTACCGTACTTTCATCAGAAAAAAAAAGAGTAACGGCGCGTAGGAAACTACGAATCCACGTACATACGCGTGACGGTGACGAGATGTATCATCGTGTATCCATGGGTATAACACGTAGCGATAGGAGTATACGGAGGTGATTGTGGAGCCCGTGGATCACAGTCAGCGGGCCGTGGCACGCAACGACGGCAACGTCACGATCAGCCCGGGTAGGCCCGGCCCGGGAGCGTGTGATCATGGCACTCCAACTCAGAGTCCGGAGCACTAGAAGTTGCGCGAGATAGAGAGATCAAATCATCACAGGAATTTTCTAAGCCAAAAGGAAAGGAACATGCTCATGAGTCATGACTCATGAGCAAATACTAGCTTAGCAGTGGAGACGGGCTCCATTCCCCAATCATGCAGTCAATGCCCGGGATCGGAGAGGCCAGCCCAGACTTCCCAGAGACCGCAAGAGTACAAGGCCATGTGTCGTTGCCATGCACGCCTGCAAGAGTACAGCCGCGTGGCTGCATTCTTGTTCCAAAATCCAAATGGAGGAGAAAAAGAAAGTGTTGTGGGATGTGGGTGGTGAGCCTGACAATTTGGGGCCTTGGAAGGCTCTGAAAATGGGCTTATCGCCCACCAGGTTGGTCGGCAGGGAACTGCCTTGACCGTCCCGGGAAACGCCAGAGCTCTGTGACTCGTGCTAGAGGTGACAACCCGCCTTGACCCCCACCCCCCCTGCAATTTGGTTTGAACAAGCTACAAGAGGCATGCAGCTGCTTTTGGCGTGGTGTTTTGGTCATCACCACTGCATGATTACGAGTGCTGTTACCGATGTCACGGTCTTGCCTGTCACGTTCCGAGCATTTGCAGGTTCAGAGAAGAGAACAATGCAGAAGCTGTACAAGTAACAATAGGGGATTGGAACATGCTAAAAAGAAAGCTTTACAGGGTTATCCCTTGTTCAATTCAGGGATCAACTTTTCTACACAAACAAGCATGTCGTTGTTACTGAGATTTTTGTACGAGTACATCACTTGGTTGTTACTCTACTCATCATATGTTGGTCACAGCCCGAAGAATTCGGCAAGGATCCCTAGGGCGCTGCTACAGTGCTCCGAAGGGAATCAGGCTTTGTCCGGACGTGGCAAGACGCATATGCTAGTACCATACCGTGCTTCGCTTGCCGTCTGCTGCCGCGCGCGGCCCATGTTGGCATGTTTGTACGCCGCGCCGCGGCAGACTGGAATCCTCCCCTGCTGCCCTAGTATCCCTGCTGCAAAGCGCATCCGGCCGGCATCCGGACCGGTCTCGGTCGGTCGGCGTGGTGGCCCATCCCCCAAGGCCCCGTGGGGCCGCCTGTCGTCAGCACGGTCGTATCCCCTCACAGATTATTCACCAATCACAAGCAGAAAAGAAAAGCTACTCCAACTGGTAGCCAAACCCAGGTCTCCGTTCCCATTTGATCTGCGAAAATAGCATCCTTTCACGGTTCCTTTCAGAATACTAATCTCAAGCTTCAAATGATCGGTTCCGATCTGTCAGACACGCGCCGAAAACTGCAGGAAAAAGAATGTTTTTCCACGACGGCAAAACCACTTGAGCGTTGGGTCGTTAGCCAAGTACAAACAGGCGGCAACTCGGCGGCGAATGATGAACACAGCCTGGGGCGCGCGCCCCGTACGCCGCCCAGTCAAATTACACGGCGGCGCAGCGAGAGGCGGGCGCTGGGTGGGGGCGCGTCGGAGCGTGCCGCGCGGGGGCGGGGCAGCGGCAGCCGACAGGCGGTCGTACGGTGCCCCGGCGGAGACGACCGCGTGCAGGTGCCCGGCCTGCCCCACGCCTTGCCTCGCCCCCTGGATTCCTGCGCCAGCGCAGCACGACCTGATCCAGACCGAACCCAACCCAACGCGGCCGCGCCGAGCGCTCGTCTCGTCCCCTCGGCGCGGCGCGGCATGCCACGCCGTGCCAGCGGCCGGCCGGCCGGGGCAGGGTCACCTCTTGTTTGGGGCCGACCCCGATGGGCGCAAAGGCAGGGCCGGCACCGGCAGGGCGTCCAGAGCGGCAGGGAGGGCCGGCAAACGCAAAGCGCTAAAGCGACACGCGCAAAAGCGAGAGGAGCTACCGCTACCAGGAGGCTGGGCTAGCTACCTAGCGGCTCGGCTCCCTGGTGGCCTGGTGGTCTGGTGGCGGTGCGCCGGTGGATGGATTGACTCCTAGAAACCCGGGCTCCCTAGTCCTTGCCCGGGCCGGGCCGGCCTTTACCTCGCTGCGGCTGCTTCGCTTCTCCCGGACACGACGACTGATCATGGGAGGCCTCGACGAGAGAGATGCGAATGCGATGCATGGGAGATTCTCTTCCTCGACCTCGACTCGACCCCCCTGCCACCTACCATGTCTGGCGTGTGCTAGCTACTACTCTACCAGGAGTAGCTCGTTCCGTGCCATGATGGTACACGCTACACTGACCCCCACTGGCTATCCTGCTAGTAGGACGGAGTAGACGCACTGTTCATTTTATTCCTTTGTTTTCCCATGGATGCACAGCACCATTGATCTGTATGCATGGTCTTTGGTAACGGATAGAAAACATAGGAATTTTCTTGCTATTATTTGGAAACCAGTGGCAATGTTGTACTTGATGAAAGGAGCACATGTTTTGGATGACACAAAAGCAATGTGGAAGCGGTAGTACAATCAAAAGCTCAGAGTTAGAAGGGAAGCTAGTGATGATCAACTGATCAGGGCTCAGAACATGGAAAGGTCCAAAATTGCGGTGTGTCTCATGATGGCTCATGAGTGAAGATGGAAAGGAGAGGAAGGGGTTCCTGGGAGGGAAAGATAGAGAGAGAGAGAGAGAGAGAGAGAGAGAGAGACCGGGAAAGAGAGGCATCAGACATCAAGAAGCACTCCGGAATCGGAGTCTGGGCACGCTGAAATCTTGGGCGAGTGGCGAGGGTGTCGAGTCTGGTCAGGTCACTCAATTGTGCCTGGGCCTGGCCTGGCCAGCACTTTCGGAGTTCGGGAAAGATGAATGAGTCGACGGATGGATGCGTTGATGGACGGCCGAAAGGACGGGTGCAGGCAGCAGGCAGGCAGGCAGAGTGGGTGCAGGGCCAACACATGTTTGTCCGCCGCCCGTCGGCGTCTCGCCGAATGACACGACGTGACATGAGCAAACAAACTCTTGTACCCTTCCATGCTTTTTCTTCCGCTGCGTGCTCCTCGCTGCGGCTGCGACGTGAGAGGAGTGAGCGAGCGAGTCACCTTCTTCCTCGCCGCGGCTGCGACGTGAGGAGTGAGCGAGTGTGCTCTGAGCCGCACGCTGCTCGATGCATGCATGCACGTCAGAAGAGAAGAATATCGGGTGGGGCCGCCGCGTCTTTTCTCGCCGGCCGGAGCGAGGGACGGGACTGCAGATGATGGTACCAGTAGGAAGGAGGGAAGGAAGCATGATGATGGTGGTCAAGCTCGGGATTCGTGCCCGTCCTGCGCTTAGCAAGCTGTTCAAAAAGGTGCGAGACGGCACGCGCTTGAAAATTGGGCGTCCGCGCTCGCGAATCCACGCTGGAAACGAGGTGATCTTGCCACCAGAATCTTTCGGTGGTCTCGATCTCTTGAGACCGAGAGCTTGGAATGCCCTTGGAAATTCGGTATCGAACCGCGTTCTAGGCTTATCGTAGAATGCATGCCTACGATCCATTAAGCTTTTCTTATATAGGAAGAAAGGCTTAATATACGAGGTCTCTACAAGATGACCTACTCCTTCACCCCTCAGCTCGAATACTTGACGAATTTGCACTCTACAATGCCATGCCCTGGTATACTGTTCCGTTCGTTCCGTTGTGTCCATTTAGACACAGTACCAGTGCACAGTGGTGTGATCAGGGGGCTCAGGAGGACTGCCCCCGTCAAATTAACAATGGCAGCCGGATACGTCACAGCTTTATCAGATCACCGCGCTTTATTCCTCGGAATTTCCACACGCGGGGAAGAGCGCGAGCGGCAGCCGAGCCAGGCACACCCACCAGAAGAGTAGTGAAAACAACAAGCCTGGTGCTTCCAATCCAGCGCGGATCGGGCGCGCGCTGCCAGAGGCGGCAACCCAACGCACACAGGCACGGAGCGGCAAGCAAAGATTCGGGAACCGCCATCATCACGGCAGGAGCACCTGCTCTGCGCTGCGCCTGCCTTCCATCGATCGGCGCCACCCCCCAAGAACATTCCCACGCATCAGATCCTTGCCCCCCCCAATCTTTTTGTTTAGTAATCGATCGCTCGCTGCTGCGCTCAGTGCTCAATAGCTAGGCCTGGGCTAGGCTAGGCTAGGGCAGTGTGCGTCGCGGCGGCAGCCAGCAGGACTGTGCTTGCGTGTGACAGCGCGAGGATGAGGGAATCGAAGACCGGATCGCCGTGCCATGCACGCCGCCGCCTTGGACGGCACGAGGAGGAATCCATTGCGCCCATAACGTGCGTGATCCAGGCCAGGCGAGGCGCGCGCCGGCCGTTATACTAATAGCGCACCGGCCGGCCGGCATGAATCATGAGCGGTGGGGGTAAAAAGAACGGCGATCAAGATCGTGGTCGCAAACCCCAGGCGCATGATTACTGTCTGCCAATGCGCGTCGCTGATTGGGATTCGGTGCTGCCCGGACTCGCTTTCAAATGCGTGCAGCAGAGTTTTTTTAGTTTGTCCGTTTGTGTAATCTTGGAGTAGTGATGGGAAAGGTGGCAACAACGAGCTGGAGAGTGAAAGATAGAGACACCACGAGCACCAGGTGCCTAGGTAAGGGCACTTAGTAGCTCATACAATTTTTTTGGTTAATGGACATAGCTCCTACAGTAGTTCAACAGTTTTGTTACTTAACAGCAACGGATTTCCAGAGTAAGGGTGTGTTCGTTTTCTAGGATCTAAAGTTTAGATGTGTCACATCAAAGATAATCTTGTCATTTAGAAGTATTAAATAAAGTCTAATTACAAAACTAATTGCAGAAGCTCAGGGCTAATTCGCGAGACGAGTCTAATGAGGTATATTAGTCCATGATTAGCGGATGATTACTGTAGCATCACTGTGGCAAATTATGGATTAATTAGGCTCATTAAATTTGTCTTGCGAATTAGCACCCATCTGTGCAAAATATTTTATAAACAGATTTTATTTAATACTTCTAAATAGCAATATTCTCTTTCATGTGACGGGTCCAAACTTTAGAGGGGAGGAAACGAACACACCCTGAGAACTGAAACTAAGGGTGCGTTCGTTTCCTGTGACCTAAAGTTTAAAGGGGTCACATAAAAGAGAATCTTATTATTTAGAAGTATTAAATAAAATCTAATTGCAGAACCCCAGTGCTAATTCGCGAGACGAATCTAATGAGGTATATTAGTCCATGATTAGCGGATGATTACTGTATCATCACTGTGGCAAATTATGGATTAATTAGGCTCATTAAATTTGTCTCACGAATTAGCACCCAGCTGTGAAAAAGTTTTATAAACAGATTTTATTTAATAATTCTAAATAGTAAGATTCTCTTTGATGTGATGGGTCTGAAGATTAGAGGGTAGGAAACGAACAGGGTCTAAAGCTACTGCAGCAGCGACCTTATTATAGAGAGTTACGCCACTGTGCGACGACAGGACAGAGGTTGGCAGGTAGCTACTGGACTCGGACACGGCATCCGGACAGGTGCCGTGGAAACTGCAGAACGGCCGCTGGGTAGACGGCGGCGCACTGCACCCTGCAGCAGGGCGGAAGGGGTAGTAGGAGAAGACCGTTCTGCTTGGGCTCTGCCTGCACTCTCAACCAATTTGGGCCCGTGAGGATGGGTACGAGGCGCGCGCAAATGGGCTGTTTCTCAGACGATGGGCCTCTATGTTCTGCGAAGAGATGCGGTCTATTGGCCCGAAGTGGTACTATTCTCCAGCCTGCAAAGCCGAGCCCAGAGTCCCCAATCCCATTCCTCCTCCAACGTTCACAACCCCCCCATCCCCCCAAAAAACCGAACGCGACTGCCGCCTGCCGCCTGCCAGTCCCGATCCGCCGGCCGCCGCTCCCCATTTCAAATTCCGACCCGCGGTGTCCTCCCTCCGGCCTCCTCCTCTTCGCAACTCGTCGCCGTCTTCCTCACCCCGCCCCTCTCCCGCGGCCGCCACCCTCGTGTGCGATGGCGGCGCGTCAGGAGTGGAGCATGTCTGACTTCGAGATCGGCAAGTACATCGGCGAGGGCAAGTTCGGCAAGGTCTACCTCGCCCGCGAGAAGCAGGTTGGTTCTCGGAAGCATCGCCCGCCGATTCTCCCAGTTTCCCCCCAAATTTCGCCTCCGATGAGGCTAACCTGCGCGTGGCGATGATCCAGAGCGGGTACGTGGTGGCGCTCAAGGTGACGTACAAGGCGAAGCTGGAGAAGTACCGCTTCCACGCGCACCTACGCCGGGAGATTGAGATCCAGCATGGACTCGACCACCCCAACGTACTCCGCCTCTTCGCCTGGTTCCAGGACGAAGAGCGCGTCGTCCTCGTCCTCGAATACGCAGCCCGTGGTGAGCTATACAAGGTCCTTCGCGCTGCTGGCCACTTCACGGAGCGCACCGCCGCCACCGTAAGACCCCCCTCTTCCCCTGTCGTTTTTGTTTCACTGTTAATTTTCACCCCAAACTTTTGTGCCTCCGGTTGGATTGGACCCATTGCGCTTCCTTCTACTGTTTACGACTTAAATTATGTTAGCCTGAAGCATAATATTTCAAGCAAGCCTCTTATGGCCGCAATTTAATGATATTTGTGAGGGAGATACAGTTGGCTCCTCTACTGTTACTTCTATTAAAACGAAGCCAAGATGAAAACGACCGAGGAAAGAGAGAAAAAGGAATGAGGAGGAAGAAAAGCATCTCTACAAAGTTTCAGACAACTAGTCCATGAGATGATTAGGTCTTAAGTTGGCAATTGTATGATACTACTACACGACTCATGAAAGAGAGCAAGAGGGTCTTTAGAAACGCCTCCAACTTAATGTATAATTCATTAATTGTTGATTCCTCAATAGTGGTTCCCTGTGCATTGGAAACAAGTTGAAGTTACAGTTCATAAAAGAGGTGGTTGAAGTAGTAAACCGTTTGATATTTGAAAACTTTAGTTCCATTTTATATGTTGTCAAAATGGTTTAGGGGTTTATTAATTTTCATATTATCTGATTGCAACATTAAATATCCTTAGAAACTCTGCAATACAATGCAAAGGATCCATCCCATTTTACAAGTTAAGCTGCAACAAAGTTTTCCACAAACTGCGACCTTATGAAGTGCACTCTGCGGTTTACTTCCCTCGAGCTATACATTATACATGAAACAATGTGAAAACACATAGCATTTCCTTTAGCATGATACCGTTTCAGCTAGTCAGCTTTTGATAGTGCCAATAATGGCCAAGAACATGTGCTAGCAGTGTCATACCAAGCCCTAGAATATGATATACATATGCAGGCTTCCTTCTGATTTGCCATTCTTTTATTAGATTCTAATGGCACTGAACCTTACGTGTTTTAGTACGTCGCAAGCCTTGCTGGTGCACTGGCATACTGTCACAAGAAGCAGGTCATTCATAGGGACATCAAACCAGAGAATTTGCTACTTGATATTGAGGTTGGTTCCTCTTATGCCATTGTTGCACCTGAATGCTGGTATTATTGTCTTTGTACTTTAACTGCCTTGTATTGTTGTAGCTTTTCTAATCCAATGGTCTTATTTCTGCTCAACATGTATTCTAACATAACTATTACTGTTATACAGCAAACCTTGCTCAAAAGTAGTGCCCATACTTTTTACACCATTTTGTTATATTTTTAATTAGCTGATGATCTTATTTCTGGACACCATAAACTCTAAGACTCTAATAGAACCGTTGCTGTAAGTTTTGCTCAAGAGTCCAATCTATAGCTAATAGCATAAAATCTCATAGAGTTGAAAATCTTTCTCTAAATGTTTAGCTCCTCTTAAGTGTACATTGTACAACTGTACATTTTTTTTTCTCAAACCCGCAGGAGAGCTGCGCATCAATATATTAAGAAGAAAGAGAGGGGTAAGAACCCCGGGTGATACAGTTAGGGGCCTGTATCATGCCCTTACATAGGACACCTGTAGAAAATTACAGATAGAGCATACAAGGGTGAGACCTGACCAACTAAGAAACCTTACAACTGTACATTATAAAAGTATTTCAGTATTTTTGCATGTAAACAACAGTGAGTGTACGATGTTTATATGTTGTGTAGGAAGGGTAGACAACTGTAAAATGTGAAATCAGCCATCGAAATGTGAAATTCAAGGCACTGAATGATGAAGATGATATTTGCTGTTACAGCTCAATAAGGGTAACTCATCTTGCATGTAATTCATGCTGAGCAGGATATGCAGGATGCCTCTACGAATAGATTTGAAAATTCACATATATTGTGGCTGATACGCATAACATATGTGGATAAATGGTTATGCAAATGCAAGTGCTTCTTAAATGTCTCAGTATTTCTAAAGAACTTCTATTGTCGCGATGGACATTACTAAATGCTAGCAGAAAAATTGTTAGTTATGCTGCCTGTCTCTGAAAGTTGGGGGGGGGGGGGGGCGCAGAATCAGGGCTCATGCCTCATGCCGCTGTCTTGAGTTCTTGATGCACCAAGTACTGAGTGTTTGATTGGATAACTAGTTAGCTTCCTTCTTCTCCAGGGCCGGCTTAAAATTGCAGATTTTGGATGGGCAGCTCGGTCAAATGCTAAACGACACACACTCTGTGGCACAATTGATTATCTGGCACCAGAGATGATAGAGAAAAAAGCTCATGACTATGCCGTTGACAACTGGACTTTAGGAATCCTGTGCTATGAGTTCTTATATGGTTCACCTCCTTTTGAAGCTGATGAACAGGATGACACCTTGAGAAGGTATGGCCTGAGACATCTGTTTTCTTTTTCTCCCTTATATTCATTCCTTAACATTCTGTGCCACATGAATTGAGCAGGATAGTTAGAGTGGATTTGACATTCCCTTCAAGTCCTTGTGTATCTTCAGAAGCAAAGGATCTCATTTCCAAGGTAAGGTCGAAAATTATTAGTTGTATATATATCATATATTAGAGATTAATTAAAGCGTTGAGTGTGGGTTGGACAATTGACTTAAATTGCGACTTTGTATGCAGCTTCTAGTGAAGGATTCAAGCAAGAGGCTTTCTCTTGAAGACATAATGAAACATCCATGGATAAAAAAGAATGCGGAACCTTCAGGGAGTTGCATTAAGCAAAAAGATTTAGGAAGAGTTAAGGTAAATGATAATCCCCCCATTTGTTTCTATAGGGCGTATGAGGGTGTGAAAGAGTCAAACTTCATAAGTTTTAACCAACAACCAATCAAATTTTATCCATATCTATGTAAGAAAGTTATATCAGTAATTTGTGTTTCACAAACCTTTAATAGGGTATTAATTTTGTAATAATTGATAATACTATATTGTAAGAGAACTTAATGGTCAAAGTGTGCTCTGAAAGACGTTTTCAAATCCTAATATTATTTTGTTACAACACTCTAGTACTTTGCTGAGCATGGAAAATATTATTTTGCCCCCATAGTATGGTATTCTTGTTTAGCTTCACATACTTTATCTTTGTCATGTCTGACTATATTGATCTGTCAAATGCAAGAACTTAATGATTATTGCACGGCTGAGATACCTGGTCTATGTGGTAATACACTTTCATGCACGGCTGAGATACCTGGTCTGGACAAAAGGACAGCTCATTTTTCCTAATCAGTCTGCACGTTTGCTTGGATCAGCAATGCACCTTTTGCTCTGCTGACTACTTGTAGATGACACGCAATTACTGTGGAGTATCACTATGACTTTTTGCTAAATTTCAATATGGTTTCCTCTGCAGCCTGTGCTCATCTGAAAATCGGCCCGTTTTGGCGAAGCACTTGTTTGCCAGTATCACATGTTCGTTACTGATGTGATGTGCCGAACTCGTCGCTTCTGGAGGTCAAATATGATGACACTTTGGATGTTTGTAGTTCTGAAAGTTCCGAAGTAGGTTTGTGCTGGAGCCTGGAGGATTCTGTTGTCTGATTGATGTTGGATGCAGCGCTTGTGTGTTTCATCTTGTAAATGAGAACATTGATGGTAGTGGAGAGGAATGTGGTTTTGCCTGTGGGGACCTTATTTATCATTGTTGCAGTATTTTGAGTTATGATCCGTACTGACGGTACTAGTAATTCTGTGGTCCGTAGCAACAAAATACGGATATGCCCGCCATGGAGAAAAGAATATTTTCTCTGATAGATAAAAAGAAAAAAAAGAGAGGCTATGTAAATATCATGGTGACTTCAAAACGAAATACGCGCTTCCCCACCGGGAAGCTGCCACCACTTGCGTTCGTCTGCTCAGGCGCGCTTCATTCTATAGGGCGACGGACTTACGGACCGGAGCAGAGGAAGCGAAGCGAGTAGCCGGCTCAACTGAGCAAAGCTGCCTTGGCCCAGACCGGCTGGCGCCACGCCGTAACCAATCTTGCTTCCCGGCCCCACACGTCAGCCTTTGCTTGTACGGCTTTAACCATCCACGAGCGCACCCACCAGGCTTCATCGTCTCTGCTCTTCCTCCGCCGCGAAGAGATCCCCCTCTTCGGGGGAGGCGGCCCTGGAGACCTACCCCTCCTCGACCTCGAGCTCCAATCCTTCTAGAATCTTCCGGATCCTCCGACCCCCATGGCCTGCTCGCCCCTCCCTCTCACCTCCCTCCTCCTCGCGCTGCTGCTCCTCTCCGCCCCATCCCCGTCTGCCTCCGCCTCGCTCTCCTTCCTCACCGATTCCTCCAACACCTCCGTCTCCACCTTCGCCGACCCGGAGCTGGAGGACCCTGCCCCGGAGCCCACCTTCCTCGAGGAGGTCATCGACGCCGTCTCGGAGAAGTACGACTGGGACCTCGACGCCGAGGTCAGGGTCTGGCCGCTTGACGCCGACGCCGTCCGCGTCGGCGCAGTGCAGCGGTACGAGTTCCGGGCGCGGGCGGGCGGGATGGCGGCGCTGGCGCGGTTCTCCGACGAGGCCGTGAAGTGGAGGCGCCCCACCTCGCCCGCGGTCGAGGAGGTGGACGGGCCGGACGGGATCGACGTCGTCCCCGGCGATGGCGCGTTTGGGTTCAGCTCCGGCGTGAGGGACGTGGAGCTGGTCGGGCCGGTGGAGCTGAAGCTCGCTGGCAATGAGGATGGCGGCCTCGTCGAGCTCCAGTTGCCATCGGTGAGTGGGTTGACTTTGACTTATTGCTGCTCCCGATGTTGCATCCGATCGGTTTGCTTGCGTGTTAGGGTTGGTGCGGAAATTGTGTTACTTCAAACTTCAAAGCCTTGATGGTTAGACTTCAACAGCCGAGTTGATTTAGTAGCAGCTTTTTTACTGTAGAAGTACATCTTCCTCAATATATTTTGTCACAATATTTAGTGTTGCTGATGACTTCACATTGATTGCTGCTGTGTAGTAGTTCAACGTTAAATCAGTACGGATCCCTGGTTTAGTTTGTTACTTGTGTGCAATTTCATGTGGTATGCCGAGACTTCAACATTTTTTTGCCCAAAACTTTGCTAGTATTTGGTAATTGTACAGAATCAACACTTATCTTGGTTCAAGGTGTTGTTCTGACTTGATTATATTGGAGCTGTCTAGAAATGGTCCATGTAGGCATGTGGTGTGATTAAGCATAGTGCGATGCATTTAAGTTTCTCTAGATACTAATTGTCACACATAATATGGGAATCTGTTACTCATGAATACAAGTGGATGCCTGTTATTAGATATTTAAATTTGGGATGCTCCTTTCTTTTCACTTCCTGCTTTCTTATTGAAGTGAATGTATCTTTATAATTGTTTAAGTTGGAATAGGGTGTAGCTCAGCAACAAAAGATAAGATGGAACGAACGGTAAAACAGAGCAAACACTCTGTTTTAGTTTGCCATGTAATCAGAGTATTGCTGGCTGTCGTGGGTGTAATGGAAAAGGACATGAATAACATCGTGCAAAGCAATTAGCTAGCAGAAGTCTTTCTTGATCTGTTTTTGACTACCTATTCATAAGATCGTGCTATTATGAATGCATAAAGGCGTGCAAGTTGCATTAGCAGCAACACCACCTTCATGCTTCTTGTTTTATAACTTTGCTGGCTAGGTTTTACATATTTGATTAGAGTTTGCTACCAAGGTCGCTTTTAAAATTTTTGTCTTACTAGACTCTTCAATTGTCGTGTGCCCAGTACTAGACTCACTTTTCAAATTTTCTTGGTTCGCCCAGTATTTAACAAATTAGTAAGGTCTATCCTCTTCACATTCTGTGCTAGCATCTTTTCATGAATTAACAACAAAACATTCATAGGCTAATTTTGCCTTTCCTTTTGTAGACTTATGGTCACCCTGTTTTACTCAGCATCTTAACTCTTAACAGCAGGAAATGCACACTGTAACTTCTCCCTCGATTGTTACAGAATCTTATGTTGCTCCTCGTGTGCAGGGGAATCTCACATATACAAGGCTGAAGAGGATACTTGTCGCTGATGGCGTTGGAATTAAGGTCATTGGTGCAGAGAAAGTTTCATTTTCCCACCCACACAGTATAGGTCTTTTAGCAAATGGAAGCTTGTTGACTAGTAACAATGACCTAAGCCAGAAATGGCCTTGGAGCTACTCAACCTGTGCCCCGCTACTTCAAGTTGGTGTTGTAGGATCAGTCGTTATTGTTGTGCATCAGAACAGTGTGTCTGGAGGCCATGTGAAGACTACGTTGAGGTCAGATGACACCATGGAGTTATTGCTGGACAAGTGTCAAGTCAACCTGTCAAATCGATTGATCTCGGCATGTTTGTTCTGCTCAATTAGCCCAAGACTGATAAAGCTTGAAAGGATCTTGAAGACTTGGTTTAGCAAAAGAAACCACATGAATAGCTCAATGCGCTTCGTTGAAGCTAAAGTGACATGGATACCTTTGGTGAAATTCCGTTTGGAGCTTGAAAGGGACATCACTGAAGAGGATCCCATCTGGGAAGATGTTCCAGAGTGGAAAACGAAACCAATAGTCCAGCGAGTCACTCTTGACATTATAGCTAGGGTGGAAGATGACGATAGGCTGAAGGCTATTTCAGTGAAGAAGGTTAGACAACCGTTCCCTATAGTGGACACTACTACTTGGGGCAGCCTGACTTCAAATGTTTCGTTCACAGAGTTTATGTCATTTGTATTACCACCAGAACCGCTGTCGCTGGATGTAAAATGGTGATAGCTTTTGCTCTGATCTGCTTCTCATAGGGATGATAGGAAATTGCACATATACATCAATTCCGTGTATACTTGATTAGGCTGGAAGTGTACCTGAAAAAATGCTATTGCTGTATCATCTTGTTACAGTTTTGTGTTGCTTCTGGCAACCATGTGAGTAACGTCTTACATTGTTCATAGTACCTTTGTGCAACGGCTGTTATTTAGTGCCTTGCGTGTTGAGTTGTATCTGCCTAATTCAATTTTATAGCTATGCGGATCCACCAAAAAAATCAGTCATGCTGTACTGTTGATTTCTCAGCCTGTATTTTTTAGTTATATCTGCTTTCTTTGTCCAATGGCTGTACAATACTCAGTTCTTCTCTATCAACGAAGATGAGAGCTACAGACTTCTCATGAACTTGAGCTCCATCACTGCCCGCTAAATACTAATAACAGTATCACATGATTTAGATGTTCCAAAACAAGTGAACGCATCAGCTAAGATAGGAAAAATAAAACAGTACACAGGCTGATCTCGCTAAAATGACACGAACACCTCAAGATAATAAGCTAGTATGGCAAAAATTGAAGTCCAAAATTTTACATCATACAATTCCTTGTCGGGTTGAATACAGAATTCTGTCCAACCATACGGTTGCCCTCCCTCGGCATCGGCACCATGCTGGCCAATACACGAATGAAGAGAGCCACATAATGCAGAACGAGCAATTTTTTCTGCTTCTATTTCCTTTACACAAATTTCAAACATCATATCCATGTCTCAAAACATAACAGAACTTGCCATGTGATACTAAGCCTACTGCCAGACATGCTGCTCATTCATCTGCCTTTACAAACATGCATACAGGGCTTCCATCTTAAGCTACATAGTACAGGAATTGTTTCCTTCAAAAGAGCATCTGCCCGTAGGGAGGGAAAAACTAATCTGTCAGCCAAGCTGCCAATGGGCATCTGCGGCAAGGCGACATCCAATAAATAAGAATGCAAAAACTGCGGCTCAGCTTATCACTTGTCAGTAAAGCCCAGCCTGAAAAAAAGGAGGAAAGATGGGACTGGATTTTCCATGTGGTATTGCCACAATGCATATCTCAGGAGGCGGCGACTGTGAATTGCTCCATATCATGCTCATATTGTATCTGTTATTTTCGATGGTGGCCAGTACCGAAGCACAGATCTCCCTAGAATGCTCTTCACTGGAAGCGGTCCCCTGCAGAGATATTACAACACATGAGCTATTACTGTGGAAATCAGGGCTAAAACATGAAGCATAAATCCTCTACTAGAAGTTTAGCATACCAGTTATGAGAATCAAAGCTGTTGTTTCTATTGTCCCCCAATACAAATACATAGCCTTCAGGGATAGTCTGGCCAAGCAACAACAATTAATTAGCACATGACACTAATGTCGTTTTGGAAGATAAAACTACTAGCTTCATACTCGTATGTGATCAACCCATAAAAGGCCCAGCCAATAGAGATCAACCAAGATAGCACACAAAAAATTGGGGTTGCAGCCAATTGAATGTTTCAACCTATCAATTTTTATTGAACACGCTGTTTCAACTTATCAAATAATTGACATCTTAACATCTTCTCTCACAGGATCAAAAGTTATTTGACATACGATTGATGTCACATAACTATTGTGTCAACTTACCGCAAAGTACAAACTACAAATAATGGTGCTTTAGTATGTAATAAGAAGAGAAGCTGTTATACCAGTGGATCCATTTCATAGTCAGCTGGCTCCAGCACAAATTCTTCATCCTGGACTACTCCATTAACCAACAAGTTACCATCACGTACCTATCAAATACAGGGAATGCCGATGGGTACAAATCATAAGTGGATCATATAACACCGAAAAATTGTTTAACAAACAATATTGTAAAACTGAAAGAAAACATAAAGAGGTTACTACCATTGGGATAAAAGCTTACTTCAACGATGTCCCCACCCTTCGCCACAACTCTCTTGATGAATACATCACTGGAGCTGTAGCCCAATGCCTACAGATCGTCCTTGTTATATCTAACCTTGGTGAACTAGATCAGAAAAAAATGGAGAAACAAGATTATCATACCTGAAGGATTGGAGGTGCACGAAAGATCACAATGTCCAAAACTTCCGGCTCCCGGAAAATGTAAGAAACCTACAGTCATGATAGGCGCAGACATTAAATGCTTGGTCACCAACATCAACAAACAATACATAGACAAGAGAAATCCATACAGTGAATGGAAATCATTATACCTTCTCAGCAAGGATTCGGTCACCAACATCAAATGTTGGGTACATTGACTTGGAAGGGATGGACCTCGGCTCAGCTAGGGATGATCTATAGAGCAGTGGCACAGTCACAGCAGCAAAGACAGTCTTCGCATCATCCGAGCATGAGCTCACCCACCTTGAGAGCCAACCGGCCTTCCTGCTCACCCTTGCACCAGCAGCAAGACTAGCACCACTCTTCCTCACCATCCCAGCTGCACCGGAGGCAATCGCACCACTACCAATTCCAGCTGAACCTGAGGCAATGCTGGCACTACCAACCAAAGCTTGAATGCCCACCTTGGAAGGAGCAGCAACAGCAGGTGATGGCACAAGTGCAGGACCGGGCGATGGGACAGCCCTGCGTGGTGCATGACCGGGTGATGGGACAGCTGCGCGTGGTGCAGGCGCTGTTGAGGCACCTGCTGCTCGCGGTGCAGGCGCAGTCGAGGCAACTGCTGGGCGTCCTGAGCCGCGGGACGCCGTGGCAGCAGTGACAATGTCACTGCAGGGGAGCCACTTGGTCGCCTGCAGGAACGGAAGGAGCGCCGCAGGGTTGAATCCGGCTGATATTGACGGGGACGCCGCGAGGGAGGAGGCCCCCGCAATGCCACCAGTCGAACCCATCCCGGACGCGAACACCGACAGCAGGCCCACGGCCAGCGACGTTGGCGGGTCATCCACCGGCGGTTTCGTGAAGGACGACCGCGGCAGCAACAGCGAATGGCCGCCTCCCGCGGGGGCGGCCGGAGGCAGAGCCCTGGGCCTGGGCTTCGGGTGGTTGTGATCCTCGGCGTCATGGTGGGGGTCGGCGCGGCGGGAGGTTGCGAAGAGGCAGAAGGGGCGGGATAGCGCGTCCTGGAGGAAGCGGGACCCCGGGCCGGGCGCCGCGCCAGCGCCGGCAGCGGCGGCGCTGGTGCACCGCAGGCCGAAGGACGCGGCCAGGTTCTGCGCCACGTAGCCCGAGTAGGACACGGTGATGCGTATCGCCATCGCGGCGGCGCCTCGCACACGCGCAAAGGCCGAGGCGGGTACTCCTGGGTCGCTGGACCTTACTGGAGATGGCGGCCCATTCCGATCGGGTGGCCGTCGGCGGGACGGCGCGCGGGGTATCGGAGATCTAGGGTTCCGCTGGAGGGCGGCCGGAGGCGGCTACAGGGATTGCCGGAGGGGGAATAAGCAGATCAAGGAGCGCGGGTGGGCGTCCGGCGAGGTGCTGCCTCGCCGGCGGCGGCCGCCGGGGTCAACGGCGGAGGCGGCGAGGTCGGGGAGGAAGAGGGGGAGATGCGTGTGGAAGCCTGGAAGGCTGGAAGGGAAGCGACGACGCGGCTCTTTTATGTCGTTGCAGAGTGGAGGAGTTCGTGGAGGCCGCTCGGATTTTCGGGGTTTGTTTACGGGGGTGGCCCCGTTTAGGTTGGAACGAGTGTGGTGGGCGGATATCGCCATATCGGCATGTTGCAAAGTTCTGGGAAGAGAAACCGAAAAGGAGATAAAAAGTGGCTCTTTTGTAGGGCAGGGTACCTTCCGGCTTCCGCGTTTAGATCTTTTGCTATTATTATGTTTCTTGTTCTTATCTACTGAATACTGTTTCGAAAAAGAATATTGTTTCGATGATATTTTCCGGCAAACATTTTTCAAAAAAGAAGAGAAGAAAATTTTAGTATATCTAACCAAACAAATTTTCAAGAGATCGAGTTTGAAGAAGTCACGGGATTGATTACACATTGTAGATAAGTACAACAGTGATCTTCTATCAAGCATTGCAACCATCGACCGTTAATGCCGAAGAATTCTAAGGTCAATTTCCTTTATTATCAAAAATACTACAGCTGTGTTACACAGATGTACTAACGGCTGACGACTCATTGTAAACAGCGAGCATTGCCACACTTTGACAAAGTTTGGTCAATTCTATCATTCTTTTATATACAATCGTTGCTACGGTCACCATCTTCACATCAAAGCTATACCAAAGCATGTACAGGATCCCTAAAATGCACAAAATTACAGTTCTTGCCTTCTTGGCATTCGAGAGGAGGAGCATTTCTGAGCATTCCGATTCCCACCACCGGAAAAGAACCTGTTCCGGTTCCACTTGAGACGACGACCCCTGAAGCACATTCGACCCACTAGTTTTACGCGCCACAGTGACGTCACTTTGCTATGCCTCAAAGCAAAGCATTGACCAGCCTCCAGTGGTTGGTTGGTTGAATGGTTGCCAACTTGCCAGGGCGATGCTTCTTCGCAGCTTCCCCATCCCCAGTTCAGGTCACAGATCTCACGTGGTTGCCGCCCACGAGCCGTAAGAGAGAGCAGCGCACAGCCATGACACCTCCAAACTGCGAGGGAGGATTCAGGAAACACATTTAGATTCGGATTAGAGTTGAACCAGTCCAGATTCCAACAGAAATAAACAACGTCTGAAGGGGCACCGCATGGGTGGTTAGAACGATTCAGAGGGGGCAAAGATGAATGACATGATCGCCAGCATAGGGTCCATATAACAATTAAAGTTGCTTTTCTATACAAGCATAAGCTGAGGAATCGTCAAGTAGTAGAACTTCGACATCTGAAAATTCCACTAATTTTCTGTTAGGCTTCTGACATAGGAACTGCCGTAAGCACTGACGTAGCCCAGAGGCAGATACATAATAGTATCTGTGTAAGGAGGAAATAACGAAACAAGGGAGCATCCAGATCGGCAAACCACCAGACTTTGATAATGAAATCACAACGTGCCATAAACACATCAGGGACCCTCCATGACAACACATGTGGCTGCTTTTGCTTTTATGGGTTTTTTCGGGAACACAGAACAAGCATGCAACTTGCCACTTCAGAAGTATACTGGTATTGATGAACCAATGCTCTAAACAGGTATACTGTACAAAGGTCCTGATCTGATTTTTCTATGATCTACTGCACCATTGAAGAAGCTGAAATTTTTGGTCCTAGTATGTAGCAACAGGAATGTGCAATAGTCAAAGCTTTGAACGTGTGTGGAAGTGTAAAAATGTGCCGTGCAATAGACCAAAGAAACATGGGGTAACACGTTGACCACAAGTTGCTGCAATAAAAAGGAGGGGAAAGGGATGGAGTCAAATGGACATACAAGAGAAGATGAAATGCACGGCTAGCGGTTTCTTCTGGGTGGCTTCCTTCCCTGTGAACAATTGGGCAAGCACAGGAAAATGACATCAATTTAATGAAAGGATAAAGCAATCAACATGATAAGATGACATGAGAAAAGCTCTCTGCAAAAATCAAAGTTCACTCACAGCAGAAGGTATACGATTGATGTCTGAAGCTGCCGTTCCACCTATATGAACAAATAAGAGAACCAGGATTATAATTATCTGGAACAAAAATGCCAAATTAACCATGAGGATCAGGCAGGGAGTAAGTTTAATCCTGTAACAATGGAAACTAACTATCAGGAACAATGAACAAAGACTATCACAATTGCAAGTATGGAACGATAAAAGAAAAGGTGTGATGCCTTCTCCTTTGACCACTTTCACTGCATGCAACTCTGATACATGCAAACAGCATACAGGCCTGATTGAATTCAAATAAGGACGCATCGAATATGCCAGAAATCCCTGTATGCATTTTATCCTTCATGTTCCAACAGCAGAATGCATTACTTTTTTACAAATTCTGCATGAAGAAGGCACATGATATTGACCATATTTTTCAAATTGTGTTTGCTGCTGATTCCATTTAGTCCCTATTGAACTTCAAGTAAACAAATTGTAACTTCTTATTCAAGAGGCCAAATTGTTTTCTGATTCTATCCAGTTGCGTATAGCATGTGGTGTATACCTCCGTATGGTATTGAGAAAAGCGAAGTAGCAGAAGATGGGATGCCAGTCCTGAACAAAGATGAAACCGGCATGGATCCAAGTTCAAGTGTGGATAATGAACCAAATGGTGTTGACTGCAACACAGACCCGGATGAACTGAAAGGGTTGGTTGATGGAGCAGGACTTGTTTGCATGCTGAATGAAGGCAAAACAGAAGGCAGCGGAAGAGCTGGGTAAGAGCTTGGGGAAGTTGCTACAATGGGGAATGAAGTTTGCTGTAGCTGGCTTGATATCATTGGCACAGCAACCAGTGTTGTTGGCTGGCCTAGAGGTGATAGATGCAACATCGGATGGATTATTCCAGCAGTTGCTTGTTGTTTAGCTTCCTCTCTTCTATTTGCCTTGTGAAAAGGATTACTCAAATCACCCCTGCATTGTTGATCCTTCAGATACTGAGTCTTCATTGTTTCAGCACTCTGATGAATATGTTCCACCTGGACAAACAAAATATAAATTTTGTATAAATGAAAACGTACCAAGATAGTAGTTCCAAACAGGAGATTATCTTTTTCTTTACAAAGTCAAGTGTGTTCTATTAGAAGGGTGCAAATACAACACACAGATAGGATTAGGAAGAGCAGTCGGTTACCAAATAAAAATATTATATCAAGCTACAGTCATCAACATATACAGAACAAATTTTTCTCAGTATACCTCCTCGTTTTGTTATTAAATCCAAATATGCATCAGGTCACGTTTTTATTAGAATTTCAACAGGAAGTTAATAAGATGGACAGGAGCAGGTGACCTAGGAGGAAGCTCAAAACAGAAAGTAACATAGACAACAGTGAGTGAGACTTTGCATTCCTGCAGAGACAACTTTATTATAAATTCATAGTGACTGAAGAACTTGATTTGTGAGCTTTGTTATCATGATAGAAAAACAGATGTTGTGATAAATTCTGAAGTATCTGTCATGGCTAGTATTTGTGTAAGACTTACCTTAGACGCCACATGGATTAGATAGTCATGGATATTAGACATAACTTTTGACAGAGATTCCAAAGATTCTGCAAAGGTTTTATCGTTCTTAATCTGGACAAGCTGTTCTAGTTCTAGAATCCATTTGCAGCATTCTCCAAGATGATCCTCAAACCTGGCAACTGTTTGTTGCACAAAAGGAGAAGGCCGCCTTGTAGCACTACTGCAATGATGAAAGCTTGGTGCCATAGTCAAGAGCTGACTGAAATCAGTCTGAGCATCAGAAGATCCAGAGTGATTTGCAATTCCAGTACTTAAACGCACAAACCGTGGCCTCAGCTTTACATACGAACGTATAGCAAAATCGGTGTTGCACATAATTTCTTTGATAACAGTCATTAAGCTCTCAATTGAAATCTTCTCTCTATTCATGATGGTAGAAATAGATACAGCCTCCTGTTACATGAAGAAAACAAATCTTCCTATGACAAAGAGTCTCACAAAGTTAAAGGTGCTAATTATGTGAAACAGCCTATATTTTGAAGCGCCTTTTCATTAAAAGTAAGTTCCACAAGAAATAAACTAGACAGGAAGGAGCCAGAACTCTGTCGAACATTCCAATCATTCAGAATATGTTACACCAATTACCTGACATTATATGTTTCTAACAGCCCTTGTCAAACTCAAAACAAACGTCCACTTGAAAACAGCATTCAGGCGATGGCAGTGCTAACATTTGAATTAAGACAACTCTACCAGTGAAATCCAGGTTATAACAACAATTGATATAAGCTGGTGGTGTAATAAATTATGAAGGCTGAAATATAATTGAAGCAAATATCAAACATGCAATTGCAAATGAATATACTCAAGAACATTTAATATCACCGACAATACTCTGATCTGTGAAGGCTGCAACATATAACGAAGTTACTACTCCATAAACATGCACCGCAGATTGAACAACTATTAAACAAAAAGTTTGTTAAGAATACTACTAACAAAAGTAGTAAAACCGACCTGAATAATCTGACCAGCATCAAATTCAAAATTGAACGGTGATAGGTCATCAAAGTGGCTGCACTGATCCAACCGCTCACTATCATCTCTGTACTCCCTAATATTTTCCCTGAAATCAAGCATGAACCTGGTGATCATCATAGGATTTTTATCACAGATCACTTCAAATGATGCACAGTAAAAGCTTGATACATGAAAACTCTATCGAGATCTATCCGAAAATCTTCGAATTCATAAACACAATCTGGTGGAAAACCCCAGAAGGTCACTACAGTAGGAAACAAAAACGTACCAGAAACAAATTCGGCAGGAAGTTTCATACACAATGGTGAGGAATGCGAAGTGCCTTTAACGACATTCAGAACATAATATGATCCAGAAACCCACAATTCTGATCTAAACCACGCCATGCGCTCTCCATTCATCATACTAACAACAACACAATGTGACCAGAGAAACCCATGATTTTGATCTCAATAACACAAAGCACCTTCCATTCACTACACGAAACAAATCAAATAACACAATAACCCAAAAGCTCAGAACTCTGATCCCAAAAGCAGAATGCACCCCTCCATTAAACCGTGCTAAATAAATCAAACACAATGTGACCCCCACGATTCTGATCTCAACAACATAACGCGCCCTCCATTCACCAAATAAAGAAATAAATGCAGTGCAACCAAACCTCGTGGATATAAACGCCCCTCTCACCAATCTCTCAATTGTAGAACAGCAAGCAAAGTGCGGATAGCAAGCCCTACTCGATTTGAAGAAGAAGCCCCTGACAGACCGGGTGCAGCTCGTCCCACTTGGTCTCGTACCCGGCGGCACCCCCATCCACCGTGTACAGCATCCGCACCTGCGACTGCGGCAGCGCCGCGGCCGCCGCCGCCGCCCACGCCTGCTGCAAACCTGCCTCCATGGCCGAAGCCTGCTGGCACCGTTGCTGATGCTCCCCAAACGACGCCAGCGATTCCTCCTGTCGCAGTTGCTCCAACGTTCTCGCCGCCGCTCCCGCCTCCAGCAATTGCTGAGACTGCGATGACCCAGGAAGCGCAAGGGGAAGCAAAGTCGCCACGGGCGCACCGCCCGTGGGCGTCAGCGTCTCTCCCCGCTCCTGGTACAGCCACCCAGCCGTCCCCAGAGATGACGGAGGCCAGGTGCATTGCTCGAGGGCGGGTGCCTGCGCCATCGCTAGTTCATCGGAGCTCTTCTCGTTGATCGTCGGGAGACGGTTCTTTCTGGGCGAGGTGGCGTGGATTCTCGGATCCAGACGCGGCACCTTCATGTCCGAGAGCCCGCGGCGGGAGGAGGGGAAGTCGGCGTCGGAGAAGCTGAGGCGCCTGGCCGCGGCCTGCAGGTCGGGGTCCAGGTTCAGGTCCCAATCGAGGCCAGGCATGGGAGAAGCCGAGAAGGGGCGCGTCGCCTACTCGCCGGGCGGGTGGCGTGGAGTGGACGGATCTGCCCTTCTAGGACCCAGTGAATTGCGTGGGGCCTGGACTGGGGTTTCGCGGCAGGGGCATTTTATTGCCTTGGCAAGTTGAGACGCCGGAACCGGACATTGGGGCGGCCTGCGCCGCTGGTGGCGTTGCGCTGTCCCGAGGCCGAGGCAATCGGCGAGTAGGAAGATGAACGCAGATTTTAGACACATTTTGTAACAAATGGAACTAGTGAAAAATGGCAGTCATGAGCGGTCAGCAGAAATGCCATCAGAACGACAGCTAAAAAAGCCATTATTCATCAATCTTAACTTGTGATGTTCAGAATGTTTCCCCAAAGAAAAATAAACTATGATGTCCAGAAACACTAAAAAAACCCAGAGATTTTTATTCCAGGCTACACGCAGTATATGTACACATGCATAGATGCATCAATACACAGAACCTCGAAGTCGAAGGGGAGTACAGAGCGGAATAAAAGCTATGCTGGACGTAAGAGCTGTACAGCACAAAACAGATAACGTTATACAGTTAAGATAGAAAAACCAGGGAGGAAGAACCTAAGAACCTAATCTGCATAGGTGCAACAGCAACACTAATCTTACCACAGGCCACATACAGCTTCAGGCTATCATGCCACAAAATTTCGAAAAGGGACATTTGGATGGTGGTGAATGGACTTGATTCAGTCGGTCTCATGATCAGGGCGCGGGGTGTACCAATCAGGGTATCTCCCCATCCTTCTCAGTAACCTTGTGTAAGGAGACTCCGGCATCAGGGCTTCCTCTTCTTCGGCAAGCTCTTCCTGTGTTTTCGGCAACCCGTCAGGCACAGGGAAAGGCCTTGGCTTCGCCGTTTGCCCCTGGGAGCTTGATGAGACGGTATGACGAGCTTTCTCAGCCATCTTTTTCCGTAGATTTGAACGGTGATGGATGCTATCGATCAGGTATTTCACATCTCCCTCTGAATCCTTCACCATCCTTGCGATTTCCTCTTTGGGTAGCTCTTGCTGTTGAACAGATGGAGAGTTAGATGAGTCCAGGTAACATGCCGGATTACAATTAGCTGACTATGGATCAATTAGCACATACCTCAAGTTTATTCAGTTCAAAGTATGCATCCCAACAGCTGCAACATTCATCACCTTCTATGGTCGTGCAATAATCTGTACCCGAACAAGAAGAAGCACTGTTAAGTAGTTGCAAACAGCTTATATGACCAGTTAGAAGGCACAAACTTACTCAATTGAGATCCTATTCCTACCTGATCCAAACAAGTTAGAAAAAAGGCTAACTGAAAATGTTTGTTAGTTCGGTCAAACTTTATCTACATTTCTCCACCAGCACTATATCCGCCTAATTTAAGATGCCTCTAATTTCACTGTTGGACATCAGGATTCAGATTATGCATCTCATGAAACAACTCTGCAATTCTAATTAAAGTGCAGCCTCGTCGATAGTGAAGACTGAATAGTATGCCTATTTACAGACTTTAGCAGCACAAACTCCATCTTACAACGAGACTCTGTGTGTGTAACAAGCATATCCCACTAAACTAATTCAGATATCATTGCCTTAAATAAATATACTGAAGACTGAGCACAGCAGAACATTTTTTTTTTCTACCTGTGCTTGTTACCACCACATTCTAACCAGTCAGAAATCTGTGATTCAGTATTACACGTTAGCTATCTGGCCCTACAGATTTACAAAAATACCAGGGGGGTGAACTACTATAACAGAAGGTAGATTACGAATCTACCTAATTTTAGGCAAAAATAACAACATACCAGTGGCATCGTAAAGTACAGGTTAATCAGGAAAATGACAAAATCAGAAAACAAAGCTAAACTAAAAAGACACCGGCAGGATGCCGCATCACAAGCATAAAAAATTCACAAAAGTAGACCATGGAGATGGAGCAACGAGGCGAGAGCACTCCAGCAGCAGAGCATCGTACCTGTGATCTGGTCCTTGGTGCGCTGGACGAGGGGCTTCTCCTGCCTGAGGAACTCGTCGAGGATGCTGCGGCTGGAGCTGAAGGGCTCCCGCTTCGGGATCGAGTCGTAGTTCCGTACGGCTCGCACCGACGACGACGCCAAGCGCCGCCCAGGCGCGGGCGAGGCGCCGGTGGTGAGGTGCGAAACCGACGGCGACGCCACCGCCGGCACCAGCGGCCGGAGTGTGGTGGAAGACATCATTTGCGCCACTTTTTGCAGTGAATTTGGTGGCTTTCGCGTAGCAGAATTGCGAGTGGATTGGCTCGGGAAAGCTATATAAAGCAGCGAGACAGGCAAGTGGTAGAACGGATAAGGATCGGAGCACATGATTGAACTTTTCCCCTTTTTGCAGACTGGTCCTTCGCCTGTACAGAATTATTATTTTCGCAAACAAGAGGAAGAATACACAGCCGTGCGTGCCGATTTGTGGGGACTATAATGCTTAGAGTGAATTCTGGCGAGTGCCAGTCAGTGAAATGGTCTGCCAGCGAGAGTACAAAACTACGGTCTGGAGCGATGAAGAAATATCTTGAGAGTACAAAACTACGTTCTGGAACGATAAAGAAATATCTTGAGATACTTGAGAGATTATTCCACTTCCGCGCACCTGGTATTGGACTTTCGCCGACTGTTTTCATGGGGCTTTGCTTGGCGCGTGTGAGCCGTCGGTTTTTTTTTGGAACTTTTTTTTATTGCGGCCTTCCATTTTATGGGCTTGTATTGTATGCATTGAAATAGGCTAAACTTCACCGTATAGCCTTGTTGTTTATTTAAAAAATCATGTTGACTAGGGATAAAATGGTGTTGATTTGAAAATAGTTTGGGCAAAATCACAAAGTTAAGAAAAATAAGGATAAATTCACAATTACATTGTAGGTGGCAAGAACACAAGTGCCCCAAAGCAAAATACCTTTATACACCAAAATTATTCATGGTGTTCAAATATTATGTCGCCACGGGCCATTTGAGGTCTCTTTCTTTCATGCCCACCCAATTCTAGCATACCATACATTTCATTCACCCTTCAAATTGGACTAGTGAGCGGGAAACTTATTTCGGTTAACTAATGGCGCCACCTTTAATCCTATTTCTTACTTGTACCATCACATCTCACTTCTCTCGTAGCAGCTGCTGGTTGGATTTTACGAGGTGAAAGAATCCTAAATAAGTAGGTCTCGCTGAAGCCATGGCACCAAGCTGACCAAAGTCGCCACCACAAAGGGACAAAATCATGTGCCATATGAAATGAGGCAATACTGATGCAATAAGGAAGACATGAGACACAAAGGGAATGCACATGGAAAATTTTAGAAAATGGAAAACCAAAATACATAGTTTAATAACTAAAATTATTCATCTCTAAAGACATCGAGGAGCTCATGACCTCGCCGACATGGGTCCTCGCTTTTTTTAAGGGCCTTTTGGATCCTCTTATTTTGGAGGAATTGAAATCTACTTAATAAATTAGGCTATTTGGTTTAGAATTTGACATCTCACCACTTTTCAACCACTTTCCAAAGTTTAGATATACGCCTATCCTAAATTTATACGGTGAGAAATGAAAATTGATTCTATACACCACTAAGCTACGTTTCTATTCCGTAACTTATAGCATATTTTTTGGCTCACCTCTCTATAATAAAAATATAGCATATAAATATCTTCCTTATATGGACAACAATAATATACAAATATATTGCATATATAATCATATTAACTTAATAAATTTATATATAAATTATGATTATTAGAATAAAATTTAATTCTAAAGTTTCAAATGGGGTCTTAGAATTTTCTATCTTGTGGTGGCTCTGGATCGACAAATTGTGAAACATCTTCGCATAGATAATCCTTCATGATTGACAAATTGTGTGGTCCGCTATTGTCAGAAGGGATATACTATGATAAAAGAGGCATGTGCCCTGTCTAGGCTCCTTGCGTGTCTTGGCCCAGTGGGATAAATGAGCCCGCCACCCCAATTCTCCCCAACCGCGGGTGGGCTTGCGTCGGTGGGCCGCGTGCGTCTGGGAGCTGGCGCCGGGGGCAGGCGAGGTTGGCGCCGGGCGCTGTTCCAGGTAGCTCGCGCGACTGCGTGCAAAATAGTCACATAAGGCCCATGGCAGCAAATCTTTTCGGGTTTTAGGCCGTGGATTGGAAGAAGTCCATATTTTTCCATCTAAACGTAGCTGCGGAACCAGTCAACCATACATAGATGGTGGGGCAGGGCGCTGCTAGGAGCAACGCGCGTGACCACGATGCACGATGCGTTCGGTCACAGAAGCGCTTTCCTATCTCCGCAATTTATTTCTTTGCTAGCTTGTTGGGCCGACAGTTTTGGACCTCTTTATAATTCCACGAGCGCGCCTAGCGTATCCAGTTCACAAGAATAACCGTCCTGCTGTGTGCACAATCATCCATTATTAATTGGAACAACTTTTTAGGCTGGAGTTGGAACAATTTCATTTGAAAGCAAGAGAATTGTTCCAACTTAAAAAATAGAAAATTGTTCTAGAACAATGTTCTAAGAAAAATTGTTCTTAAGAAATACAAATGTTCCATTAGAAAATAGAAATTATTCCTAGAATAAAAAAATGTTCTGAAAAAATTGTTCCCAAACAAACCTCATCCAACACATAGCTATATGTGTGTCTAGTTTCGAAGATCTCATCCTAAAAAAATATAATAATGCAAATGAAAATTTAATTTGAATATAATCGGTTCATAAACTGTAGCTGTTTTTAATATAAGTTTGCACAAATCTCCATAGGTGTGAGACCGTTGCCCTCCTGCTACATGCGACAGCCTGTGCATGGGCGTCAAGCCCTGAGCCATTGCACGCGGACGAAAGCCCTCTGCGCTGGGCCTCTTCATGCAAGCGTCAGCTGTTGGGCCGTTGCATGCGCGTGGCAGCTTGCGCTGGGCCTTCTGCGATAGGTCGACAGCCACCCACGCGCGCGACCTGTATTATTAGCGGGCGTCGCTCTCGCTCCTGCCGGTATTGCCGATGACGTTTTGCAATTTCGCTGCATTCGCACCAAGCATGCCGTGGGCCCGTGGGGAACAAATCGGATGCAGGCATGCAGGGCAGCAGGGCTAATCCTATACATTTTCAAGAATACATTTTTCAGAAGGTGGAAAGCTCATCTGTTTTCCAATATTTGAGATTCGTATAGTCCACATGGGCAGCATGATCTCCTTCCTCCTCTCCTCCTCCTCCTCTCGACGCGCCGGCGCTACCTCCCGCGCCGCCGGCCGCCGTCACCAGGTTAGGATTCCGGGTTGGGGGTGCATAAGGGTGGGCAGGAAGTGGGAGGAGCGGCCGCCGGCGGTCGGGGTGGTGGTCGAGGCCGGCGGCAGGGTTATGGTTGTTGGAGCGCCGGAACTCCAATGCTCGCTGGTGTTAGACGAGAAAGTGGGGGGGAGCGGAGGTGGGCGGGTGGCGAGGCGGCGCTCCGCCGCCGGCCGGGGTGGTAGTTGCCGGCGGCCGGACCAAGTTCCGGATGGGAGCGTGATACCGGACCAGGTTAGAGGAGGGCGGGGATGCGCCGGCGGCGGGTGGATGGAGGGCGGCGTGGACGGCGGCGACACCACCGGCCAGGACAGCGGAGGAGGCAGCAGGAGTGGGAAGTTCATGGGCCTAATGGGCTGGAAGATGGATAAGCCATCCATCTTCCGAAAGCCATAGGAGCCTCAGCATGCAGTGCTTGTCTGGGTTCCTATAAAAAAATGATCCAACTGCCCAATCCTCACCGATAGCACTGGCACCAATACTCTACTGCAATTTGGGGAGGCACGCTAACGCTACACACGTTGTTCTCCTCCATCTCTCCATCTCTAGCTAGCTGCTAGTTCTACAGCTAGCATGCTGTCCTGACCTGGACCTCCTGGCTGCCCAGGGATTAGGCACACCAACCCTTCCTCAACCCTGGGTGTGTGTGTGTGTTTTGGGTAATCCTTGGGCCTACGTTAGTTTGACTAGATGCTTGGTGGGATCGTCCTTGGCTGGTCAATCTGTTCGACATGGTGATGGGCATTTCTTGGTATGATTGGCAAATGAGAAGAATGATTGATTCATATCTGCAAAGGCAGCCAAAGTGCGATGGAAGTCATCAATCAAACCATCTTTCTACCTGAGCATGAATAACTCATCCAAAGTTTTCTAGGGGGGAGAAGGATGAAGCCACGGACTTATTTAATTGTCCAACCAAACTGCCTCCTTGCATCTGCATTATATACCTGGCAGGTACAGGTACAAAGTGATGGGTTCAGGTGTATTTTGTACACCACCGGCAGGCGGCAGCCAAATCTGTACACCGTTCGTACAGTACAGTAGCATGTACTGCTAGTCCAGTACAGATAATTTCCCAGTTAACTATGGAGCGACATGGCGTATGTATGGACATATGGGCTCCATGTGTGCAGTGCAGCCTGCAACAACAGTCTCCAGATGTGCTTACTGAAAAAAGTATCAGCCTTTAATTATTCTGAATCAAAGGAGAAAGGAGACAAACACAGGGAAGCTTTGCCTAAAGACAAGATAGCCTGACCTGCTACTCCAGTTGGAACCACAGAAGTCTGGCAGGTCCAAGCTACCATCGACCATATATAGTGGAATAATGGATAGGTAAACCATAGAAGTGGCAATATTCCTGCAACCATTTTACAAAGCTACGCAATTGCAGCTGTACCTCAGTACCTGTATGGATACTAGTACAATCTTATCTCCATTTGGAGCTGGTCCTGGCTGTATATCAAAAGGCTTGAAAAGCTATGGTTAGGTGTACATGCTTTGGCCTTTGGCGAAAAAAGCTTTCTCTGAGCTCTGGCAAAGGGGCTTCAAGAGGAAAACAGCATTATGGCATGGGCCAGTTGTGAGATAGATTTGGCTTTTGACCCTTCCTCCTTTTTCTCCAACACTTTGCCACTCAGGAGAGAGAGAGAGAGAGAGAGGGAGAGAGAGGAGAGGGAGAGAGAGGGGGGGGGGGGGAGAGAGAGAGAGGATGGAAAATCAGATGGTTCTTCCTCAGCTGTCAAACAGTCAAAGCTTCCTTGCAGATAAGTCCCTGCCTTGAATTCTGATGAATAGACTGAACAACATCTATAATTGAGCTGTGAGCCTGTGCTATCAAGAGGAAGCAGTCTAAACCCCATCTTCTAGAAAAGAAAGCTATGTGTGTCCTATGCTCATGCCAGGCTATAAACTAGTATCATGGATGCTCCACATGGAGAAGGAAAAGAATAAGGGAAAGATTGCCATCCATGGGCATTGACCTAAATTAGTTCGATTTGTC
Organism: Panicum hallii; assembly: GCF_002211085.1. Taxonomy (NCBI): domain Eukaryota; kingdom Viridiplantae; phylum Streptophyta; class Magnoliopsida; order Poales; family Poaceae; genus Panicum; species Panicum hallii. The sequence continues at coordinate 4,338,411 of NC_038050.1, read as the reverse complement.
CTCTGCCTTTGTTTATCTTAGTCGGTAATCCTTTGGTTTTTTAAGGATATGGTCACATTGGTGGCCTTTGGCCGCCCAATAATGTTGCTATCTTGTGCATCAACCGAGTCATCACGCTATGATTGGGTTTAATAAAGTCAGACCACTCACGAATGTCTTGTAGTTATATTTCTGTTCCGGCAGTCAATTTGACACAACATCTGCTGTATATATAGGCAAAAGAAGAAGAATTATTCCGGTATTCTGTCCGTCTCAAATGAAAAAAAAATAGAATCAAGAAAATATGGGACTAAAAAACACAGAAATTGTTTATCATCATGCCCATCAGTAAGTATATCATAGTGTATCATGTAATGCTTAAAAAATATTGACATAAGAAATTTTCCTACAAAAGCTACCTGAATAATCAATCCTTGAAACAGTATCCAAAAGGGTAAAAAGTAAAAGAACTGCAGATAATTCCTCCGTAAATATTTTATAACATTTTGGAGGCTCACTAAAACTAAATAAATAACTAAATGGAAGGTAGCCGATTAATGAAGTGCATCGGACGTAATCAGAAGGGCTTCTACAGGTTCCAATCCAAAGAGCATAATCCTGACATCATATCGGAGGGACGGAGGCCTAAAACTTTGCCGGCTCTGTGGCATGGCCCACATGTCTGTCTGACCTGTTGACAAGCCGCTACGCTTTCGAAGCCTGAGGATGAACCCCTGATGCATCAACATCGATCGAGTAATCTAATATGGAGATCGAGCCGCCATGGTCATCAACGTTGACGCCGTGCATATTAAAACATTTCCCGGATCTCGAGGAGATTCGTGGACGAGCAAGTAAGGTGACGACTGACGAGTTTCCGAGCTCAGTTTCCCTTTGCATCTTGCATCGATCGGGACAGAAACCATCAGATGTAATGGGTTGTGTTTCTTCTCTGAAGCTGAATTTATTCAGGTGATGTCTGATTGTCTGAACATGGAGGATCATGCTGCACAAGTGCACAGCATGCAAGTTGCAAGCCCCCCATGGCCGCACAGGGAACCAAGGGCCGCCAGCCCGCCACGCAGCTCCATGAAGAGGTAGCGCTCCAGCAAGGTCATCGATCACCCCTGTTCTGTTCTTGTTTATGCACGGCTGATGGCGGCACGGCGTTGGCTTGCAGCCGCGGTTTCAGGTTGACATCGGACCGGTTGAAAACCATCTGCACAAAACTAATCGTGCTTACGCAAGGCCAGCCCGGTTGGCGGCTTCGGTCCACGGCCGAGGCGAGGGCTAGCTGACAGAGATGTCATGTCCCCGTGCTGATCCGAGCCCGCACCGCGAAAGGCCCCTGTGCCTGCACGTACGCCGCCGGCGCCGCCGGATTTGGTCAGAAGTCCGGAGCTCGGGCGCGTCGGTAGCGTGGATTTAATTTGCATGGCTGCGGCGAGGCGACGGACGGCAAGGATTATATTACCGGCGATACACCATTTATCAGTGAGCTTCGGTAACGATAATTAGTTGAAAATCGGTGAAAAATCGCCAAAATTGATTGGTAAGGAGACCTAAATTCAAAAAAATGAAATTCAACAATTTATCGTCGATAATCATGCAAACTGAAATTTATCGCTTCGCCTACTGAAAATATGTTTCGTCAGTGAAAAAAAAATAAAGGTTTGATAGCATTTAATTTTTTAGGTTATGTATTATATTATATTAGATAAATTACATATACATGCACAATTTTGCATATAGAATCTAAGAAATAAACATGTTTACATATTTTGCCCATAAAATTGCATAAAGCACATGAATGCGACATATATACAAACCACGAAGTGCATAGTTCATATAAATAAACGAGTGTATAGTCCATACAAACTTCATAGTTCACATAAATAAAAGAGTGTATAGTTCATACAAACCTCATAGTGCATAGAAACAAGAGTACATAGTCTATACAAGTCACATACCAACTTAGCAAGCACATAGTCCATACATGAAGGCATTCGGCATATCAATTTAATCATTCTTCAGTCTCTTCTTACTGGTACGTATGATATCCATAATAATATTCCTAAATATTGAAATGAACTCAAATAAGAGAGGGAACACATAATGATGAAATTGTAATATATGTACATACATACCTGTAATTCACCAATCTGACCACCAGTGCTCATGCCAAGATGTACCAGTAGTTGAATGAAGTGGCTTGGATATGGTGGTGGGTGTGAATATGGTTGTGGGTACGGATATGGGTATGGTTGTGAGTATGGATATAGGTAGGAGGGTGGACGTGGATAGTTGAAGGTTGAACTCACTGAGCTGGAGCTATCACCTTCTCGAGGATCATATCGACGTCGGTTGCTTGTCGTCCTCCGTTGTGACATGGGTTGACCATGATCTTGATCTTGTGTGGCATGGGTGAAATCTGTCTCCCCGGTAAATCTAATAGGCGACATACTACGATCACTCCTTCCACCAGCTTGACTAGACACAGGATAACCACTCCCTCCATCATCATTGTCATCATCATCGTCATCGTCATCGTCATCGTCATCATCAGTGTTGCCTCCATCACCACCACCACTAGGCTCAGGTGTTGTCTCATTGCTCGCAAGCTCTTCCTCTGGAGGGCTCCTAATCATTTTTCCCTTCTTTTCTGGTCGCTGAGGTTTGAGAACTTTGGTCTTCCTCTTGCCAAGATGTGTATCACCAACATTCTCACCTGCCCATTGCTCTAAATTTTCATTGTCCTCTCTAAAGAAGTGAATATTGGATTAGGAAGAGGAACATCACTAATATCAGAGTCCTCATCCAATGTTGGAGGGGCATTGGATCTGCTGTGCTCCATCCAATCTTGAATCGCACTTCGTTGGCGATAGAATGAAAGATCCATCATTCCACTCACAGGATCAAAGTCACTAGGCTCAACTTTGCTTCCTGCTCGCTGGATACGAAGTCGAAGGTTGTAGTTCACAAAAACCAACTGATGCAACTTCTTGTGTCCCAACCGATTTCGCAATTTTGTGTGGATGAAGGCAAAAGTACTCCGATTCCTCTCACATCCACTTGATGAGGCACATTGGGAGAGAAGCTTTATTGCAAAGCGTTGAAGTGTTAGAGTATCATTACCAAATATAGACCACCAACTAGCCGGCGAAGTAGCATGATCAGTGGCCATCCTCCTAACTAGCTCTCTAGCAAAATCTCCTCGCTTTTGTTTAAAAAACACAGCTTCCTGAAGTGCAGCAGCCGCTGTGTTTGTATCACACATCCTTACTAAATATTTGCGAAGATCTGTCATTAAGGAATCTGTTGTCCCCATGGTATAATTCACCATCGGATTCCAAGCACAAGCACCTTGCACATAAAAATATTTTTTCCCTAAGCAAACAATTGTTACTTTTAATATGTGACAACATTGTGGAATCAAGAGAAGATGTAGTTTTTTATAAAAATAAGTTCTCTACTTTTTATAATTTTTTTAAATTTTTAAGTTTTCCATTGAAATCTAGCGAAATTTTAGTCGGTTTACGTTCTCAGCTAGCATCGGTAACGATAAATTTCACCGATAATCGCGATTATGGAGCGGTTTTGTATTCGCTGATGGACGGCAACCGCGGCGGGGTCACGGAGTACTGACAAAGTCACAAGCGATTATTGCTTGGCCTTGCATGCATGTGAAAGAAGCTTTGGTTGGAGCCGTGTGTGAAAGCTACTGCGAATTCCACACGGATCGGCCCGATTTGGGATGGCAAAACGGGGGACGGGACGACTCCGATCCCCATCCATCCAAATCTCGCCCGAACAGGCGAATTTTGTGATGCTGCTCGTCAGCGCTGTAGCCTGTGGGGATCAGCTCCAAGTTTGGCAGCGGAAAGTCCAGCACGTAGTAGTCTTCTCGACAGCGGAAAGCTCTCGGTTTGGACGATCTGCGCCAAGAACATACAGTCAGTCGAGCACGGACTTGGATGACCTGCCGATCACTGAGCCTGACTAACTGACGCTGCTTCTTTTTTCTGCATCTAGACGCGCGGCATCGACCGGGAAACACGGCCTCATCTGAACAATTCAGGCACGGAAACGGCCGGCCGGACGCGATCGTATGGTCCCTCTCTTCGTACGGACTACGAGATCGCTTGTTCGTATGCGCCCTGTATGTATACCCCGAGCCCGAGACGGGCACGAACAGATCTGCTGGACCGGTTGGGTTGTGGGAACGGACGCGTCCTTCGCCTCAGCGATCGAAGCCTCCGCAAGTGAGCGGGGGACGCTGGCCTAACACGGACGCATGAAAACATTTCATTGCTTCGTCTCTAGTAGCATTTTTTTCTTTATATACTGCGCCGTGGACAGTTGAGGAGCATCCTTCCACAATAGTTCTTGGCTTAGACTATGCTGACATTCCACAAGCTTGGACCAAAACAGCTACTCTAATAATCTGCACATAAAGTGTAGTTTGGATGCTTGCACATAAAGCTGACGGCCACACATGCCCCTTGCACCACAACCAACTCGGGAGGTGTTTCTTCAGCTGCTTATTTCTTGCCACTGCAAGAAACGGCATGATCTGAACTACACTCACCTCCCTCCTCCCTGAAGCTACTCCGGTTGGGATGCCCGTGCACGTCCCTGCCATGTACGTTTGCTACAGGACATTCGTTACCCTGTTCTACCACTGGCGTGAATCGCAATGCTCGCCGTCAGTTAGGCATTTGATCCCGAACGCCGTCCACCAACTGTCAGGAGCGTGATGCTTGCTTGATTGTTTGGGAAACGTGTTTTTCCTACAGTGATCGATCTCGTGCAAGCTGGAAGCTGAATCTACCGGTCGGCAGAGCTTGCAATTTCTTGGTGGTGAAACCGAGAGATCACCGTCTCGGTCGATGGGAAACCAGCTCCTTCCCTTCACCTTCTGACCAGTTGGCAGTGGCGATCTTGTTTAGTTTGTGGCTGGTAGTAAGCTTCTGTTGTACTACTGCATTATTGGATTTTTTTAGTTGGCACCCCGGGAATTTTTATTCTGAATGCAAGACTTTTTTTGGCTCGGTTTGCTAATTTTTTGCATTGAGAAGAATTACTGGGAGAAACGGATGTAAACACATGCCACTTGCAATGTGTATGGGCATCCATAGGTTGTACGGTACCGTGGGAGAAAAGAAATCAGGGTATCATTAGGTTTGAAAATAAACATGTGGGGATTAGGACATGGAGTTCCTATAGAACCATCATAATCAGGTCGGGTCCCATGTAAAGACGCACTGGGGAAGAAGCTTCTGCTGAGGTGGACTTTTTTCTAATATCCGTGGCAAATTGACCAAACAAATGGAAATTCAGTAATCCCCGAGGGTTGTAGTGAATTCAACCACCCCAAGGAGAATATCTTTAGACAAAGTCAATGAACACGATCCCTCCCATTTCCACTCCCCCAAGCCAAACCTTTCAGCATAACAGAATATTCAACCCCCAGGTAAACAACTACTATAAGTGAGAAATATGGAAAACCAAATGCATTTGACCCTCTTTTTTGCTTGAGAAAATAATAGAAAATGCCATGGCCCATGTGAAACAAACACAAATACAGGGTCACCAGGACCAGCAGGGTACCTGCAGACTGCAGTGGCAGCAGTAAATTAATGAGCTCACCAGCAACTGCATCCAGCCAGCCTCATTTATCTCCGAAGATCGCTTGGATCCAGACATGCAGTACAGATCTCCTTCCAGCGGAAGGCAAATCTGGGATATCTGTGCACTAATTTTAGTTCGTAAATGACATGGAAATTTACAGACGGGCAAAATACAGCAAAAATATGTGGAGTCTCCATTAAATGCTGGGCTGGGCCCCCTTGCTTTTAATTCCGTGCAGGCGGGTTGGTGTGTGCTCTAATTTACTCCCCTCCGCCTCCGCCTCCTCTGTCCTCTCCCCTTCTTCCTTCCTCCCTCACTCCTCCGTCGTCCCCCTTGCTCTGCTCCGTTCCTTGATCCAGATTCCGCAGCGGCGAGGGCCCCCAGCCCGATCGTCCGTCTGCGTTGATCCCCCAAGCCCTAGGGGGAACCCTGCTCTGCGTCGAATTCGGTCGCGGGTTGATTTGATCCCGAGAATTCGCGGGGGGACGCCCACGGCGGGGATTCGGATGGTGTAGGAGGGAGGAGGGAAGGAGGAAAGGTCTCGGCTTTGTGGGCGGGCGGCCATGCATCTGTCGCTGTGGAAGCCGCTGTCCCACTGCGCCGCGCTGCTCCTGGACAAGAAGAACCGCCCGCCGCGGCCGCAGCCGGGCGGGGCGGGTGCGGGCAACGGCGGCGGGCGGCGCCTGCAGGAGAGCAAGCTGCGGGAGGCGCTGGAGGAGGCCTCGGAGGACGGGTGCCTCGCCAAGTCCCGCGACGAGGCGCTCTTCGATGGAGGGGACGCTGCGGAGGAGGGGTCGGTGGGGCGGTCGCGGTCGCTGGCGAGGCTCCACGCGCAGCGGGAGTTCCTGCGCGCGACGGCGGTCGCCGCGGAGCGCGCGTTCCAGTCGCCGGACGCGCTCCCGGTGCTGGAGGAAGCTCTCGCCACGTTCCTCGCCATGTACCCCAAGTACGCATCCGCCGCGGACGTGGACCGCCTCCGCGCCGACGAGTACCCGCACCTGGACAAGGTATGCCTCGACTACTGCGGCTTCGGTCTCTTCTCCTACCTCCAGAGCTGCAACCCTGCCGACTCTTCGGCGGCGTTCACTCTCTCGGAGATCACCGCCAACCTCAGCAACCATGCGCTCTACGGCGCCGCCGAGAAGGGCACCGCCGAACACGACATCAGGACCCGCATCATGGATTACCTCAACATCCCCGAGTCCGAGTACTGCCTCGTCTTCACGGTCAGCCGTGGCTCGGCGTTCCGGCTGCTCGCGGAGTGCTACCCCTTCGGCACCAACAAGCGGCTGCTCACCATGTTCGACCATGAGTCCCAGTCAGTGAATTGGATGGCGCAGGCCGCGCGTGACAAGGGAGCCAAGGCATACTCCGCCTGGTTTAAGTGGCCCACGCTCAAGATCTGCACCACCGAGCTCCGGAAGCTGATCTCCACCAAGAAGCGGCGGCGCAAGGACTCCGCCACTGGCCTTTTCGTGTTCCCTGTGCAATCAAGGGTGACGGGGGCAAAATACTCTTATCAGTGGATGGCATTGGCTCAGCAGAATCACTGGCATGTCCTGCTCGATGCTGGAGCTCTGGGGCCTAAGGACATGGACTCACTGGGGCTATCGCTGTTCCGGCCAGACTTCATCATCACATCATTTTATAGGGTGTTTGGGGCTGACCCAACGGGTTTTGGCTGCTTGCTGATCAAGAAGTCGGTAATGGCGTGCTTGCAGAGCCCGAGCGGCGGGACAGGTGCGGGAATGGTGCGGATTCTGCCGGTCTTTCCACAGTATCTTAGTGATTCAGTTGATGGGCTTGATGGTGTCCTGGATGGGCTGGAGGATGATACTATCATTCCAATTGAGGAGGGCTCAGCGTCAAACAGTCACCATGCATCCCAGTTGCCTGCATTCTCCGGCGCATATTCATCAGCTCAGGTGAGGGAGGTGATTGAGAGTGAAATGGACCAGGACAGCTCAGATAGGGATTGTGCCAGCACAATATATGAAGAGAGCGAGAGTGTTTCTGTTGGGGAGGTGATGAAGAGCCCTGTCTTCAGTGAGGATGAGTCATCCGAGAACTCCTTCTGGGTTGATTTGGGCCAGAGTCCACTTGGTTCAGACCATTCAGAGCATTCAAGCAAGGGGAAATTGGGATCTCCATTGCCGGCGTCCTGGTTTTCTGGTAGGAAGAATGCGAAGAAGGCCTCGCCAAAGGTGCCATCAAAACTGGCAAAGATCCCTTTTCATGACAACCATGTTATGTCATTCGATGCAGCTCTGAGGTCAGTATCACAAGAGTCAGGGCCTCTGAAGGTAGTTCCAGATGAAGATCATTCACATAATAACATAAAGAATGTCATTCCTGTTAGTGAGATTGAAGAAGATAAGGATGCTAAAGGAAACAAGAGGTTCGTAAAGTTTTCTTGCGCCAATGGCCCCGCTGAAGGCAGTGCAACCTCTGTTTTTGGGAGTTGTACCACCCGTGAGAACGGCTCCACTTCGGAGATTTGCTCAGAAAGTCAGGCAGAAACTAAAGAGAGTGCAATCAGAAGGGAAACTGAAGGTGACTTCCGTCTGCTGGGAAGGAGGGAAGTACACAATGGCAGATTCAATGGTGGAAGATTCTTTGGAGTAGAAGAATCGGAACGAGTGCCAAGTATGGGGCGTAAGGTATCATTCACTACGGATGATAGTAGGCTCTACCGTAATTCAGATGCTGGAGAAACATCTGGTTATGCAATGGCAGATGACGATGACGATGCATACAGTGACTATGATGAACCTCAGGATGGCAGGAAAGAGCCTGAAATTATCTGCAAGCATCTTGATCATGTGAACATGCTTGGACTTAGTAAGACCACACTTAGGTTGCGATACCTGATCAATTGGTTGGTGACCTCGCTATTGCAGCTCCGGTTACCTGATTCAGGGGGTGGCGAGGGGGTACCCCTTGTCTATATATATGGTCCGAAGATCAAATATGATCGAGGAGCAGCAGTTGCATTCAACATAAAGGACTGCAACACTGGAACCTCACTGATCAATCCCGAAATTGTACAGAAACTAGCAGAAAAAGAAGGCCTTTCGTTGGGTATTGGGTTTCTAAGTCATATACGCCTCACGGACAACCAGAAACATGGTGCGGTTGATGTGGGGCTTAGCTCTTCCTCACCAGCAGCGAACGGTCGCCGTGAAAAGAAAAATACCAAAAATGCTATTATTGGGACAGAAGTGGTCACTGCTTCTCTTGGGTTCCTTACAAATTTTGAGGATGTCTACAGGTTATGGGCATTTGTTGCGAAATTTCTGGACTCGTCATTTCTTGAGCAAGAGAGGCTATCATCTATTCCTGAGGATGCAGAAAGGTAGTATTAGAGGATTCCAGTTTATGGCTATTGCAGCTACTTCATAATATAGAGGGAAGGAGGCGAGAGTGTAATTGAGAGGAGGATAGAAGAAGGGATGTCAAGGTGCTTTTTCAACCAAATATCTCCGCTTGGCATCAAGGGGCAATACTTGGTGGTTTGGCTGATATATTTCTTCATTCTTCTTTTTCCCCCTTTTCTAGGCATGCGACTTTTTCGTTTGTAGATTTTGTTGGAGATCTATATGTACCACCTAATTATTTTGAGGAGCATCCTTTCCATGTACTTGTTTGTAAATTGGCTCCATTGGCCATGAAGTACACTCGCTTGTATGATTCTTGCAACATGGATAGCATGATGATAGGTGATTCCCACCCGTTTTAGTTTTGTTGTTTGAATTCTCTACTGTCCCATTATGCTAGTGTCTGCTGTCGTGTTGTCATGAATTTACCGATTTAAGTACATGGTCATGGTAATTTCAATCGGTTTCTGATGACATTGAGAATAATGGTCTACTAGCTGCTGTTTTCTTTGAGCTTTCATTCCAGATGATATTTTTTCAATCTTTTGCCTTTTTTAGCTTTACTCCAGCAGCAAAGTTGCCTGTTAATCATGTGACAATTGGTTAAAAAAGCGAATCCTGCTGTGACTGAAATTGCCTGCTTCCTAACATATGGTGACCTTTTTTTCTGGGCGCTGCTGTTAGTTGCAAATTTTGTATTGTGGCGATCACTTGTAAAGCTTATCGACGACAGGGTTGTTGAGCTGGTAGTTTCTTGGTGCATTTCGCAGTGCTGTATCTGAAAAGGTAATTGTTCTATCTGCTGGCTCTGTCTTTTTGCTTAATCTCGAAGCACTGTTGTTGCCTTGCGGGAGTAGAGTTGGATTAGTTATCAGGCAGCAGGCGGCGTGGCTGTCCTTTTGAGTTGCCCTGCTGTTCTGAATATTCAGAATCGCCTGCACGCAAACCATAAGAAAATGGAAGGCGTGCCACAGTGCCTATTGTACCCAGAACTATTTGGTTCATTATACGATTGACGGATTGAGACATTCATTGTACCTTCCTACTTCACCCTGTGGTCTTCAAAATCTGCAGTCACTTCCTCATGGGGAAATCTAGTCAAAGGTTGTAGCAAGAACTGGTGAAATCTAGTCAGAGGTTTCAGCATGCATGCCACGGGGCACAGGCTGTGTCCAGAATTGCTAGCAAAATTCTGCAGGGGCCGATCGGTCTCCCACTTGACCACCAAACGCGAACCGGCATGCGGCTTGGCGACGCGCCGCAGCCCAACGCCGGCACGGTCGCGCGGTCTGGCGGTCACCAACCAACGAAGCCGGCCCGCCCCGGCCGCCTTTCGCGCGCGCACTGATTCCGTTCGGCGACTCCGACGTCCGCCCGTCCCGTCCCGTCGCGCTGGTGCCCGTCAACCGGTGCCGGTTGGTTGGTGCCAACACGACGCTGCCCCCCGGTGGAAATCGCGCGCGCACCAGGCTGCGGAAAAGCGAGCCGCTTTTGGGCTGCCGCGCCATTTTTTTTTCCCTGAGCAATCAAGGGCGCGGACGGTGGTGGGAGGGCGGCTCGCGATTTCGCGAGAGCGACGGCCGGGGAGAGCGCGACGGCACTCTGGCAGGCGACGGCCGGGGAGAGCGCGACGGCACTCTGGCAGGCGGCGGCCGGCAACGGCATGAACAGCATCGTTCCATCCCCTCCCTGCCAGCAAGATCCAGACGCTGTAGGCTGTACCACGCGCGGATGGAGATGATGCGGCGCTGCTCCAAGCGATGCGAGCTCCAGTCCAGCAAGAGGATGATGTGGGGATTTGACCATGTGACCATGTACTTCTGAGCACACGTGGCCATGTGTGTGGTTGTACGAAAACAGGGAGGGAGTTTCTTGGCACGAGCACCTACTTTTCTAGTCAACCCTGCTGAATCTGACAACGCCTGTTGAGGGTGAATACGAGGTGAACACTGAACAGACATTTCTGTCGAAGGGATTACCGACCAACACCTTTTCTCTAAAAAAATTACCAACCAACACCGTAGTAGGAGGTTTTTTCTTTTCCAGCGCCAACCAAGCAGAAGCAGTCAACGATCGTTGTCAAATTGTATCTTGCCACGCCACCTGCTGCCTGAAGTGGCTGTCCCAGTGAACGCGTGACACTGGCGATACAATTTGGATTTGTTATCTTGCCAACCAACTCCATACTAGTGAACGCTTGACATTGTCAAAGTGTATCTTGCGCTTGCACTTGTATGGAGTGAAGTGACTCGAGCATGGGCTGCAGCCCCAACTTCGTCCAGAATTTTGACTTCGTTTTCCACAACAGAAATGTCCTCTTTCGGAAACAAAAGGTCAAATCATACGTGACGCGAAGAAAACCACAGCGTTTGTTCGACTCTCACCCTGCGATCCAAGTCAAACGGGCGACTTAGTTGCTCAAGCATACGGATCGAAACACCTGGAGATGCAACAGGTACAAACCTAATGTCGTGTCAGGATTTTTTTCTAAAAAAAAAAGTTGCTCGTCGCCAAGACTAGCATAACAAGAATACAAAGGGAAAGGTCCAAAATCTAGTGGAAGACCATCATACCGATAACCACTGTTCCATCCGACTCCGATGTAAACCTTCCCCATGTCCAGTCTCGATCGCCCACCACCGTGCCGGGCCAGCCTCACCCACCATGTCTCGACTCCTTTGGTAAAAAGCACCCGTGTCACCGAGTGCTCGCTCTCGAAATATCATGCGCGCGAATGCGACTACGTGGTCATGATGGTATCGTATACGCCGATCCAAATATCCCGGTCACTCCCAGCGTTCGTACTCATGGCGCCGCCAGGTCCACCGTGTCCATTCCGCGGCTTGCTGCCGGCGCTCATGAATGCGCTGTCAGGAGCCGACGAGCCCCGCCCCCCTCGCCGGTGAGGAAAGCGATTGGCCGGGGAGGCGACGCCGGCCTGGGGCGCCCCGTGGGGGAGTGTGGACGACCTGTCTATCATGGCGGTGCGTCGTACAGCTAGCGCTCGTGCATGTTCCTGTGCCCTTGGAAAATCCTGCGCGCCTCCGGCGGTTAATCGCTGGAGCGTGTTGGCGTGTTGCCCATCTACCTGGGAGAGAACGAAGCGCCTGACCCCACGGTGGGCGGCGGCAGGCGAACGCAACGGTCGGGGGCGAGACTCGAGAGGTGTGTGCTGGCGGGCGTCGCGCGAACGCGGTCACCGCATGGCTGGGCCGGATCTCGCGCGCACAGCCAGTTTCTCTCGGTTGTGTTGGCGGCAGCCTGTGGGCCTCTTTTGGGCTTTCTGACATGTCAGTTGGTTAGGCCCGTCGACCGTTGCACATTCGGCGGATTGTTGGGTCAGGCTTCTTTCATCTCTGCAGCGGCGGTAGGGAGTACTCGGGCTGCATCTTTTTGAAGGACTAACCTGAGCCATTGGGGTCCCACCGACCCATCAGCCATCACAACAAGACTGCAAAATCCGCTTGACTGGCGACGGGACGGACAAGAGGAAAAAGGTGACGCGGAGAGGGATGTCGAGAGATTGGTCATGCAGTGCGGGTGTACAGCTAACGGCTAACGCTCGTACAAATTTTAAAGAAAATTCACTACCGCCCCCCACACACACTCTCTCTCTATATATATATATATGAAAAATTTATTCTACATGTGCATATATATATATGACAAGTTTTATCTACACTCGCTTGCAGCTACTCTCACTATCAGTATACTACCGTGCGTATATCCACGTACTCATTTATCACTCTGAGTATGTTTATAGACTAATTCTAAGATACTTACGTACGAAAAATTTCAAAAGCATCCCTACTTTTTAAATATATCGTGATTATATATCAGTACTAGTATATAGTATATTCATACACTTCATGTATGGTCACATACTTTAACTATATACCATTACAGATGGTCTAGTATGAACTATGAACATATACATCTCTTACATGCCTTTCGTTGGGTCAGACACGCCCTACATCATGAGATGCATATGTAGGAGTACTTACAAGCGTGTGTAGAATAGATTTTTCACATATATATATACATACATATTTCTAAAATACTTAATGTTTCCATCTAAATTTTTAGATGATCCGCCTTGTATCCTTAACAGATGGGTCTTAGTCTATCCTGCGAGTCGGACCAGCTCTTCATCCACGACTCATCATCACGTAGATCCTTACAAATTAATGTACAGCAGCTATACGTATCCGATACTTATACCAACTTTATCTGTAGCAACGCAGGACATATTACACAAATATCGGTCATGGGGCGTCGTGTATACTGAACAGAAAAGGGTTACACGCACGATCCATTTAGAGCTGAGGATTAGAGAACGCTCTGGACACTGTAGCAGACTTCGTCCTAGAAGAATTGTACAATGTACAAAGCCCCTGGCGAACGACAGCCACAACGTAAACACAGCCGTTAGTGGTAGCGTTTCCTTGCTGGAAGCCTGCAGGCTGCAGGGACGCCTCCCAGTCCCTGCGTGTGGCGTGTGCATCCCACGGACGCCTCCGGGAAATGGAAGATGAAAACATAGACGTGTGGACCATCCCTGGCCAATCAGGATCCCTCTGGCCACCAAATGGACCTCCTCCATGTCACCACCAAGGATAAACTCCCCCTTGGCAACCGTCCATTCCCCGCCCCGCCTTATCCTCCCCTGATCTCCCGTACAAAAGCGCTATCCCTCCCGCTCCCGCCCGCCCGCTCAAGCTATCCACCACCATAGCCGCCCCGCCGCCACACTCTTCTTGCTCACGGTAAGCGTCGTTTCTTCATGCCGCATTCTTCCCCTTCTCTGCATCACAGTGCGTCCTCACCTTGCCGGTCATTACGATCCTCACCTTCTTCTCCGTTGCCGTCGAGGTGCAGGCTTTAGCCTACCGAGCGCAGGAATGGCGTCGTTCGCCGTGGCAACGATCCCGTCGCTGGCGGCCCCGGCGGCCAGGAAGAGGTCCGGCGGCGTCACCTACGTGGAGGGCATGAACGCCTACAGCGGCCTCAAGGGGCTCAACAAGGTCACCATGCTCGGGCTGCGCAAGACCGCCGACTACTCCTTCGCCAAGATCGTGGCGTCGCTCAGCCCCGCCGGCAAGACGCGGCGCGGCAGCGCGTTCGGGGCGCAGATGAACGCCGCGGGGGAGATCTTCAGGATCGCCGTCATCATGAACGGCCTCGTGCTCGTCGGCGTCGCCGTCGGGTTCGTCCTGCTCCGGGTGGAGGCCGCCGTTGAGGAGTCCGAGTAGGGATGGATGCCCGCCCGCCCTGATAGCAGCCACTCTGGCTGTCGCCTCTTACCTCATATAAGCCGTGATATATAAAACGTGATGTATGTTTTTGATTGATGAATTTTACTTCGGTATGTATCCATGACAATTGATGAATACCTTGCAAACATGTTTTCGGAGTCGAGGTCTGCAATTGCTCTCCAGGTTTCGCAACTCTCTGAATTCAGAATGCAAAAAACACCCGCGTCTTGCGAATCAGATCATGTACGACTTCATAGGAGGAGGGAGAGATGCAACCCAAGTTTTTATACTTGCATTCTGATGAGATATCTGAATTGTATGATCTATACGCTAGATGATGTGATTGAACAGGACTTAAAATGCACAGCAGGATTAAAAAAAATGTTTCAGCTCAAATGCCTAGAAGAGCATCTGTTACAGAATCACTCGTTTGAGGCATGGGTTTCTGCTCTACAGCTCACAACAGATGATTCTAAGTAAAATGTTCTATAACCGAAGACCAAGAAAAGTTTCAGCGAAGGGCTCAACTCAAAGGATCATCCTAATTCTTCTGATGTACATCAGGAGGCATCTTCAAGAGCGTCAAATCATTGGTAAAATTGACATTGGTATCGTTGACTCGTCATGTCGGTCTCTGACAAGCTGAGAACAGCTGCCAGCTGATGAAAGCCATCACAAGTGAGGAGAATAGCTCAAAGCCAACCACCTTCGGTGTCTGCCACTCCAATGATCTTCTCAAGTAACTGCAATATTTGTGAGCATGTTTAGCCCAGTGAACGATAAGCAAAACTACAAAGCACAGAACGTGCAAGCCCCAGCAAACCAAATAAGCAATCCGACCAAAAGGTGAGGAGTAAAGAATGATAGTTTCCAATCACTGATGAGTATAAAACGTGTAGTCCACCATATTGTTAACAAGAAAGAACATAACCCCCAAAGGCTAAGTTCAATTAATAAATCTACAGTTCTACACTCATATATCGTAGTTCAACAGAAAACTCAAAACACAGCTTTCGTCTGGATACTTAATTCAGACACCTTTTGGTGAACTCAGTTTGATTCACAAGTAGTAAGAGAAAGGTTCAAGGTATTCTGGGACCTTGTTGCACATAATGATGATGCATCCAACAGTCAAGAAAAATCAATACTTACAAATTATGACCTGCTGAGGGTTAAGGAAAAATCTGAATAAGGAATATATAAGAAATGTTCTGAACTGGACATCAAGTACCATGATATCTCATTGACCAGGTGTAAAGCATGGTGTTAAAGGGGTTATGAGCTCAGATAGTCTTCCCGAGTTCATACAGATCGACAGCAGCAGCAACAGAGTCTTCTAATCTCAAGTTAACACAATCACGCTAGAATAATCTACAGATATAGATAACAACAAAGGTAGACATACACACCTAAAGTTCATTATTTCTCGTAATAAATCATTTTTATTTCAGAAAAAAGGGAAAATAAGAGCATAAACAAAGTGGAGCATGATAAGGATGCTTTACCTGGTGATAGATGGCATTGTTGCCAAGAGCAAAGCACAAGCATAAATTATTGGAACCAATGTCCTAGGCTTGTTCTTCCTAAGCCACATCAATGATCCTAATGCAGCAAGGGAGAGGGTCATCACCTGTAGGAAAACACAAATCAGCAGCCATGTCAAACTATGTTAAATAAGCATCATGAGTTGTAGCACTAGGAAGTTGCTCTCTTCAAAACAAGGAATCTGACACTATCGGGTGGCATACAAGATTAGCATTTGCTTCGATTCCTTGAAATATGTACTCCCATGTAAATTCAAGCCCTCTTGCCCCAATCCAGAGAGGTGCCAGTCGGTGCAGAACTGAATCAGCAAAAGCCCAACCTGAAAACCCCAAAACATCCAACACATCGATGATAAGTCACAACAAAGTTATCATAGCTAGGAAAAGGCTAAAACCTCTCAGTGTTCCACAATAATTATGCAGAGTACCAAACAAAAGGAGCTGATGTAAAATTTCTGGTAACCACCGTCAGCAACCAATATGTCTAAGTGAGCTTTTGTATCCAAACCAAGGCCATGTCATGGAAAACTAATTTCAGCACAATTCAAGATGGCAGATGTAGAAAAGGCTAAGCAGATATTTTTTAGCACATAGTATGCAAGGGAAAATAGGAAAGGCACACAATGGAGATGCAAAAACTAGATGAAAGAACAAATGTCCCCATGGACACAGTTTGACAATTTGATACGACTCAGTGAGAACTCTGTACTTACCAAGACCAACAGCCTGGAACTTATGATTCTGAGAGATGTTCCTGTGAGTCAACTGTGTCAAAGCAAAATATAGTCCAGCTACATCTATGAACCCAATAAAAACTTTCATTAACTCCTGCAAATTGAAATAACAGGATATATTAGAGGACACCAAGAACATGGTATCAAAGTATATTTTGTGTGCCAAGGAAGTGCAGCAAATATACCTGATAGGGATCAAAGCTATCATTCTCAGGTACTTTGAGCAATGTTGCTAAGCAAACAAGCTGCCAAATAGGATAAATCAATGTTAGCAACCGATTAACTAACTTCGTCACTGAATTGATTATAATAGCAGGCATAGAAATAGAACAGTAAAGCAATCATCCACTGTATGTTAAGAACAAAAACTTCAAACAATTTAACTTGGAAACATCAGAACATTAAATGTATGAACTTGCCTGCTTAACTCTATGGAATAACAATACAAAGAAAACTGTATGACAGGGAGAAAAACCAGTTCATACCATACAGAATAAACTACATAGAATTGAACTCGAGAAATACCCAATAACTTCAAAAGCAGTCACAGAAAAAAAAATGTCTGTTATGCATCATGTTAACCCTCAAGGAAAAAGTTTGTCTCCAAAAGTCAAAAGGGCATATATGTTGCAGAATTATGTTAAACTTATTAATAAGAAAATTACTGAAAAGGGTGTCAGGTAAAATATGAACTAGAAAAGTACATACAAAGAGGCCAACATAACAAAATCAAATGGGTAACAGATCCATGAATGGTAAATGATTTAGCTTAAGAATCATGGTACACTCCAAATTTCTCATTGGGAGATATATTTCAAAGCACAACTAGGTGAACTGATAACAAAAAATTGGTCCATAGATCAAACTGACACAAAAAGAAATATAAAAAAACTAGGTAAAGCCCCTCAAATCATATAACATATGTACGACGTTTCGAGTTTTGCCACTCCGTATTAAGACGTAAGAGTAATTAAAATGTGAATACACCACAAAGATAAATCAAAGGAAAAAAGGGCTGGTATTACTATCCAGTGTCCACAGTAAAATTACTTTTTCCTTAGCTATGTTTCATCTGGCATATTTATTTTGAAGTTGAAAATGTTGAAGGTTCTAGAATAACTCCATAATCCATAATCCACAATCCACATCTACTTTTTATTTCCTTCTGGAATTCTTCATGTTATTTGGTGCCCAGATAAAGAGATATGTTTTCCCATGATTGCACCTAATTATGATTGTGCACTAGATGTAACCTCTTTGTCATTTTAAATTTCACAAGATATAAGAATCCTGGATTGTTTTCTGACCTTTACAAGCGCAGTTCCAAGATAAACAGCAGCCGCTTTTACAGAAGTGCCAATGGTATCATATTCTGACCTGCAATGAATGAATGGATAAGAATGTGTAGTCCAAGGAACCAATGGATGGAGAATGCTGTTTTGATCTATGTTCAGATAAACTAGGCCAACTAGGGTATAAATTCAGATGAAACTTAGCGAAGAATTCATCTAACTTATTTAAATGTTCCATTGATCATGGGTAGATGCTCTCATGCTCCAGTGGGTGACAGTTGTAAAATAAGCAGGGTTTAGTTGAACTGGATGTGACTGTCGCATTAGATGAGCGATGAAATATAGATCCAGTTAGTATTTACTTCGACATAGCATTAAGTTCTTGACAATCATAATATTCATGAGTCATTCCATACAGCCAGTAGCGTCATTCATATTGCTAACATGTAGCTCACCAGAGTCTTCCACTTGATCATATTCCCCACCCAACCCACGAAAAAATTGTAGGCATGAAGTTAGCTTACTTGACAGGTACAGGTAGTAAAAATGATCAGCTAACCAGCTTCGATTCGAACACCACAATCCACTCGTGACTCGGTGAATCCCAACGAACAGTGAAGCATAAGTTCGCTAGCACCACGTAACTAGTCCCATGTCAACCCAACTCGACTGAGCAAAATTCACTGCAATTGCACTGCCTAAAACCACATCCCGCAAGCCGAACCACAGCGATAACGCGCGCCATCATGCGTCCGTGCTTCTCCGTGCAGATCACGCAGCAAAGCGCCCAGATCGCTCGATACAAGCAGATCTCGCGTGTTTAGGAAACGGATCTCACAGACAGTCAGACAGAGAAGGAGAGCAAGGAAGTGGGGAAGGGATTTACAGGGGGGTGGCGGAGTAGTAGACGACATGGGGCCCGAAGGTGAGGAAGGCGCAGTTGAGGAAGTGGAACACCGTCATCTCGTCGCCGCCGCCGTCGTCTCCGGCGTCTGTGCAGCGGCGAGGCCGAGGCGCCCGAGATTGGTGAGAGACGACGAGCAGTGGGGGTAATTGGGCTCGAGTGGACGCGTCGAGCTAAGAAGTATGCCGCCGCCGGGGTATGCTGCGTGGGCTTTTTTGCACTTGCGATGGACATGGACTGATGGGCCTAAACTTGTGAAGCACTCGGCCCTTTCTTAAAAAACCACCAGAATAGTAGATACGAAAAAGAGCTTATAATCTCAAAAAAAAAACCGGACCGGACCTTTGGCTACGAAGCTGAGCTGCTGGTCACTGGTCAATTGGCATGCCACATCACTCATCACTGAATCGTATTCTTACATAAGATGCCGTGACAAGAGACCCTCTCGAGAAGGTTTAAATTTTCAAAGCTACTGTGCACGCTATTCTTCTCGAGCTCGCTGGAGAAGCGCTAATTATATGTAAAAAAATTATATAAAGTAACTTTGCAAGCCTTTTAGGAACACTAATGATCCGAGATGCAAGTACTTCTGTTTGCAGTGGATTGCAGACGGCTCAGTTACAGCCTAGCCTGTCTTGGCAAAACAGCCAGCTTTACGAAAGTGAAGTTTTGCCGATCAGTCTGCAAGGAAGAACGGTTCGTGACGTACGCGTCCTCTGCGAAACACCTGACGCGCAGCTCCTGTAGTCCTGTCCTGCGCTCGGCCGCTACTCCTTGGACGCGCGCCTGTTGTCGCGTAACCCCGACCCCAACCCAACAAAACTCCGTGGCCTTGTCACACCCGCTGCTGCTCGCCTGGCCTCAATCAGCTGACACCGGCCGGAGTTCGGCTAGCGCAGTCCCCTCAGCCTCAAACCCTGTCAGGGTACCAGCCCCAGCCACCAGCAGCGGAGAAATCATCATGGATTTCCGGGCCGTGGTCCGCCCCCAATCACCCGGCCGGCCCGACGGCATATCGTAAGCAAGCGGAGCTCGCAATGATCGCAGGGAGAAAGGCAGCGAACGGCCGTGAAACGGAACCACCTCACCTCCGGGGGCCACGGGCCACCTCGGCTGGCCGTTGGGCGCCCCCGCGCCGGGAACCGCGGCCGGACGGACGGACGAGCTGGGCCGCCGGGGCGGGGCGGCCGGTCAATCATGCGCTCCCACCGCGGCCGTGGCTAGCGCGGCGCGGCAGCTTTTGGAGGCCAGGCCACCACCACCACGTCGCGCTCGGCCAGTACGTGCCCACTGCCCGGCACCGACCACTGCGGCCACTGCGGCTTTGGAAGAGAGGAAGGAAGGGGGGGATCACTTCACAGTTCACACAGGGCAATGCAGGGCGGAGACCACACGGGGCTCCTAGTCCTAGGCGAGGTCCACGCACGCCACCGAGTACGCGCAGGCGGCGCGCACGGCGCGAATAATTGGGACCTGGGAGACGAACGCAACATATAGTGCAGGGCGTGTATTGTTACTTCCCTGGGAGCCTTGCATTGCAAGGGTGACGATCTCAGGTTTCTAGTGCACGATCGACACGAGACGATCACCATGCATTCATGCGAGCAGGAGTGAACAATGGGCTGGCCGGCTGGGCATACGCAGAGGCGCAGAGTCTCGAATTGATCAGTGGAGTCACACACGAGCGGCACTCTCTGATTCCGGTGCTCCCACTACCAAGGGGCACTTATTTTGCACTGCAAGTGCCCAACTCAGCACACTTGCTATCATTGCCTCTTTGTGAACTAGACATGCATGGCCCTAGAGTCCCACGAACATGCATCGTGCATGTAGCACGCATAGGTTTTACCTTTACCTGGCTAAGAGATGGCAGCAGTCAGGCGCATAGCCCCCCCGGTTCGCTGTGGCGCTTTTCAGTACCGACTTTTGACTGCTCGGAACAATGCCGTTTGCCCCCGGGCAACATGCTCATTCGCACGCAGTGAACACGTACCACTACACCACCAGTACGAACGTATTCCTCGAGACGACATGCCAGCAGCGTAGACTGGAAAGTACAGTACACTCGACACTACTCCACTGCTACTACCAGCAGGCAGCAAACAAGCAGGCAGGCAGGGCTACTACCGACTCGTAACACCGAGTAAAGAAATCCCGGCCGGCGTACCCGCGGCGCCCCGGACCAAGATCGCGGCACGCACATACCAACACCGCGCGCACAGGCGCATGCATGCGGCTCGAGCTAGTAGCCGCACTACCATTAACGCTCGCAGTACGTGCACGGGGCCCCGTGCGAGCAGGCGGGGCCGATAGATCCATCGAAAAGCCACGCCAACTTTTGCGCGAGGAACACGCCGCGTTAGGCGCTGACCCGGATTAAACAACGGGGATCAAAATTCCCCCTCGCCCGGCCCCCCATTTGTTTAGCCGCCTCGAGAAGTTCCTCCCGCTTGTTGCCACCTCCCCGGCCGCGCGCGCGCGTGCCACCGCGCTACGGCCCAGCGCGGCGCGCGCGCGGCGGTCGGGAGAATCGCCGTACGCCGGGCGCCTCTTTTCGCCTTGGTGCCGGCCGCGAGGGCTGGCAGTCCTTGTTGTTCTCTTCCGCTGGTGCTTTCCGGGGGGCGGCCGGGTTTGCTTATTGGGGGCTGGTTGGGTGATTAGATTAGGTTATGTGAAGACGACGAGATTGGAATGTAGGGGCCGTACTTTTGCCTCCCTAGCCCTCCCCTTGTTTAGATACGCTCACTCATTCCCCTGAGCGATCGACCGGCCGTGGATGGAGTATATATTATCGATCCCTCGCGCTCACGTGACTGCCACACGTGCGTGCTGAATCGGCAGAGCGGATTGCTCGCCGCCGGCCGGCCATGACATCTTCAGGTGCACAGTTCACAAACGCATGCAATTTTTCTTCAAAGAAAAAAAAACAAACGCATGCAATCCTCGGGCGGTGTTTAGATTCTCCAAAATCCAAATACGGCATCTTTCGCACTTTCAACAGTCGGCAAATCAAACCGCCGCATCCGGTATTCCTGTCGGTTTAGTAGGCCTCTCGAGCGTCGAACCTCCAAAAGCATACGGCCTTTGCTTGCTGAGCGAGCGAGCTAGGTGAAGGAGCGAGGATGGACAACTACACCTTATCGTCCTGCGACCTATGGCTAGCTGCTACACCACAAGCAACAACTCTCCTCTCGTGTCACTCTCCAAGTCTCCATCCCTCTCGCTCTGGCTCTCGCTCGTACCAGCAGCAGCGCAGCGCGCGGCGGATCGGAGTGCTCCGCGTCGTGCCGTCGCATTCCACCACATTCACTACGCCCTGCAGCCGGCCGGCCGCCCGGGGCGGCAGCAGCGGGGAGCGGGCAGCGGCCACGGCGGACGGGAACGAGAGGGCCCTTTTCCCTTTCATGAATATGGAAAGATCCCCGGCCGGCGCCCTCGCCCGGGACGCCCGCCCGGGGGCTCATTACGCCTCTGCTATTTGAAAACGTGCACCCCCAAGGCCCCAAAGAGGCCGCCGATCTTCAGCGCGGTTTTACACCTTCTCCCTCGGTCCTGCACTGCAGCTAGCTTGCAGATCATTCAGAGATCTACCAAAAGGCTAGACCTATCTTTGCAGCGCAATGGGTGTTGGCTTGGAATGGTGTCAGACCCTACTACCGTACCATGTGTTACCTTGTGGTTCGCACTGGCTCTGGCTCCTTCACCAGTCACCAGCAGATAAGACCATCTCGGCTCGTCAATAGTGCTAGGCAATCTCTAAATCATCCATCTACTGTTGGGTTTTGGCTGAATAAAGCATATGTGATAGCCCCATATATGTAGTACTAGCTATAGGATCTCCATCCAAAACCACACTAAATAAGTAAATATACACTGGCAGGACTGTGTGAAGGCCAGAATTGGAGCCCACACGACAGGACACACTTATCTGTTGTGTTTTATTGTCCTAGCATATATAGTGTTTATCTCCTGGACTTTGACCGCTAACGTCTACAAAAGTGATGAGTACTATTTACCTTCATCCCATGAAGATTACTGTAGTAAATTTGGCATCAGATAAAATTAAAGAAATGACCTACTACATATCATTCACATTATTTAACACCATTGCTAACATAAAATAAGCTGTTTTAATTTCATGAGAAAAAGACATTCTCTTCTCCCACCTCCATTCAGCTGCAGGTAGAGTATAAATAAAGTAATCCATCCACCTGAAAACATCATGGTACGAGAGAGACGAGCTACGTTTTGAACATTCACCGCACACCACTACAGTTCATACGTTCCCGTGTCAGATTGCACATGAACGAAGCAGGCCAGGAACAGCGACTGTAGCGCCATTATGGCCTTCAAGTACCACCAGTACCTTCAGCTTATACGCCCTGCCCCTCCAAAGCTTACATACTGCACCAGTTCACCCTTCTTTAAGCAGCATTCCCAAGGGACCAAATCATACACCACTCATGACCTAATCACCACATCTTCTTTTGCCCCTCATCACTACCCCCCAGGCTCTCCTCCTTTCCCCCCTCTCTCTCTCTCGCTCCTTTTCACTTGCCACTTTGCTCAAATCCACCACTACCCCCACACCTCTCTCTTTCTCTTTCTCAGTGACTGTACCACTGACCTGACTTTGCCATCTCTCTCCTCGTCTCCTTTCCTCTCTCTCTTTCTACCATCTTCTTTCCTCTTCTTTGATCACCGGGCGGACCACCGCTGATATAGCTCCTTCCTACCCTCCATGGCCTCGGCTTGATTCAAGAAGTATATGATCGCCTGATCCCAAGTAGTAGTGGATTGGCTAGGAGTTTTTGGAGTCCGTCCTCCATTCCATTTGATCGCTGAGGTTGAGCTGCAAGGCTGTGACCTTTTCCATTGCTTGATCCTCCTCCAATGCTGCAAAGGAACCTGCCGAATCTCTCCCTCCGGATAAGCCCGCCAGCCTCCTCGTCGGCCGCTGCTAGTGACGCGCCAGCTCTGGCGAAGCCTCCGTCGCCAGAACCAAGCACGGCGTCGTACGCTGATGAAGGAAGCGGCGAGGTAGGGTTCTTCGCAAACCCTAGCCCCGGCGCGGAGCCCCCGGGCCTCAGTCTGGGGCTCGGCACGCCGGCGCACGGCGGCAACGCGGCCGGGCGCCGAGGCCACCTCGAGCCGCAGGGATGCGCGTTCAAGCGCGCGGCCACCAGGGCGTCCCTGCCGGCAGGCGGATCGAAGCGGAGATCCCGGGCGCCGCGGATGCGCTGGACCACCGCGCTCCACGCGCGCTTCGTGCACGCCGTTGAGCTCCTCGGCGGCCATGAGAGTAAGCTCGTATACCATTCGCGCCACGGATTAATTCGCATGATCTGATGAGATGCTTGCATTATTCCCCCTTTGCTTATTCCGCGTCATCTTATTGTTCATTCATGCTCAATTCTCTGACGATCTTTCTGGCGCGCGCGCGATCCGTCCTTGTGGCGGCCGCCCGTCCCTGACTGCCGGCAGGAGCGACTCCGAAGTCGGTGCTGGAGCTGATGAACGTCAAGGATCTGACGCTGGCGCATGTCAAGAGCCACCTTCAGGTACGTGCAGAAAGACAACTAGAAAAAACGAATGGCACATACAGGATAGGATAATGAGCTACCACCAGGAGTACACTGATACACAAGCGCGGAAAGAGAACATCGTGAATCTTGCTGCATGAGCGAGGGCTCCTTTTGTTTTTTTCACCACTTTTATGGGTGTTCTTACTATTGGTAATAAACTACTTTGTCACTGGTGAATCTTGGTCGTCAAATGCTACGTGACAAACGAACGGCATCTAGCTTGGCCGCAATGGAAGGAGGACAAGACACACATGATACTTTCACCGTGCACACTTCTTCGCACACACGCGACACAACAAACTAACCAGGTCATCATGGTAACTAATCTGTTTTAATTTCCCGCCCTTGATTTGCAGATGTATAGGACAGTGAAGAGCACAGACAGATCGTTACACATCGCCACAGGTATGTAGTAGCTCAAAGCTAACGCAGATCATGTGGACAACTGGACGAACGTGTAGTCCTATTTCATGCCGTGTGTGCAATGTCCGATCGATCCAGCATTGTGGTCGCAGGCGAGGCGTTGCCGCTGCAGAGGACGGCGACAGGGATGGAAGCGGCGGCGGCGGCAGGAGGAGGAGGAGGTGGTGGTGCCGCTGCCGCTGGATGTGGGGTGGTAGTGATACCAGTAGTGCCAGCAGCATGTGACGACATGGTTGGGATCTGCAGCTCTCCTTCGGCGGGCTCTGCGCCGCCTGCTGCGGCGACTACTTCCGCTGCTCACTTCCTCTGTGCGCCACCAGCAACTGCTCCACTGGCGGCAGCACCGTCACCTCCTCCACCCATTCCCCCGAGGTCTGTCTCCGCATGTCACCTTCATCACTTATCTCTGTCTGCTGCTGTTACTGCTGTCCCGGGGTTTTACAGTCGCTAGCTTCTGGTCTGACCAAGAGCTAATTGGTCCGCGTATGTTGCCTAGTTTAAATAAATTTTCTAAAAGCAGTGCATGTGCACTCACAATGCTTCAAGGATTTGTGACTTTGTTTTCCAAAAAATCTCTGGATTGAGTAGGCTCAAGTTATCCCAGTTTGCACACAAGTTCTTTATTTATCGTACTCGACTACTCGTAGGAGCGAAAATTCTTACCAATTAATTTTGCTATACCCTTCGTCAAATCACAACCTTTGATTGAACCTAGTACTAGTACTCCTATATAGCTAGCCGTAATGACAGGAGTAGGACAGTGTGCGCATGAAATGTGCTTATTTTTATTTGACAACGGCATGCATCATTTTTTTCCTTCTTTTTTTTTTTTGCCATTTGTAAATAACAAAAGGCCTGATCACCTGCTCAAGAAATGGTGGGGTTGTATAGAAGATAGAATACAGAGGCTCTTGGAGTAAGCCGAGTATATATATTTTATACTATATATAATATACTAGCTAGTAGATTGCATGTTATACTATATTACAAGAAGATGGATTCGGTTCAAAACAATACATACTATGGTATACGTGCATGTGCTTCTTCAAAGGGCCATTGCACATGCATGGACACGCTCTCGATCACATATGAAAGTTTAAGAGAGACTGGTCCTGGTCTGGTAGATCTTGATATTGATGTTATCAAGCACCTCACCATCCGTATGTGTTGGAGTATAGATACTGACCCGTTTGCCTGCAAGCTTCCAACCCCCACATTCACATCTCACTTAGAATTTGTAGGCTAAAATACATGTTATTAAGTCTTTATTTCTAGTCTAGAAACAAAAGCAAGATGCATCATCCAAATACCTTTCGGTGTACCCCGTCCCATAACTTCACCGACACAAATTCTTGGAGCTAAAATAACCAGCTTTAAAAATTTGTACAGTCAAACTCCGCCAAAAAAAAACAACTATTGCATCTACATGTTTATTTGGTCTAACAAAGGACTAACAGAAAAGGCGATTGTCAAATTTATTGGCCAGTGGTGGAACACGTGAAGAAAGTTCTCAAATAACCATTGCTTGCCGTACTGATTCTGAGAAAAATATTAAACGAATTAATATTCCATTTTATGCGTATTAAAAATCCATCGATGCTATACTTGACCTGACCAGCAGTAATATTCAGCAGTACTATGTCCTAGAGAAAAATGCCTGCTATACCCCGTGTTTTCCTGCGAGCAATATCTTGTCTCCAGCCTCCAGAGTGAACCTCAGTTCTCGACCCACCCCCTAATTTCTTATTAAAAAAAACCGGATTAGTATATACAAATATATATTTATCCCAGGCATGGACGGGGCGACAACTAGTGTTTTCGCTGTAGGCTGTAGCCCATATGTCCCCCTGCCGACCTCTTCCCCGTGTCGGTACGCATCCATGCACGCTTCTCCTTGTCCGCGTCCGCGCCATCATCACTGCATTCACGCCCCGTCCTGAAGTGCTCACCATCCCTGTCACACTCCTGGCCACACTTCTTCACTGATGCGGTCTTATGGTCACCCGTTGAGACCTATACGCGGAGTACTCCGTAGCTCAGAACGGGATCACCAGCTATCTGTGCCTGTCATTCAGCTGGACGGGATGGAACTTAGTTGATTGGAAGTTTATGAGTCTAGGTTCAGCACAAACCACACGCCTCTCGAGGCAAGAACGAAGCTGCATGCTGCTTGCTGCTGCAAAACGACAGGCAGGTGCATAGTCGCATAGACGACATGGGCCGGATCGAGGTCTCGCGCTAGTGCTGCTGTCTTGGCATTCTGGGTTACAGTATGTTCGATCAGTGCTCATCATGCATTGCAAAAACATGGATCGGTTGAGGGGCAATGGGACCGTGTTCCAGGTTAATTTGGGTGTCCGGCCTCCTAGTCATCTTCAGTGAAGCAGCCGTGGTAGGGACAAATCGAGGCACCCATATGCTACAGCAACCACAGAGCGAGCTGAGGCACCAGAGCCGGCCCTTCACTGTACATTAGCACTGGACAGCACGGAGCAAGGCTACAAGGAAATATGGAAGCTTGCTCGTGCGTGGCTGCACAATGATGATGCATACATGCATGCACGCACCCCAAAGGTTTAGAATCCGAAGTAGCATTATTATTCCGCGGCGATGCGTGCGCAGCCTTCTGTGTGTACAGTACACACCCATCTTCTGTGTGTAGCGTAACGACCTGCTGCGACTGTTAACCTGCATCTCTGACCACGGAGTAAATGGCTAACAGTGGGTTTCACTTTTTAATAGCAAGTACTACTGTACTACTGGCAACTGCACGAAACTGATAAGGAGCTCTCTGTTAATTTGTTGAGCACACAGGACTGACCACGCAGCAGGAGTGCTGCAAAAAGGTGTTGCGATTGTTGACTCGGCGCAACGGTGTCAGAGACATAATTTCTCACCACCACTGCTTCAGCATGATACTCAGGTACGTCCACACGCAGGAATTTATCTGTGTCATTTTTTTGGTAATTCCACCATGCATACAACCCACATGTGACTAGGCACCTCTTTCATTTCTGTACGCCTTATTTGCACTATACTGTTTGAGTAGGCCATGGCACTGTAGTTCACTATACTACAGATCAGGACATATATATATATAGGCATATATGGAGTATTTAAAAAGTATACTATTCCTCTGAAAAAGTATATGCCATTGCTCTGAAATTATATGGGACAGCGTCGCATTCACATGTATTCCTTTGGAGAAAAAAATGTTATATTTATTTACGCATTTTTTTCATGGTAATGTATTATCAGGCAGCTCAAGAAGAGGCAAATCATCACCTGGCTATGGGGCTGCACGCAAGTGCCGAAGCGGTCGCTACAAAATGCTCGAGCCCCGGGAGCTCTTCTTCTCCGTCCTTTGCAAGCGTGGAGCTGCTGGCAGACGACATGTACGCGCCGAGCCTGGAGATCTCCCTCGGGAGGCAGGACTGGCGCATGGAGCCTCCGGAAGAACTTAGCCTGAAATACCTGTGACACAGGGAGATGGATCTTCTTTTTGGTTTCGCTAACCGACCATTGATGGATCAACGGACCCCTGGATCGATGTTCATGAAGTAATTAAGCGCACGGATTTGATATTTGGCATGGAATGAAATCTATAAAAGTTGTGAGTGCATGGTTTGATCTCTTTTGGAAGCATGCGAATCATATGTTTTTTGGACTATAGCAAGATTTAGTTGGATGCTTATCTGTACTCCGCATGGGGTTGAAACTTGAAATACAGTAGCTTGAGATAGAACCTGGATGCGGTGCTTCCTGATCTCTCGAGGCGATTGACGGCGCTGAAGAGACGAGAGCGCAGCAGCAATACTGCGGAAAACCGTCGAGACTCGAGAGGGTATTAGCAATGGCGGCCGGAGCCTGGGACTGAGGGACGCGATGGCCGCCGGAGCAGTAACCGGCGCCAGCGGCGATCTGGAGCGCGCGCGCCGCCGGCCGTCTTTCTTTCACGGCGCGCGCGTTGCGGGTGGGGTTTCCGCTAGCAACGCCGCCAGCTCGCCATGGCGCCGTGCATCTCGCGCATGCGTTCTGGGCTTCAGGAGAGTTCTGGTGCGGATCCAGTTAGGCCCAATCAGCATGCCAGCTTGCGGCCCACCATGCTCATCGCACAGCGATTCCGGCCCACGGCAATGACATCGGTTACCAATCAAGACAACGAGCAGCAGAATCGTCCATGACAACGAGCCCACGGTAATCGCAGGACGGGCTCGGAACCGAGCTTGAATCTGCCTGCCACGGCCAACGGTGACCCCATCCCGTTTCCAATTCCCATCTTCTCCACAAAACGGCAAACGCAATCTCAAAAGAAAAAAAATCTTCTCCCCCAAACGACACCTTTTAGCGTAACTGAATATTCAGTCAGTCCCAAGAGTAAACATTTACTCCTCTGTTGCAAATTGTAGATCATTTTGACAAATCTATGCATAAATTTTGTTGTGCATTTAGATATATATTGTGTCCATATACACAGCAAATGTTATATATCTTGATTTGCAAAATGAACTACAATTTGAAACGAATGAAGTGAGCGAAGTGAGTGAGAACTAAGAAATGTGGAAAATCAAATGCATTTGACCATCCTTTTTTGCTTGAGAAAATAAAAGAAAATGCCATGGCCCATGTGAAAAAAACACAAATACAGGATCTTCCGGACCAGGAGGGTACCTGCAGACTGTTGTGGTAGCAGTAACTAATCTGCTCACCAGCAATTGCAAAATCCGTAACAACTATGAAGGATGCTGCATGCAGCATCATTTATCTCCAAAGATCGCTTGGATCCAGTACAGATTTTATTTCCAGGTGAAGGCAAGTCTGGGATATATTCTGTACACTATTTTGAGTTCGTAAATGAACACGGAAATCTACAGACGGGCAAAAATACAGCCAAAATATGTGGAGTCGCCACTAAGGAGCGTGTTTGGTTGGATGAGTTTATTATAAATCTATAAACCCATCATATGGAGGGACTTATTACAAGCTTAAAGAGGTGTTTGATTGTAGCGGCTTATAAAAAGTCTCTGCAGTTGGTAATGAACTTTCTATACCCCTCGTTAATACCCTGTAGGTGAGGGAGATAAATGTAGTGGGAGGAAAGATAGGATATTTTAGTGGGACCTATAAAAAAATAAGCCACATAAGTATTCATTGGAGGGACTTATGGGATTATGGGGCTTATGAACATAAATCTCACCTATAAACCTTTATATTTGAATAAAAAAATTTATTAGAAGTTTATCGGTGAGACTTATAATAAGTCCCACCAATCCCAACACCCTCTAAAACCTGGAATGGGACGCCCCCTCCTTCTACTTCCGTCATTCCGTGCAGCCGAGTTGGTCTGCTCCAATTAACGTGCCCTTCTGGAGGACTTTTGAAGCAGCTCTTCTAGAAGCAGTTCCAACCCTTCTGTTAGAATAGTTTTCATAACATTAATGAGGTTGCCACATAAACAATTTGGTAATATGACAACGATGAAAGAGAGAGAAAAGAAGGAAACGGTTTTCTTGATCGAGGAACCGTGTCTACACGCCCTTCGTTGTCCGACGAAAACACTATTTCGGCGAACCCCGTTTCCATCAGTGGGGCCCACGGTCCACCATCGTTGTTGCCGGCGTGGCTACTGACGAGCTGCCAGCAGTCGTAGGCTCGTAGCCGCTTGCTGCCCATGCCCCAGTGCCCGCCGTGTCCATTAGATAGGGCGTGTTTGGTTGGCTGCATGCAGCTCAACCAGCCCCGTCGGATGCAGACTCCGCGTGTTTGGTTTCCTGGTCCACCCCCTCGGCCAGGCTGCGCGCATGCAAAAGGCCCCTCTCGGCCAGGCTCTAGAGGAACGAGGGAATCGGGCATTTCCGCTGGTGCAAACGCGAGGGCGTGGGCGTACGCATGGGAGAACGTGCAGACATAAGAAATTACTTTTACGCTAAATGTGCAGGCGACCGAACAGTGTATGAACCGGACCTGTATGCATGCGTACGCAAACCAATCAAGCACCTGGCGAGCCTGGCCACAGCGGGCCTGTACGCGGCATGCGAGCCAGGCTGTGGCCATCCGCAAACCAAACGCGCCCTAGCTGTCCCGCTGCTGCGTCCGTGGCAAGCCGCTGGCCGTTGTAGCCGCTCGCCGTCTGCATCCCCGCATCCGTGCGCAGCGGTGCTACTGCATCCACGACGATTGTCATCTGCATCGCATCCGGCAGCCGCTTCAGCATTAGCCGTCCGGCTGTCACCGCCCCTCACCAAAACTACCAAGCAGCAGCAACTCAGGCGTCCACTGATCTAGCTCAAGCACAGCAATCCCTCTAGCACGGCAACATTTATTACAGATCCATTCGAAGAAACTATGCGTTGGGTAGCTTAATTTTCTAACGGAGTTTCTCGCTATATGGTTGCTATAGAAACTAGTTAACTAGCTTGCACTTCCAGAGTTAGAACTGTCTTAGAGCATCTCCAACGGATTACTGATACCTCACACACCCAAAATACCCTTTACAAATAACTACTTTTCTATTTTGTATTATTGTAATGGTTGACCATCAAAATCCAATCACCAAAATAGAGCAGAGGGATAAATTTCCTTCATTCAGGCTAGAGGGAGGTGGGTTTTGATGATTGCTAAAAAAATTTAGATATCGAGGATTGGATTGGTAATCATCCCCAATCACCAAAATATAAGTTTTTGATATTGGCCTATTAGAGAGATGGACGAGTAATTTAATGGAGATATTATTTTTTGAAACAAACTGATGGAGATGCTATTACCAAACAAACGGAGCAAATTGAAACTGGACTGGGCGCGATGAGCCGAAGAAAGTGTGGCCTGCCCCGGCTTGGCGGCTTCTTTCCGTCCCCGCGGTCTCCACATGTGACAGTGCCGTTCGAGTTGCATGAAATTACAATACCCAATTGTTACTATTCGATCCCAGACTCCTCGTGCCGGTTCGTTCTCTCCTCTCTCGCGCGACCCTCCCTCCCTCTTGTTTCAAAACAAAAAAAGACCCTCCCTCTCTCTCGCGACTCTAGTGGCGGCGCTAGGGTTGGATACTTCGATGTACCCGCAGCGGCGGGCGGCGGGCGGCGGCCGGAACGGCGACGGAACGGATGGATCGGGCGGAGGGAATCCTGATCTGGCGGCTCGGTGGCCCGGAGGCGCGGGCATTCATCTGTGGAAGCTGCTGTCCCACTGCGCCGCGCTGCTCCTGGACAAGAAGCACCACCCGCCGCGGCGGCCGCCGGGTGGGGCCGGCGCGGGGTCCCGTGGCGGGCGGCGCCGGCAGGAGAGCAAGCTGCGGGAGGCGCTGGTGAAGGCGCTGGAGGAGGCGTCAGAGGATGGGTGCCTCGCCAAGTCCCGCGACGAGGCGCTCTTCGATGGAGGGGACGCTGCGGAGGACGGGTCGGTGGGGCGGTCGCGGTCGCTGGCGAGGCTCCAGGCGCAGCGGGATTTCCTGCGCGCGACGGCGGTGGCCGCGGACCGCGCGTTCCAGTCGCCGGACGCGCTCCCCGTGCTGGTGGAGGCGCTCGCCACGTTCCTCGCCATGTACCCCAAGTACGCGTCCGCCGCGGACGTGGACCGCCTCCGCGCCGACGAGTACCCGCACCTGGACAAGGTATGCCTCGACTACTGCGGCTTCGGTCTCTTCTCCTACCTCCAGAGCTGCAACCCTGCCGACTCGTCCGCGGCGTTCACTCTCTCGGAGATCACCGCCAACCTCAGCAACCATGCGCTCTACGGCACCGCCGAGAAGGCCGAGCGCGACATCAAGACCCGCATTATGGATTACCTCAACATCCCCGAGTCCGAGTACTGCCTCGTCCTCACGGTCAGCCGTGGCTCGGCATTCCGGCTGCTCGCAGAGTGCTACCCCTTCGGCACCAACAAGCGGTTGCTCACCATGTTCGACCATGAGTCCCAGTCAGTGAATTGGATGGCGCAGGCCGCGCGGGACAAGGGAGCCAAGGCATACTCCGCCTGGTTTAAGTGGCCCACGCTCAAGATCTGCACCACCGAGCTCCGGAAGCTGATCTCCACCAAGAAGCGGCGGCGCAAGGACTCCGCAACTGGCCTTTTTGTGTTCCCTGTGCAATCCAGGGTGACGGGGGCAAAATATTCTTATCAGTGGATGGCATTGGCTCAGCAGAATCACTGGCATGTCCTGCTGGATGCTGGGGCTCTGGGGCCCAAGGACATGGACTCGCTGGGGCTGTCGCTGTTCCGGCCAGACTTCATCATAGCGTCATTTTATAGGGTGTTTGGGGCTGACCCAACTGGTTTTGGCTGCTTGCTGATCAAGAAGTCAGTAATGGCGTGCTTGCAGAGCCAGAGCAGGGATACAGGTGCGGGAATTGTGCGGATTGTGCCGGTCTTTCCGCAGTATCTTAGTGATTCAGTTGATGGGCTTGATGGTGCCCTGGATTGGCTGGAGGATGATACGAACATTCCAATTGAGGAGGGGTCAGCGTCGAACAGTCACCATGCATCCCAGTTGCCTGCATTCTCGGGCGCATATTCGTCAGCTCAGGTGAGGGAGGTGATTGAGAGTGAAATGGACCAGGACAATTCAGATAGGGATGGTGCCAGCACAATCTATGAAGAGAGTGAGAGTGCTTCTGTTGGGGAGGTGATGAAGAGCCCTGTGTTCAGTGAGGATGACTTATCTGAGAACTCCTTCTGGGTTGATTTGGGCCAGAGTCCACTTGGTTCAGACCATTCAGAGCAATCAAGCAAGGGGAAATTGGGATCTCCATTGTCAGCATCCTGGTTTTCTGGTAGGAAGAATGTGAAGAAGGCCTCACCAAAGGTGCCATCGAAGCTGGCAAGGAGCCCTTTTCATGCCAACCATGTTATATCATTCGATGCAGCTGTGAGGTCGGTATCACTAGAGTCAGGGCCTGCGAAGGTGGTTCCAGATGAATATCATTCACATAATGGCATAAAGAATTTCATTCCTGTTAGTGAGATTGAAGAAGATAAGGATGCTAAAAGAAACAAGAGGTTCGTAAAGTTTTCTCACGCCAATGGTCCCGCTGAAGGCAGTGCAGCTGCTTTTTTGGGGAGTTGTACCACCTGTGAGAACGGCTCCACTTTGGAAATTTGCTCAGAAAGTCAGGCAGAAACCAGAGAGAGTGCAATCAGAAGGGAAACTGAAGGTGACTTTCGTCTACTGGGAAGGAGGGAAGTACACAGTGGGAGATTCAATGGTGGAAGATTCTTTGGAGTAGAAGTATTGGAAAGTATGGGTCGTAAGGTTTCATTCACTATGGATGATAGTAGGCTCTGTCGTAATTCGGATGCTGGAGAAACATCTGGGTATGCAATGGCAGATGATGGCGGCGATGCATACAGTGACTATGATGAACCTCATGATGGCAGGAAAGAGCCTGAAATTATCTGCAAGCATCTTGATCATGTGAACATGCTTGGACTTCGTAAGACCACACTTAGGTTGCGATATCTGATCAATTGGTTGGTGACCTCACTATTGCAGCTCCGGTTACCTGATTCGGGGGATGGCAAGGTGGTACCCCTTGTCTATATATATGGTCCGAAGATCAGATATGATCGAGGTGCAGCAGTTGCATTCAACATAAAGGACTGCAACACTGGAACCTCACTGATCAATCCCGAAATTGTACAGAAGCTAGCAGAAAAAGAAGGCCTCTCATTGGGTGTTGGGTTTCTAAGTCATATACGCCTCACGGACAACCAGAAACATGATGCGGTTGATGTGGGGCTTAGCTCTTCCTCACCAGCAGCAAACGGTCGCCGTGAAAAGAAAAATAGCAAAAATGCTATTATTGGGACAGAAGTGGTCACTGCTTCTCTTGGGTTCCTTACAAATTTTGAGGATGTCTACAGGTTATGGGCATTTGTTGCGAAATTTCTGGACTCGTCATTTCTTGAGGAAGAGAGGCTATCATGTATGCCTGAGGATGCATAAATGTAGTATTAGAGGATTCCAGTTTATGGCTATTGCAGCTACTTCATAAATATAGAGGGAAGGAGGCGAGAGTGTAACTGAGAGGAGGATAGAAGAAGCAATATCAAGGTGCTTCTGCATATTGCTTTTGCAACCAAATATCTCTGCTTGGCATCAAAGAGCAATACTTGTTGGTAGGCATGCTGCTTTTATGTTTCTTCATTCTTCTTTTTCCCCTTTTCCTAGGCATGCTGCTTTTATGTTTGTAGATTTTTTGAGATCTATATGTACCAGCTAATTATTTTGAGGTGCATCCTTTCCATGGACTTGTTTGTAAATTGGCTCCATTGACCATGTAGTACACTCGCTCACTTGTATGATTGTTGCAACATGAATAGCATGATGATAGGTGATTCCAACACGTTTCAGTTTTGTTGTTGAATTCTCTAGTGTCTGTTGTGGTGTTGTGATGAATTCACCGATTTAAATACATGGTAATTTCAATCGTGCCGGTTTCAGATGACATGGTCTACTAGCTGCGGTTTTCTTTGAGCTTCCATTCCAGACGATTTTCTTTTGCCTCTTTTAGCTTTACTGCTAGCATTAAGCAGCAAAATTGAAGGTTAATCATGTGACAATTGGTTAAAAAAGCGAATCCTGCTGTGACTTTAATTTCCTGCTTCCTAACTTATGCTGACCTTTTTGTGGGTGCTGCTGTTAGTTCCAAATTTTGTATTGTGGTGTCACTTGTAAAGCTTATCGACGACAGAGTTGTTGAGGTGGTAGTTTCTTGGTGCATTTCGCTGTGCTGTATCTGGAAAGGGAATTGTTCTATCGACGACAGAGTTGGATGTGTTCAGGCAACAGGTGGCGTGGCTGTTCTTTTGAGTTGGCGTGCGATTTTGTGAGAGACGCCCGCGAGAGCTCGATGGCACGCTGGCAGGCGGCAACAGCAACGGCAAGAACAACGAAGGTTGAGGGCGAATACGATGTGAACAAACATTTGCATCGAATGATTGCGAGAAGCTAAATTGCTAATGTAGTTGGTTCCTAAGGATTATTTTAAGTCTCATCGCATCAAATGTTTAGATACTAATTAGGAGTATTAAATATAAATTAATGATAAAATAAATTCCATCACCCCTAGGTTTCGCCGAGACGAATCTATTAAATCTAATTAGTCCGTGATTAGCTCATGTAAATATATGCTAATTATAGATTAATTAGATTTCGTCTCATGAATAAATTCTAGACTTATGCAATTAGTTTTATATTTAATTTATACTTAATCTTTCCAAGTGGTATCGAAATATCCGAGATAAAATAAACGCCAATGAACCAAAACAGTCATCCATCCAAACAGTCGATGATTGTTGGGCCTAATGAATGCGTGATGGTGTCAAATTGTCTCTGCTGCGTGCACGCATGCATGGAGTGACTCTGGCATTACAGCAGCCTCAACTGTGTCCGAAATTTTGACTTGGATTTGATAGTAGAAATGTCCTCATTCAGAAAAGTCAAATCCTACGTGACGCAGAGAAAACCACATCGTTTGACTCTCATCCTGCCTGCTCTAACGTCGTGTCAGGATTTTCTCTCTTTTTTAAAAAAAGAAAAGAAAAGTTGCTCGTCATCAAGGCTAACACCACTGCTCATGATTGTATCATGAACGCCGATCCAAATATCCCCATCAACCCCAGCGATTCGTACTCATGGCGTCGCCAGGTCCACCGCGTCCGCTCCCCGGCTTGCTGCCGGCGCTCATAAATACGTTGTCAGGAGCCGCCGGGCCCCGCTCCCGCGCCGAGGAGGAAAGTGATTGGCCGGGGAGGCGCCACCGGAGCGTTTGTACATGGCCGGACCCGATGGATGGAGCCACCACGTAGCCACGTCGGACTTAGGAGCACCACCGTGCGGAAGCCATCGAGAGGGTAGCGATGGCGGCCGGAGCAGCAACCGGCGCCAGCGGCGATCTGGAGCGCGCGCGCCGCCGGCCGTCTAGTCAGGTTTCCGCCACGCGCGTTGGGTTGGCTGGCATCCATGGTCTCCGTTCAGACAAGTCTAATCAGGCTTCCGCTGGCAGCATGGGCTTCAGGAGAGTTCTGGTGCGGATCCAGATAGGCCCATCAGCATGCCAGCTTGCGGCCCATCATTCTTATCGCGCAACGATTGCAGCCCACGACACCGACATCGGTTACCATATAAGACAAGGAATTCCACGGAAAAGAAAAGTTTGGTCAGGGATAGCAACATCAGCAGAATAGTCAGTCAGTCCACGACAAATATGTCGCACCGGGCCACACCGGCTGCCATCAAGCCCACGGTAATCGCACGACTCCACCCACGGGCTCGGCACCGAGCTTGAAACTGCCTACGACGGCTGGCCCTATGGAGTCGAGGCGCGTGTTACGGATAGCAACTCACTGATTCCTGCTACTTCCCCCGGGCCCCGGATACCGGATGCCTGTGGGCACGCAAGCTGAGTTGATCAGTGACGCGCGCTCACACCGGCGGCAGGCAGCTCCATTCTGTGTGCCGGGCATGGAAGCACGCCCGGATTCCCACCGAATCCATGTCCATGGACAGCACAAAGCAACAACTCTATGTCTCTATAAATGGGGTGGGCCGATCTTCGTGCCACTTCCGTCCCCAAAAACACCTCCGTTTCTGCACTGATCACCTCAGCTGTTCTTGTTCTTGTTCGTGCTCTTCCTGCTAGTGCTACTCTACTGGTCACCGCGATGTCGGGCCTGATCGATATTTGGACGCTGGAGCGGGAGAGGATGGTTCGGGCCGGCGGCGCGCCGGCGGCGTTCAGCTCCGTGGCGTCGCTCGGCGCGAGCGCGCGGCGAGCGTTGATGGCTCGGTCTGGATCTGATGGGGGCAGCAGCGGCGCCCAGAGGCCCTGCTGCGGTGATGGGGTTCGAGCGCTCGGTGGTGTCGCGGTCATGGACGCTGCCGAGAGCGAGAAGCAGGCTGCTGCTGCTGGCGGTAGCGCGCCGGCGCTCGTCCGGGAAGACGCTTTCCTGTCCATCCTAGTCGATTGCTTCGGCCAGTAGTAGATCTTTTGAACATAGGTACCAAAGCTGTAATCATAGATAGATATATAGTAGTTGTCATCAAGTGGTTCTTGTAATGTCCCGAAACATCAAGTGATGTTTGTGTGTTTCTGAAAGTCACTGGTAGAAAGGCCTGATCGATGCCTCAGATCAAGATCGTTTTCATGTGCTAGAAAGTTCAGAAACAACAGACAAGATATATAGATAAGATCCGAATTCCAAAGTGGAAGCGGCCGCGAGCTGTAAACTCGTCAACATCACTCAGCTACAGACGGATATTTGATCTCAGATACTTGTCAAATATCTTCACACACTTGGAGAGATATTTCACCTCTTAGGCTCCTAGCTTCCAAAGTAGATCTCTTGCGTGCAACCTTTTTTCCTGGTTCAACATCTGTCAGGAACTCAGAGATGACACTTGACGCACGACGGAAGAGAAGATATTGAGTTTGATCGGCGATAGTCAGGCTATTCTCTGAACTTTTTTTTTATAAGGATTCTCTGAACTTCATTATCTGACAGACAACAACCTGGTGCGTTTTCGGCCTCCCGGCATATACCATGGGTCATCGCGGGGAAACGGAACGGGGAAACGGCGGCATGCACACCGGTGTCGACGTGTCGTGAGAGTCAGAACGGCCGCCGGACAACCGAACGCTCCTGCGCCTCTCAAACAGTACATCGTCGCGGACCGCTTGTTCAGCTGCCATCTGATTCCCCGAATCAAATACTCCGCAGCCGGGAACGCGCGCAGGCGCAGACGCGGAGCCGATGGCGATGGCCGCCGCCCGTCGCGTCGCGGTGGCACCCCGGTGGCAAGTCCCTCCCCACGCCGCGCGGCATCGGCCGCCGATCCGAATCCTGGCGCGGAATCGGCCCCCAAATATCCCTTCTTCACCCGCAAGGCCGCGCCCCGCCCCTGCCCGCCCGCGGCACGGTTGGCGCCGCACCGGTATATCCATCACCTCCCGGCCCGCGCGCGGATCCCTCAGCGGCCGGCCACCACACGATGGCCGCGCGGGCCACGTCGCGCCGCGCCGCGCGTCACATGGGCGAGGGCGAGGGCGTGGCCCCGGAGCGGACAGCGACGACGACCAGAGGCGTCCGGCTTGGCTGCCGCCGCATGGCCCCGAAACCGCTTGCCTCCCCCGTGGACGGCTCGCTTTCGCTCGGCCCCGGTCGGGTCGCGTACCCCGCACGTAGTTTCCGCCCCGGTTTCCCACACCCCGTTCGTCGCCCGTCGTGGAGAACCCGGGGCCTCCAGACTTCCGGAGCCCCGGGCGCGTGTATAAGTAGAGCCCAGGGCCGCGTGGCTACCAAAGCAGCCAAGTGGAAAAGAGCTAGCACAAGAACACCTTCCTTTCCAGTGCGTAGAGCGAGAGCAGCAGATAGAAGCCGTCGAGTGCAGGGATGGCTGGAGCGGTGGGTGTCTGGCTGGAGGCGTTCTCCAGGATTGGCCGGACGGAGGCCGCCGGCGCCGAAGCCGGCCGGCGCCATCGGGGTGATGACGGCGCCGGCGTGGATGCGGGCGGGAAGAAGAGCGGTGTTGTCCAGGAGAAGAGGCAGCGGAACAGCGGCGTGCTCTCCGACTCGGACACCCTGGTGTGCATGCTCATGGACCGCTTCGCCCCGGCGTGATACGCGGGCCGGCGGGGAGCGCGGCGGCGTCAGTCGGCGTGTGCATTGCAGCAGCCAGCAGGGTAGGTGCAGGCTGCAGGGTACATACATGGAAGGAGGCGGTATTTCGCTATTTTGTACTGTAAATTCTGTGACACTGTGGTTAGCCGTGGCAACTGTATCATAATGGTTCTATGCCTTCGAAGTGAATACTTTTTTGGTTAGCAATCTCAGTCTGTTCTGACTTGGCACGGCGCACTGGGATGCTAATTTGCGTAGCATCCGGGATCTGGTAGCTTTGTTTCTTGTTTATTTATCCATGGCAGTTGAAGTTCATAAGCCGGCACCTGGCAGTCTGCCACTGCCCTGTGAGAGTAAGATGAGGAAAGGCTGGCGAGAGCCGAGGCCATGGTAGAACGCACAAGATGTTTCAACATCTAGTGGAACCAGGCAATGCCCAACCCAGAGCTACGATCCATCATCCATTGGATTAAATAAAAAAAATCCGTTCTTGTACCCTCAAAATCTCTGTCTCACTGGGTGTTTTAGCTAGGAGGGATGGGTACCAGATCGAATCTCTGAATTTCTTCTTGATACTCGTCCAACACAAGGAACTCTGAATCTGATTCCACTTAAAAACTTGAACCAGAGAGTCGTCCAACACAAGGAACTCTCCATGGTTCCATACTTCCATTAATCGCAAAAATCAAGGAGGTTCGTTCTCCTGATTCTAGTGTCCTGGGCTAGAACAGTAAAACGTCGAACTTGACCAATCAGATTTTGACACATCACCAATGGCTTTTCCTTGTAAAAGAAAAACTTACTGAAGATGAGACTGAAAACTCAGTGAAAATAAGACTGAAATATACAATGCTTTCAATCGACTTGCTCCATTGTCGCGCACAACTAAACAAGGCCGTCACGGCCAAACAATGTCCCCTGTTACTGCAGGCATATCCTTGCTTGCTCTCATGGTGTTCGTACAATGCAACCTAGAGCACTCGAAAATTCAGGCCGAATCCCAATATACAGTTCCCACAGATTCGGCAGCAAAGCAAGCAAACATGAGCCAGCCCACCAACGCGATGCACATGGACGCCGCTAAGGCCCCTGTTGCAGCACAGCCAGTGCTCGCGGCCTCCTGCTCCTCCGCGCTCCGGCCCTGACGGCTTCCGGGTCTGCATGTATGGTCGCCGTGGAGAAGACGACAGCATTTGGCGGAGTAAGTAAGCGTCCACACGGAAGAAGCCCGGGAGACAGGCTAGCTGTAACCAAATCGGCCGACTAGACTACAATGAAACGGCCCACAAAAGTAGATCACAAGCACAAATCTCAAAGAGATCAGGGCCACTAAGAATAGAAATTAAGGTCTTTATCATTTTAAAGAAGTCCACGTTGCCCCCCGAAGTCTACTCAAAGTCTAAACTTCAACCCTGATCTACAAAACCATCTAATTGACACCCTCAATCTCCTCAAAACCAGACATTTGGCCCCCTCGACCCATACCAGTCTGGTTTTTCATCCTTGCTGGCGTCCACGTCAAATGCCGAGCCGCATGGGTCCCTTCGCCTGGCCGCCGAGCCATCCGGGTCCCGTCGCCGGTCGCCGAGCCCCGCAGGCTCCTCCGCCGGCTGCCAACCCGCCGGGATTCCGAGCTGCGCGAGCTCCGCCCGGATGCAGAGCCACGCGGGATCCGCCGCCGGCCGCCGGTCTGCCTAGCCACCACCACCCCAGGCGCTAGGAAAGATTTTTTTTAACCCTCACGAGTGCGTTTATATCCGTATAGCTGAAAAAAAATACAAGCACATAAAAAAAATACAAGTATATAGTCCTGGGAGGCTATAACCACGCAAAAAAGAAGGCACGACAATAATACCGGCGGGTTAGATTGGGGCATCAATACGTGCCGAACTCAACTGCACTCAGCAGCTCAGTATGGTCGGATTAGGGCCACGCAACTTGTCTTCATGCGACAACAATTCCTGATCGGATTGAGATATCGATACGGACTAAACCACTCCACTAGGCAACGAAGGCAGACCGAAGCCTAGCCGCCGCGGCTAACAATCTTCTCCACCTTGTGTACCCGCCGTCAAGTACGGTCCGCGCTGATAGGGAAACGAGAGAAACAGAGTGCACTGCACCAAACAAGGCCACCGCCATGCGGGACCCACCGCCGTAGTACCGCTGCAACACCACACACCATCCGACAGGGTGAAACCACTGGATCGGGACCACACACACGCTGCCTCGCAGTCACCACCGTGAAAACACAATGCGTGGGCGCGTCGCCATATCCGCTGTTGGACTCCACCTTACTTGTTGCCTCGCCTCACGCGAGACCTCGCCACGCCTGTCTCAGCACTCCGAAGTCGCAAATTCATTTACTAAGTCGCTGTCAAGATGAAGAACAATGCTGCCCTGTTTCCAAGAACCCCATCAAAACAGATGAGCCGCGCCCGCCGGACGACAACATCTCGTTGCACCACTCGCGCACACAGCCTCCGCCATCATGCTAGCAAGCCAAGTTGTCGTCTGCACCGTCTTCTGACGATGTACCGCACCGGAGTCGCCGAGCGAGGCTGAGCAACCCGCCGCAGTCCGCTACAAACCTAGTCTTCCCATGGTGTCGTTTCTATGAGCGCCGTCCTCGACGCAGTCCCACACCGCACTGGCAATTGCCAAGCAACGCCTGCCGTCACGGTCTGCTGCAAGCAGCTCAAGCCAACACCCATGCAACAACCCGTGGTTGCCGGCATAATTTTGACCGCCACCACATGGGCTCGGCTACCCCCTTCCAGCCAACCATCCGCACTAGCCGCCTTGCCGCGCCACCGGCAGAAGCCACCCATGATGAATGATGACACCAGCAATGCCATAGGCTGAGATGGC
Organism: Panicum hallii; assembly: GCF_002211085.1. Classification (NCBI taxonomy): domain Eukaryota; kingdom Viridiplantae; phylum Streptophyta; class Magnoliopsida; order Poales; family Poaceae; genus Panicum; species Panicum hallii. The sequence continues at coordinate 4,296,200 of NC_038050.1, read as the reverse complement.
TCTCTGCAAATGACGCTTCCAAGGAGGTGAAGACGTCGAAGGCGCCGCCATCGCTCGTCCATAGGCGAACACGGTTTTCACCTAGAGAACCTCGTGCAACTGGGATGGGGCTCCAAGATGGCGCCCCCGATGGGGAGAACGACGCCCTCGGACGTCGTCGCCATCGCCACTAGTAGGAACGCCAGCAAGCTTTCGCCTAGAGAATCCCATCCCTAGCTACACACGCTCAGCCCGACATTCCGGATCCGCAGCCATGGAAGCCCTCCTTGGTGCAGCGCCGCCGCCGTGGCTCCTCTAGCCGCGGCCAACTCCTTCACGCAACCTCCAAACAGCCCACAGCCGCTCCACCGTCACTCGAACCAGCCGCCGAAGGGCCGGATCCAGGTCACGGCCGGCCCTGCGCACCGCATCTCCTCCTGCGTGCGGCCCCACGCCGTCTCCTCGACACCTATGCGCGGCCTTCACCGAGCCCGCGCCGTCGCCGGTCGCCCCGCGCGCCCAAGCAGCCTAGCCGCCGGATCCGGCGGGTGCCCACGCGGACGCCACGCCGCGCCGCCGGCCTGCTGCCGCACGGCCACCGCGTCGGGCCACCCCCCATCGGCGCCGCGCCACGCCGCCCGCTCGCTGCCGTGCCGTGCCGTGCCGCCATCCCGCAGAAGCGCGGACGCCGCGCCACCGGCCCGCAGTCGCGCGGACGTCGCGCTGCCAGCCCGCCCACATGTCGCTGGCCACCAACAACGCCGGCCGACGCCCCCACCGCGTCGCGATCACATAGGCAGCATAGCCATCGGATTCGGCCGGCGCCGTGGCGGATCCGTGGCCCTGACGACTCCAACGCCGCCCACGCCGGCGAGCTTACTCATGCAGGTTCGGCGGCTGCGCCCGCCCAAATCCATCGGAGGATGGGGAAAGGGGCCCACCGCCGCCCTCCTCACGAGCCGCACGGGCTTCCGGCGGCGCGGCGGGCGGAGGCGTCAGGGGAGAGGCGGTGGTTAGGGTTCCAGGGGGACGCTCGAGTCGCCCGTGCGGGGATGACGCCAGCGCTTTTGTTTTCCGAGCAGATGGGGTTGGTCCGTTACGCCGGATGAGAGGTGGGCGGGACTCCGGCGCGGATGCGTGCATGCTCCCATGAAAGGAGCACTCGATTACTCCTATCCTAGCTAGCAACACGAGGACAAGATCTCGGCACTGGATTTCAAAATCTTTTGAAAACTGTTTCTTCACACTGATCGTCTCTCATCGTTGCCCATATCCTAGGCAGTCCTCAAGGAGTCCAGTTATGGGCTACAGGACAAGGCGTTGTGGCCAGCGCTAGCTCACGGGGGCCGGCCGGCCGGCCGGGGAGAGGCTCCGGCCCAACCATGGCAGGCGAGGAGCCGGTGCGGGACCGCATGGTGGAGGTTCGCCTACTGCACACAGCGACCCCCAGCACGCCGGCGGAGCTCGCCCGCGCGGACGGCTCAGCGCGGCCGGCGGCGCCCCCTGCACCCGCTGAGCTCGCCCACGCGGCCGGCTCGGCGCGGACGGCGGCGCTCCCCGCAAGCCGGTTGAGCTCGCCCGCGCGGCCGACGGAGGTCGCCCGCGCGCTGCAGCTTGGCGCCGCCGGCGCGCTCCACGTGCGGCCACCGGCATCTTGCGCTGCTCCTATCTGTTAGGATAATCATGACTTGGTTTTGTTTCAAATCAGTTGGTTAGTTAGCGCGTGTGTGCATGCGTGTGTGTTTAGGCAGGTTAGCTGTTGTGGCGCTAGACGCGGAAGCAATAGGCATGGCTCGCGGCAAGCTCGGAGACGACCGGTTCATGCGCGTGAGGGAGTGGCTCACGTGCCAGGGATGCCGGGTCGCGAGGGGCTCGTGTGGATCGTGCGCGAGGGCCGCTGGAGGCAGTTGCTCAGGTGCCGAGAGACTATAAATGGGTCCTGTAATCGCTGCTCGTGGCATGAGCCGAGCCAAGTGAAATAACAAGTCACCGGCGTTCGCCGCCGCGGGGCGATCGTCGGCCCGGCAAACTCGAGCGTGTTCTTGTGTTTGTGATCTTCGGTTCCAACACTATCCATGCTCGCGGCTGGCCCAATTCGATGCAGAGGAGCTCCATTCCACCGTGCGGGACTTCAATTCGACCGCAACGGACGTCGATTTGAGCATGAAGATCTTAGCTTCGTCGATTGAGGTCTGGATGACCATGTCTTCACCGCCCCGTCGTGGGAGGCGTGGCTCCATTATATGTGGCGCTCTATGCAGCCCGCGGCGTGCAGCGCTGGACGCCGGCGCAGGGAGGGAGAGGGGCTGGGGCCGGTGGCTAGCCGGGTGCGGCTACAACGGAGGGAGGTCAGGCGCGAAGCCGCCGACGTGCAGATGGGAGGACTGCCAGCTGATGTGGACATCCACAGGGATGAAAAACTAGACATGTAGGTTGAGCGGGGTCAGATGTCTGGTTTGAGTGTGTCAATTAGACGGTTTTGAAGATCGGGGTTGAAGTTTAGACTTTGGGCAGAGTTCGGGAGGAAAATATGGACTTTTTCCTTATTTTGATGGTCTCACATAAAATAAGATGGGCTTTTCATCAGGAAACGGTGGGCCTTTCGTGTTTTGGGGTCTCAGTTGGGCCCATAATTGGAGTCTAGCCCGAAAGGCCGAAGCTTGAAAGCCTGGAACCTCCTGAAAGAGCCGAGACAGAAGTGGAAGACACAGATCTTCTTCCTCAGTACTCTTCTTATTCAACTTCTCGCTCAAGGCACGGAGGGCTTTCGACCAGCAGCCGCCGAGCCCGAGACACTGCGCCTTCGCCCTCCAGCCGCCGCAATGGAGTTCGCCGTCGTCAAGGGGGAGTCGTTCTCGCCTTCCTGCCCCACGCTCATCATGGTTCGAAACCCTAACGCTGCGAGATACCACAGATTATTGCTGGAATCGAGTTTTTAGTTCTTCAACTGGTGCCTGACGAATACGTTTGGTCTTCCTATCTCTCGGCCGCAGCCAGCGCTGTCGATCGGCAACGTGGGCCAGCTCGCCGTCGACCTTCTGATATCCTCGGCGAGGGCGAGGCGGGTGGCCTACCTCGATGAGCCCTCCGTGCTGCCCTGTGCCGGCAACGACGCCTTCGGCCCCGATGCCGTGGGAGACCTCGCTCTTGCTCTGGAAGGTTCGGTGCTTGATTCTGATCGACTCCCCTGTGTTGTTCCCGCCGCCTGTTTGAACGTTGTAGCTTGCACTAGTGTACTGCTCGTCTCTTTATCCCCTGCACACCAACCGTTCGCTGAAATGTGTTAGAGCACTATTGGTACTGCAAGCCTTTCTGCTGTGCGCATAGGTTGCCTGATGAATTAGCTTGCTGACTTTCACCTGGGGTAAAATGGTCCTTTCGAAAATTTTAGTTTAATTTGCTCACGCCTTAAGTTATATGAACACACATTGAGTCGGTGCTTGTAATGTTCATACACAATCTTGACTGACTATCTTTCTTCTTTCTCTTGGCAGCGTATGAATCTACATCTCATGGGCTAGCTTTCATTCAGCAAAGGTCTCCTGTTATTACAGTACGTTTATTCTAGCCTTTTATTGTGCTTTGGTAATTCGAGACTGTTTATTTTGATCTTCACACATACCAAATTTTCTTGTCTAAATACGTTTTCGTTGGGACAAGGAAGCTAAGATGCAACACCAATATCACTGTATTTGGTAGCTCTATTTCGTCATGCTTCATTCTGTTACATGAAGACAGTAATTGTGTTTTGCTTTGTTACATTGATGTCATGCAACTTGCAAACTTATAACTTATTTGTTTTGGAGATCTATATTCCTTTGATTGAACATGACTTTGTGGAAATCAACATAAATAATGTACGTCCAATCAGAGTTACATCTATAGACAATGGGCCCTTGGAACGTTAATATGGTTGTGGAAGTTGGAACCAAGGCTGGAGTTTAAGTAGTGCACATATCCCTCTTTATAATTGAAATTGTGAACTTATGTTTCATCTGGAAATGTCATGTTTAGAATTTTTGTTCTTGTGAAAAGGTACATTGATCATTTAGTAATCTGCATCACTGGAATAATCTGAAATAGAGCTAATATTATTATGTTAATTCATTTTCCAAAGCTTGGCATTGTAGGTATCGGTAAGGCTTTCGTTAGTTTGTTTCAAATTATGATAAAGTCTTGTGGTCTCATTACCTATATTTTCTGATTATTTCATGACTATGTCTGTTTTCATTAACAATATAGGGCATGATGGTTTCATTTGCAAAAAATGTTGCTGATTTCATAAGCAACATTGGAAAGGACCATATTGTTATTCTTTCAAGTTTAGATTCTGGCAAGAGGAGGGTAATTGATGCATCGAGGTAACTGAAATGTCTAACTGCAGCAGATCATTTAGGTCTTTAGGATTGACTCTGTCAAGATTGAATTCATTAGTTAACCTTGTTTTATAATGTAGTGACATGCAAGTATATTACCTTTCAAGTTGCAACGAAGATGGTTCTGATCCAGAATATGAGAAATTGGGTTGGAAGAAACTTGAGGAGTATGATCCATCTCATAAACGTTGGAGCTGTCTTACTGGCCTAGTTGAGGGTGGTGATTTTTCAGAAGATATGGTTAATGACACTGATGAGATGACAATAAATGATTATTATGCAAGCTTGCCATTTGCAGCACTATTCTCTGCCTGCAAGGTACCTGATTTTATTTCAACTTCAAAAGATTTTTATCACTTTTGAGTGTTGGAGTCACTGTTATAATCTCTTTATTGTGACAGGCTAAAGGTTTGAAAGTTTCTTGTGTACTGTGCTACTGCTCAGAAGGTGACAACATGCCAGAATCGTTCCAGTTAGCTGAGGCAGTATGTAAGCTTCTAGGTCATGGCCCTGAGAAGTTACATGGTAAATTTCTATATCACCAGAACACTTGTTCCCTTATTGTTCTTGAATGAACACACACAAAAGCTCCTTTAAATTGCTCTCTTAGTTTCAATTCATGTAGGAATGTTGCTTTTTATGTTTGGGTGCTTAAGGGATCTTTCTGTGCGCTTACAGGAAATGGGTCAAATGGATGGACTGTTCCCTTGTCATGGAAATCAATCTATGGACCACCACCTGATATGTCTATCTTCTAGGGGTGTGCACTGATCGGGTAAGTCAAGTTTGTACTTAGAAAGGGGTATATATATGTGATAATGTCTAATTATGTTGTAACCGGCTACAATTCAAACTACCATTCATTTGCATTCAACAATTTGGCTCACAGTAACTTTTGATGCTAGAAAAGAAACAATGGACATTGTACATCATTGTTCTGCCTTTATGAAATATTGTTTTGCAAGATTAACTAGAAATCATAACGGACCTGCTTTTTAAAAGTAATACTCCTATTAATTCTTATCATCGAGAACACAGGCTGAGTTTTGCTGTTTATCCTTGAAAGCAGTGGAGATTGCGTGGAATATTGGATTCGATTGATTGAGAGATAGATGTACGCATACATGCCATACATGCCCAACACGAAACATATATCTCTCAATCAATCTAATCCAATTCGACGCAATCTCCATTGCTTTCATGGGATCAGAGCCCAACACGATCTCTCCTATCTCTAACCAAATCAGGGTCGGCCGGCTATACTAGCCAGAGCACAGGGCCCACACACAATATACGCCTACATGCCGTACATGCCTTGCTAACAATCCTTTCCTGGAAGGTGGAAGAACAGCGTTTCAGTTAATAGAATAATAGTGGCACAAAATGGTTAATCTGTTTTTACAAATTTTTGAATTATGCTGGAATAGAACAAATTCATGGAAGATTAACATCTACCAATGACCTTGGACACAAAGTACTGTGTGCTATTGGGCTGCGCAAATTTGAATATTTTGGTTTAGTAACCAACATGACATAGCAGTAGCCATGAACCAATTTTCCATGTTGTTAATGGTTTTTATGGCCTTTTTTGTTGATTATACTATGTTTACATGTTACCATAATGAATAAGGCAACTGAAGTGGTCCGATAGCACATCATTCCATGTGGTCCACGATTCGATATTAAATAAAGCAATGGTTGGATCTAGCACCAAGATGCCGATCTATGGGGCAATCTGATGTGGTTTCGTATCTTTTATACTTTTTGTATAACTGGCGCCCACAACAGGAAAATCTTAGAATCAGCATGCAAGAATTTTGGTATAGTGGTGCTAGTAAATAGTATAACTGATAAGTTGTTTTCTAACTAATACCGTAGAGTAGGTAGGCTTGCTCAATTAACTAAAGTGTGGAGATAGCTAAAAGTGTGTTTGATTGTCTACCCTGGTTTCAGCTAGAACTTGTATCTATCTGTAGAGTTTACTCTCCAAATGTTACTGTTAAGCTAAAGTGTGTTGGTGCTGACATTACTCGCCACTTTCCTTTGACCCCTTTTATTGGTCTGTAAAGTTGTTTTTCCTCATTATTTGATAGGTGAAGTTGCCATCATGGAAAATGCTGAATTTAGAGTCGAGGATGTTGAACTCTTACATGAGGTCATGTACCTGAAGCATCGTGGAAGGTGAGTTGCAGGTGTTTATGGTCACGTGATTAAAAAACAAACTCTTTCCCTGTGGAACTACTAGAGGCACCGTGGTACCTGAACCCTGGGATACATCAATCGCAATACTTTTTGTAACCAATAGCTGTGGCTGCGAAGAAGTCAGATCTTTGTCAATTCAGGTCTGCTAGAGTGGTTACGCATGTTGCTTACCATGTGCAATCTCTAATCAAACCATGGAATTCCAAGCCTCTTATCTGCCGTCGTGCCCTATTGGTTCCGTTAATGTTGAGGTGGTGGAAGAATCTTTGCAAGCGCGTGCCCCTTTATGAAAAGTAGCACTAAAACGTGGGACTGTTAGGCGAGGCGTTGGCGTCGGTGATGCCTGTTTGTCTGCTCATTTTAGTCGGCGTCCAGCAGGGTATGGAATCGTTACTTCTTTTAATAAGCCATATATACACACGTATGCCTCATGTTTGTTGCTAGAAGCCGGAGTTCTCCATACTCCTATACATGACCGGGCTGGCTGGCTCGTTGGTCCTATTTGCGAGGTGGCCGGTCGGTCCCTGTGGCCTGTTGATAGGCAAAGCTGCCGACCACTTTCGAGGAAAGCTTGCGATCCCATGACCTACAGGATCTATGCCTTATTTGAAGTGCAGAATCTTTTACCCAGTCTTTGTGGAAATCGGATATTTGTTCTGTGAAAAAAAATCGAATAACATTTAAGCTTTGTGTCTTACAAATAGACGCCCAGCTGGCTAGTCCATTGTTAAGCAAAATTTTGGCTAGGTTCTTTCAGCTGGCAGTGTCAATTCTATCGCTTTTGAGGTTGCTCAACCCGTTTCCTCTTTGTGCTATACTAGCTATTATAGTGCATAATCAGAAGAACCGGACAAACCCGAACCAAGCATCCAAATCAAACAGATTTTAAGAACCAACTCAGCAAGTTGCCACAGCAACAAGTCCCACCAAATGGGCCCCAAGAGAATGAAGTGTAGGTAGGTTTGGCGTTAATCCACTCCCAATAATTTGCTATCCCATCCGCGTGATCAATAGCGCGGCCGCTGAACATGGTACGTGCCATCACTGTCCACCTACTTTACTCTGGAATCTCGGTCCATTACACAGATGGGTCCGTCATGGACAGGCAACTGGAAACAGTAGGTGCATGTCTCCCTCGGATCACTAGCAATTTTTCTTGACCTGAAATCTCGAGACACCAAAGGTCCCTGGGGAAAACATGTTCTCGTTTTACTAAGAAAAGAAATTTGTTACATGTCCATACCTGCTGATCATTCAGTGACACTGACACAGGAGCGCAGGACTTTTTTTTTTGAACATTCAGGAGCACAAGACTAGAAAAAAAATATTGAGAGAGACAGAGAGGACAGCGCAGTATATTCTTCTACTGTAAAAAATTGCCCGTCCCCGGCTCCGGCGACTTTGACGGGCGTTCAGAGCGGGAGCTCAGAAGGTTGCTTTCTTGAGCGAGGTGATCGTCACCGACGAGCCTAGCGCGGAGGCGCCGACCTGGACGTCGAAGGAGTCGTACCGGAGGAAGAGCTCGGCGACGAGGAGGCGCGCGATGAGGACGACGAAGTCCTTGCCGGCGCACTGCTTGTCCTGCAGCGTGGGCGACGCCGTCTCGGGCCCGTTTGACCAGACGACGTGGCGGAGCAGGCGCGCGCCGTCCTCGCCGAGGAACCTGTCAGGCACGTACTCCTCTGGCCGCGCGAAGACGCGTGGGTCCTTGGTGGCCATGGGCTGGTAGCCGAAGAGCATCTCCCCCTCCCGCACCTCGAACCCGTAGTCGTGGCTCTCCACCACCATGTCCCGCTTGGCGCGCCCGTACTGCATCGCCACGGGGGGCTCGATCCGCAGCGCCTCGTACACCGCCGACTTCACCAGCGGCATCTCCGACAGCGCCTTCATGGTCACCTCGCCGCCATGCGCGCGCACGGCGTCGCGCACCTCCGTCGCCAGCCGCCCGTGCGTCCGCGCGCCGGCGCGACCCAGCCACTTGACGAGCGACGGGAACAGGATCTTCATGCCGCCGAAGGAGTTGAAGCACATGGCGAACACGATGTTGTGCACCGCCTCCTCCCGCGGGACGCCGAGGCGCTCGCCCTCGTCGACGACGCCCCTGGCAGCGTCGCGGAAGAAGTCGGCGAGGCGGTCGTAGTCCTTCCTGACCAGCGCCGGCGGGAGGCGGAACGAGTGGAGCAGGGAGTCCTCGACGAGCTTGGGCAGGCCGAGATTGAGCAGCGGGCTGAGCTGGAACAGCACCCACTTGGTGATCAGCTTGGGCCCGTCGCCCTGGAGCGCGGACTCGGCGGGGTCGCGCCCCAGCAGCGCCTGGCAGAGGAAGGAGAAGGCGGCGGCGTCGTTGTATTGGCCGAAGTCGGCCTTGCCGGCCCTGGCGAGCTCGTTCTCCATGAGGCCGAACAGGTCTCCGTACACCTCGCGGAACTTGGGGATCACGTGCTGGCGGCGGTGCGAGAGGAGGTAGAAGAGGAGCGCCTTGAGCGGCCCGTGGTTGGGCTCGGAGGGGTCGACGTAGGAGAGCACGCGGTAGCCGCCGGTGAGGTCGGTGGAGGGCATGAAGGTGCCGGTGAAGAGGTCCGTCTTGTCGACGAGCGAGGTGTCGAAGAGCACCGGGAAGGAGGCGGCGTCGAGCAGCGCCACCACGCGCGGGTCGCGCGCCACGAAGGGCCCCGGCGGCATGTTGAGCCGCACCACGGTGGAGCCGTGCGCGCGGACGCGGGCCGTGAAGAAGCCGTCGCGCCCGCCGGGCCCGTAGAAGTACTCGAGCCGGTCCCGGAGCGCGCCCACCACCGGCGGGCCGTAGTCGCCCGGCACCTTCCGCAGCGGCAGCCGCCGCTTCGGTGACACCACCTCGCGCGGCCGGTCCGTCGCCGACGCCGACGCCCGCGTCGCCTGCCGCCGCCGCTGCCGGCCGGCGCACGACGACGGCGGCGCCGAGAAGGAGAGGTAGGTCGCCGTGGCCATCTCCCTTGATCTGCTTGCGGGTTGGCGGTGCTAGGCTGTTAGCTGCGAGTCCACGACGCGGGGGGTTGTGCTGACTCGTGGAGTGCCGTGGCGATGGCGCCAGTCGGTGTGGTATAATAAAGCGTGCGTGTCAGTAGCCAGCCTCGGGGGTTGCGTTTAAAAAGTCGCAGCAGGGTCGGGTGGGGCTGAGGGAGGAGGAAGGCAGCAGCTGCGGCCGCGGGGGGTGTGGCGAGTGGGAAACGTGGGCCATTTCCGGCGGTGGTCCGGTTGCGAGTGCGGCCGGCGGTGGTGGCGCGCGTGGATTTGGTTGATCGCCGCCACGGTCACGGCCGGGAACGCACGTGGCGAAATGAGTTGCAGGACGTGGAGTACTCTCTTGGCCATTAAAGGTGATTAATTCTTTATCATTTACGCTGTCCGCACACCTACGGTCTCCCCATTTACATCGAGAGCGACAGCGTCTTCAGATAATTCGTTTGAGGCAGTGGCGCGGTCACTGACCGATTACCTAGACAGACTGCGAATCGATAGTGAATACAGTCAAAATATAGCGAACTATGTTTATGTCCGTACGTTGCTACGAGCGGAAAAAAATTCTGCTGCATTATAAAAATAGATATTCTAAAATATTGAAAATGAATTGCAGAGTAAAATTTAGAAAATCATAACAAAAAAATTTGATTAGAAATATATGATGTATAATCAGCACATCCAACAAAGTTAGATTAAATATCCATGTACACATCAATGAGGAAATCCGAGTTGTGTCACTGGTACCAAACATGTTGAAAACCGAGTGCACTTCCCACCTTAACCAATGTACAAATCAATGAAGAAATTACTCCTCCTTATCATTTTTAAGCAACTAAATGTTAAGCTATATATCCATCATTTTTTTAATTAAAATAAAACTTCAAAATAAATAAGTACACATTGTCGGTGTTTTACCACCACGCACCAATGGATACCCCCAAGGTGGTGAGTTTGCAGGTAGGGTGTCGCCGAGATCAGAAACTCGAAGGTGCAAAGGAACGCAAGGTTTTAGATACGTTCGGACCGCTGAAAGCATAATACACTACGTCCTGTATGGTTTGTATTGCCTTTGATGATGATTGTCCCCACAGGGGTCCCTGTCTGCCCTTATATAGTTTGGGGGATAGGTTTACATGGAAGTCCAGGTATAAGTCCAGGAGTCCTACCCGAGTATTTCTTGGGTAGTTTCCTACCATGTCCGACTAGTCTAACTATTGTACGACTAATCCCACTGCATTACGAGTAGTTGCAAGAGATGTAAGGCGTGGGCCACGTCCCATACGTCATAGGAGAAGTGTGCCACATGGACAGTTGCGTGTACCCGGATCTGACACATATTTACCTTCAGACTGTAGTGTTAATGCCTTCTTGTACACAACTTAGCTACTATATTTCACTTATGCATCTCACCGAACCCATGGTGTGTACAAGACATGTATGGAGCCGAGAAAGAAGAACCATGCATCAGCGCCAGGAGAGGTGGAGATAGCTTCGACGGACTGGGAGAGGTGGAGGACGTGTCGGCGCCAGGGAGACCGAGAGATTGAGACTGGGTGTGTTCTTTTCATGGGGTCTAAATTTTAGAGGGGTCACATCAAAGAGAATCTTGTCATTTAGAAGTATTAAATAAAGTCTAATTACAAAACTAATTGCAGAACCCCAGCGCTAATTCGCGAGACGAATCTAATGAGGTATATTAGTCCATGATTAGTGGATGATTACTGTAGCATCACTGTGGCAGATTATGGATTAATTAGGCTCATTAAATTTGTCTCGCGAATTAGCACCCAGCTGTGCAAAAAGTTTTATAAACAGATTTTATTTAATACTTCTAAATAGCAAGATTCTTTTTGATGTGATGCATCTAAAGTTTAGAGGGTAGGAAACGAACAGGGGCTTAGGGCCTGTTCGTTTCCTCCTATCTAAACTTTAGACCCATCACATTAAAGAGAATCTTGCTATTTAGAAGTACTAAATAAAATCTGTTTATAAAACTTTTTGCACAGCTAGATGCTAATTCGCGAGACAAATTTAATGAGCCTAATTAATCCATAATTTGCCACAGTGATGCTACAGTAATTGTTCGCTAATCATGGAGTAATATACCTCATTAGATTCGTCTCGCAAATTAGCACTAGGGTTCTGCAATTAATTTTGTAATTAGACTTTATTTAATACTTCTAAATGATAAGATTCTTTTTGATGTGACCCCTCTAAAATTTAGGTACCCGGAAACGAACACCCCTTAGTGTAGATGGCACTCGCGATGGAAAAGCCTGCAGTAGTCAGCGCTGGCGAAGGCGCAGCCTACGGTAGTCGGCCCTCATAATGACAACGACGGGCAGTCGGTGCAGTCTGGGTCGGTAGGCGATTGCGACGACGCAGCCTGGTGCAATCAGCGTACGATGGTTTGGGAGAGTCCAGGACATGCGGGATCTCGTTGCAATGAGATGCGAGCGGGAGGAATGTAGCGCGATTGCTCGCCGTGGATGCAAAGCAACATGAAACCGATGGTCTACGTCGCCAATGGCAGGACAAATTAGCACGGGGATCGCACCAGGCGGGAGGGCAGCGGAAATTAGATAAGAGAGCATTAATCAAATTAAATTTATATCTAAATTTAAAAATAGGAACTATGATACAACAATGTTATTAAACTAAAGCTTACACTAAAAGAAAACCAACGCACCAAGAACGAATGGAGACAGACCTAAAACATGAAAGAAACAAGGTTATAGGAGCCTAATCGCGATTAAACATATATTTGAGGGGCTAGCGGGGAGCTGTTGCAAGATTTAGAAAACTGAGTTCGCAAAAGGACCAAAAGATGGGGTTCGATCTGTTAAAGAGCGGGGCTAGGGCTGGACTAAAATCTAATAGATCTAGGGTTTTTATGCAGATTTTGCAAGATACAAGAATGATCGAAAAATTTGAGCAACAGACTCCCATGGTGCCCGGCGGTACTGCTGCTCAAATTCCCAGCAATTTAGAGCATGAGAGGGCTTGTGATTTAGGAGCAAAGAAAGAGGACGATGAGGGAAATCTATTTTATACTAACTCACCGTGGCAGTCGAAATCTCGCCGAAAAAGGAGGCGGCGGCGCTTTGTTCTTGGAGATCAGGGGCGGCTGCGCTGGGGCGGTCGGTGCTCGCGACGACAACGGGCAGTCGGCGCTGGCGACGGTGCAGCCTGGGGCAGTAGACGATTACGATGGCGGCGGCCGGAGGACAAGCGCGATGGAGGTTTACAGGTTTTCAAATTAAAAGTCTAGGGGCAAATGACAGAAGGCATAGCTGGCGCGATTCTTGCTGGTGACGACGGACAGATCGGACGACACACGGAGCTTAGCAGCTGGACGAAATGGATTGAACGAACCACGGAGGTTAGCGGCTGAACGAAGATGGATTAGTTGGCCGATTGCCCAGTGACACACCAAAAGCTTTCGTCCCGCTTAGAGTCTTTTTAGTAGTAGAGATATATACTTGTAGTGAAAATTACAGAGACATATTACTTGTAGTGAAAAATAATCTTGTAGTGAAAAATAACCATGTTACCTCTAATTAACTATAGCTGTTGTGATTGAAGACCATTTGTTTATTTGATCTCTAGATCCTCAGTAAATACAAATGCATTGGAACGTAAAAAAAGTAACATCTACTTAAGCATTCGATTGGCTCCATGCCCTTCTCTGTGCAATTATTTCTTGGTATTTGATATTTCTTTAATTAGATGGACTTCAAATGTTACTTTAATTTTTTTTTTCAAAACTGTTAGACCGCACTTATCCCCGGTTATTGTCTGGCTGTCTGGGCCATGAAAGTTGAAAGCATGACGGCATGCGACGATTGCGTGAACGTTGAGAGCTGCCGCGCATCCCCGTCGACACGATGATGCTATGGTCACATGGCACACGGTATCAATGTCAGAGCTAGGCTCCGGCCCCAGTTTTTTTCAGTTCCAACTCCCAGGCGTCACGGCGGCGGGGGCCCCGGTGCCGATCGTGTGATCGCTGACCAGCGAGTCGGCGGCGGTGGAGAAACAAAGGGATTGAGCTCGGCGGTCGCTGTGGTCGGCAGGTGTGAGGAGGGCGATCAGCGACGGAACAATTCGAAGCCTCAATGTTCTGCCGTCTCGCCGGCGAGTGATCACGGTTTGCACGCGCTGGCACCTCGGGGCAATCACTGGGCCTAATGATAAGAAACGTTTTTTATATGACTGATGATGAAGTTAATGGATGGGCTCGTGCACCATGCTCGCGGCAAGGGCGAGGGGGCTACGACCCTAGTCGTCACCGGGCACGTCACCTTGGCCTTTCCACCTTCTCGCGAAAGCGCCCCGTTTCCAGCGGCGAGATCACACCCTCCTAGCCCCCGGGTTGACTCTGTCCGGTCGGCCGTACGCGTCCACGCTGCGCTCGTGCCGTGCGAGGACCTCGCGACTCGCGAGGTTCGCCGTTCACACATGCCCGCACGCCGGGCCAAGTCTGCCTCTGACCGGACCCGCGTGGTCAGCGTTCCACCGCGACCGTGGAGCCGTTCGTGTGCTCCCCGCACGGCCATGACTTACCTCTAGAACAATATACCTGACGGCCACACCTGTTCCGGCTCGTTTTTTTCTTCTTTCTACATGAACGGAACATCAGGTCAGGACAGCCGCCTGTCATAGTATACGGCTCCAATTCTCTCTCGTGGGACGGTGCTCACTGCTCACGCAGGCATTACAGTTACAGAGTACAGGGGCGGAGAAAGTTGTTGCAGGACGACGAAGTGGCAGACAGCCTGATTGCACAAAAGGGAAATGACTTGGCGACCATAATGGGAGGCCGGATTTGGTCGGTCGAGGTGGATCAGGGCTGAAAGCAGCATAAGAACGTGTTGCACGAGCAACGAGTGAGAGTGAGCTGCTTTCAAGAGGCAGTTACCCTACTGTAACACATTGCCGCGGTTGTACTGACGTACTGGTACTACTATCTCAGTACATAAGCATTTGCGGTAAAAGATGCTAATCCTTTCCGTGTCACTGACAAATCAACGCTGAAGATGGGTCCCCAGAATCCACACATGCAAATCATATCCGGAAATCTTCATGACCCCATTGACGATTGCTGTGGCCATCTTTTTCTTCTGGCGTTTATTATGGAACCTACCAGCTCTTGCCAGCGCCCGCAAGCTTGATGCCTTGATGCCAAGACTGATTGTGTTAATAGTATAGCCTAGGGTCGCCTCCTGCAAAAATCAGATTAAAAATTAGCGTAGGTCACAGTCATGATGTCAAATCGCCGTGTTGTTTCATCCCTTTGTAGTAAGGCAATTTTATATAGCTAGGTTCAAAAACTTGCCTTTACAAAAGGTTCAATGTTTTTTTCTTTGGGAAGGAAGCCATTTCTGTGCGCAAGAGAAATCGACAGGTTGTGGACTTGTGGTAACATACTAACATACTATATTATCATCTTGCTAAAGGTATATAGCTTGAACAGGCCTAAAAGAAGTACACTAGCGAGGCAAATTTTTAGAGTTACTGAGTTATTACTTATCCCACGAAATTCTCATGACGTATGTGCCTCTCGGCTTATTCAAGAGAAAGAAAGGCTTACTTGTCAAATGGTCTTGGCATTATACTGCTACCCAGTACCCACAGAGCCAGCAATTACTAGCCGTGACTTCTGGGATCAGCAACTTGATGAACTCTCCTAGATTCAGCACTTGAGAACTGACCCACAACTCGTGCATGAGGTATGTTGGGATCACCAGAAGCAAGTGCCACCACGTTGTCAAGAAAATACTGTTTTGGGAGTCTCCCAACAACATTGCCTTCCTCATTTCCTTCCTTATCCAGAAAGGCAAAATGAGGGATGCCTTCTACTCCAAACTCATCAAGCTCTTGTTCCCACTTTGTATTGTCAACATTCAACATGACAAAGTTGACACGGTCCCTGAAAAGAATGCTCTATGCATGTAAATAGCATTGGCGAGAAATAAAGACAACGTGCAAAGATCAAGTTGGTCAATAATTGTGTCTTGGTTGTTGGACATAATCATCATGCTGTTGATTATGGAAACTTGGTAGATCCTGTTGTAAATGGAACTCATATATTTTCCTTTTTACCCAATATATTTATAGTAAGGAATTACAACAATTAAGCTACGTGATTGAGTATGCGTTGAAGGATCAAGCAAGGACAACCAATGCACACAGAACTAATTCCTCTGGCAGTCCAGCTATAAGGTTTTATAAAATCTTATGATCGTGAAGGGTAAGTATCACCGGAGGATGAGGTGGTGTTGACTGCTCAGCGAGGAACTAAGACTCTAGGGTAGACTTGTATTAATTCTTCTTGCAATATTCATTGCTTAACAGACTCGTGCAGCCAGCCTTTATAGGCTTTGGTTTGCACACACGTAAGCATAACTTCCTAGCAATAGAACCAACAATTTGGCTTAAGGCCTTATCCTAATTGATGGTTTCCAGGTGGGGCCTACCATGCAGCACCTTGGATCCTGGCTGTCACGCCCATTACAAAGGTTCGATGGAATGTGCCTAATAGTATATGTAGCATAACAAGCATAGACTAGTATCGATTCTTCAATAAATAGGATGAACCTTAGTTGTTACTCCCAATGAAAAGGTTAAATTGCACAAATGTGACAAGTGAGTGTGAAAATAATTTACTTGTATTGTTGCTCAACTTGGTAGATATCTGGAGCTAACTCTCGGCAAACTTCACACCAGTCCGCATAAAACTCAACAACAGTGGGTTTGCCATTTGAAAGAGCCTGTAGATGCAATTATAAGGTTATGTTGTATAAGCATTTATGTTGAAGAAAACTATATGCAAAACAAATGCAATCAGCACAGCCTAGCAAAGAAATGAGTTAATGAGATTCCAGTTTTTGCAGGGTATTTGGTCAAAAAAAAGCAATTCGACATAGTGAAAAAAACAGAACAAATTAATCTGAAGAATGATTGTACCACAATGACAGGATCTAGACGAAAAACATGTTAAGCAAAGAGTACCAATACCACTTGAAGCAACCAAAGATGTATGAATTCAGTGATAGGTAAAAAAACGTTGTCTTTTCTATTGAAATTATTACTTTCCAGACAGTTCTCATTCTGCATATAATGAACTGCAACTGCAAAGGATGATACTGCACCACTACAATTTGTAAATCCCAACCAATCAATATTTTCATTGGATACCAACCAATTAACTAAACAAATATGCAGCATAGTATTATTGTACTAGTTCAAGTCAAGTACATAACATCTCAGGTCTACTATTTTCATTTGCTCCTAGCACCAGGCAAACAATTCACATCAAGGCCAATGAGTGCTGACCTCTTCATATGGGACTGAATTGGCTGCAATATCTTTAAGAGATGCCTCATTAAGATTGAGCCTCTGCGACGCAAAGAGAGCCACTGCCCCAAGAGTGGACAGTAATGCTACCCTTCTGTTGAGATCCTTATTTGGGAGAGCTGGAAGTCCAGCATCCTGGGGCGTGCTGGTTGTCTTAACCTCGTCTTCAGTCGACTCAGCTTTCACAGTCTGCTCATCCTGCGGAAGCAAAAGAAATCACTCCATTAACATCTCGTTGAAACCGCTATCCTAGCACTAGCAGGAGTATTGATCTCAAGACTGCAAAATCCCAGTAACATGTTTGTCTCCTACCATATGCACAAGTTGGAAGTTCAACTAGAACAATGACTTTCCTCGCAAAAAAAAATTAGGACAATGACTTGCACGGAATACTGTAAAAATGGATAATCACGGATCCACTTCGCCTGCGCGAAATAACAATACGGGGACAAGGTAGAGGAGTCTTTGCTGTGCTGTCAGAACGCACCGTCTTCTGCTCCGCGGAGTCCGGCGGCGCGACGCAGGCGATGGTCCCCGGGCGGCGCCGGGCCCACCGCGAACGGAAGCGGAGGGAGGACGACGGACGCGAGCAGCAGCGGGCTCCGGCGAGGCTCGGCGGGAGGAGAAGGCCGGAGCACCTCGAGGAGGACACGCTCGCCATTTCTTCTCACCGCTTGTGTTTCGCAGCTCAGGCTCGGGAGGGAGAAGGGCAGAAGGCAGCAGAGCAAGACCACGACTCCACGAGCCGCCGGAGTCAAACCTGGTACCCGGAGGCGGAGGGGAAAGGATGATGTGGGTGGCCAGCGTGGCGCCACGGCACCAGGAATCGTGCGATCCACGCGGCCTCGGCCACTCCTGGGCTCCCGGAAGTGGCGTAAAAGGACGAGAAAAGGCCCAACACACACAAGGGTTGAGAAGCTCAATAGCTCATTTAGCCCAACGAGCCCAATAAACAAGGCCGAGATGTACGAGGACTGAGCCCAAGCACCGACTCGCCCTTTCTCTTTTTTCAGCGGTGTGTGGAACTACATCACGCGCCGGCCGCCGTCGGCCTGGTCAGGATCGGCTTCCCCGTCGGCCTGGTCAGGATCGACTTCCCCGTCGGCTTCACCTATCTGACCGTGTCCTTCGGCCAGGCGTGGTGGATGCCTCACGCCGTGGCCGGCGTTTTCCCTGTCCTGATGGCCGGTGTTCTTGCCTCCTGGCCTCCTGGGCGTGGCTCGTCAAAACATACGTCAAGTAAGAGTTCTTCCACCTCTCCGTCGCCGACGTCCTCCCGGCCGGAGCTTGTGTCCCCTGATTGCCAAAAGGAAACCCGGAACGGGTAGGGTCCCGGATCGACGCGCCTATGATTGACGCCGGCGTGCGCGCGCCGGTCGCTCGCCGGCTCACTCATAGGCGAGCGGAAAGCGCCAGCGGCTGGCGACGCCCCGCGCGATGATTCTGTCGCCTCGCCTCGACCGATCGTTCGATTCGCTGCCAACTCGATCGCGCGGCACGGTTGCGTGCCGGCGTGCCAAGCCGCCGCGCTGGGCTTTGTCTGTCTCTGCGTGCCCCGTTGCTGGGGTCTCGTCCCCATCATCAGGATTGGTCTCGGTACTGGCTGCCAGCAAGAGGCTTGTGCAGAAACAAAGGGGGGAACGGATTGAAATCAAATGGAACGAGATGCTGGGGCCAATGATGAGCAGCTAGTGGTTGGGCGTACTAATCTATGGGATTTGCCAGAGGAATTTCGGTCCTGCGAGAGGCCAAGGGGGCCACCCACGTCTCTGCGAGATGTGCTAGATCTTGACAGTTTCTGAACCTCCAGCCGTGATACGTCAGCGCGTGCTGCCGTTAGTGATCAATCCTGATCATCATTCTGCTAATGCGGCCAATTCTTGCGCGCCATGTGAGCCTACAGCAGGTTTTCTGAACTTCATCCTCGCAGACGAGAAACTAGCAGTTGTTAATAGAATATTGATCGCTTTGTTTAGTCTCGTCAGGTTTGTCCCTTGCGATGTACAGTTGCTGCTGTAACATTCTATGGCGGAATGTTTCACCTTGACTTTCTGCCGGCGTAAGACTGGTTCTCTAGCTGCTTGTCGTTGTGTTTACCTGGTACCTGATGGACAATATCTGAAAAAAAATGAGTGGTCCCAGGCTCCTGTGCAGTGTTTCAGTTTCAGATGAACAGCGATACGATACAGCACTGTATCAAAAATAGCCTGCTAAAATGGCGTGGTTTGATTATTTAAAAAAAAAAAGAATTGCAGATTTGTTCTGAAAATTCCTGGATTCCTGGTCGCAACCCCATTTCTGAACAAGCTTAAGTTTGGACTAAACCCAAGTGGAATCCTCCTCATCGAAGCAAGATTAACGTTGTGCTAGCTAGGACCCAGCACAGCTTTTTTTTTGGCAAACAAAGACTGAAAGACCTGCATAAAGGCTAAATCTAAAGAACTTCCTCTCGTGAATGCAAAGATTACTCGAGTTGTACCAGGGCATGCCCACTCATTACATGAAGATCAGGGAAAGGTGGTTCTTGGAGTAGGACCAGAGCGCACGAAAATGACCCACAAATTTCTTGACAAAGCTGGTGCACCACTAGTTGCCCGTGCCCCATATGCTGCGTCGCCAAGATTGCCAGCATCCTCATTGATATCCGCTTAAACGGCCAAATGTCTCGTTTCTCTTGCCCATTTTTCAGGGAAGATTGGGCCCTACCTCCCAAGTTGATCGAGCATGACTGAAAGAAACAGATCCAGCAGCGTGTTGTGGGTTGTAAGTGATGATGCCACGGACTCATGTCGCATGTGTCCACTGTCCTGAAGATCACACCTGGCTCACGGTCATTCAGACCACCTTCACCGGGCTTGAAGTCAAAAGGTACAAGCATTTCAGTCAAGAAAAACCATGCCGAGATTTGTTCTTGAGCATTGACCTTTAGCCTTTCTCTCGCTCGCACTCCAATGCTTTGGAAACTTTTGAGAAAGCTGAAGCAAGCCATCTCCATAGGCTTTCCTGAAAGCCTCTTGCCTGCTTTTACATCTGGTTAAACCAAGTATAGATTCCCCTGGATTTCTGTAACATGATGAACCACCAGAGCCACAAGTTCTACGGCCAACGTTTACAGGCAGAAGTACAGCACAACCAGACATCCCAATCCTGCCCATGATATCCAGCCAGAATGACGTACGCACGGATACCGTGTAGAAACCTGACGGATCGTGTCATGACAAAACATGCAGGCATGCAGCCCTGCACAGTAACGCACGCCCCTGAAGAATGTTTGCAGCGCCAGTCGCTGGCAGTCAAAGCCAAGGTTGTCGTAGTGCCGCGGTGAATCCCCTAACCTTTGGCATTTGCCATTGCCTTTCGTGTGTCTGTCCTTCTTGCCATGGCATTGCGGGCGGCGACCGGCGAGGCCCATCCCCAGCAGGCGCAGGGCACGCCCACACACCATCTCTGGCCTGCCACCACCGGCACGAGTGCGAGGTGGCGGCACAGAAGCCACCTCGCTTTTCAGGCGAGGGGGAGCAGGCGCCATACGGATCTGGGGCTCACCTTCCAGTGTTGTTGCCTTGTGCAGCTGTGATCTCTCTCTCTCTCTCTCTCTCTCTCTCTCTCTCTCTCTCTCTCTCTCTCTAGCAATGGTTGCAAACATCTCTCCCTCTCTCTCATGCACGGCGGGTCGGCGGCACAGCACCACCTCCGGTATTGATGGCGCCACCACGCCTCCGCATTTATTATTCCGATCTGCTGGCAAGAAGCAAGCAGGAGCGGGAGTTCAAAGTTTTTTGAACTTCCAGTTCAAAAGAAAAGGTTTTGAAAACTTGAAAGCACACACCCCTTGGCCTTGAGCTGATAGAAAAGGATGCCTGGACCATATGGCATTGGCATGGATGCTGATTTCAAGGAGTGGGAAAAATCTTGGGTTCTGGATGAAAAGGAAAAGAACGATCTTTTACCACGAGATTCCGTCATTCTTCTCGTTGTTAGTACTTAACTGGCCTGTCTCGCGGTGAGCTGCGTTAAAATAATGGTGTTGCTGTGGTCACTCTACCAAAGACTGTGTCTGAATCCTTTTAATACTCCGGTCAGCAAGACAATGGTCTCTAGGACGCTAGCTCATTGGTGAAATGAAAACTAAACCAGCTTGTTTTGTACTGAGATGTTTGGAGCAATTTCGAATTTGACCTGGTCAGGACGCGTGTGAATTGGTTCAGTAGAAACCAGGGCCATTCCTATCTTTGATAGCAGAACATGAGACCACGAACAGGATCATGAGAGGCGATCTTACAGTGAGGGGCTGTACTAATTCAGCGGTTAAACAACGAGAAAGCGAGTAAGGACGGTTGGATAAACAAAGGACTAATGGAGGATACGTGCTTTTGAGGCAAGCGCGACGGCGTTCAACAAAACCAAAAACGCCATCTTGTCTTCGTCTTCCCCACTTGGGAATCCTTTACTCCCCTCACCTAAAACGAAGAAACCACCGGGATAGGTAGGACACCATTATTGCGACTCGCGAGCGAGCACCTCCCCTTCCCTGATTCCCACGAGCATCCCAGGCCGCTCGTCCTCCCGAGAAATGCCTCTCCGTTGCTGCTCTTGAAAGGATTGCTCGATGCAGGGGAGGAGGAAGACCGCGCGGGCGATGGCTCGGGGGGAGGGACGGGAGCGGGAGCAGCAGCAGCAGCAGCCGGCGGCGGCAAGCTCCAAAGGCCAAGCATGGTAAGTGAAGCAACTGCTTCGGTGTCCTTTTACCTGCTTGCTGATTTGCTGTTCTGTGATCTCTGATCTGATCTGCGCGTCTGTGGTCATCAGGTTCTGCACCACAGGATTGCCAAGCGATGTCGTGATCGAGGTGGGCGACATGACCTTCCATCTCCACAAGGTTGGTGAATCTTGCCTCCGATCCTTCAATTTTACGGGTTTTTTTTTCAATTCTCTGTTTCATCTTATCTTGCTAATCTTGTCAATGTCTCTGTCGTGAGTTGGTGCCGTCCATTTCTTAATCTCGAGCTGCGAAAAGTGTGGGAAATTCGGCACTCATTGATCTCAAAAGTTAGCTAAATATCCGGTGCCTTTCTTGCAGTTCCCGTTAATGTCACGGAGCAAGAAGATTCACGACCTCATCACGAACAAGGAATCACGCGAGGCCAACCGGAGAGACACAGGAGGGGAGCCAGAAGAAGATGCCGGGGAGATCAGAGAGGAGGAAGTGGAAGTGGTGCTGGAGGAGGACGAGGAGGCGGACGTGCACCGCATCCGCCTCCCGGAGTTCCCCGGCGGCGCGGAGGCGTTCGAGCTGGCCGCCAAGTTCTGCTACGGCGTCAAGCTAGACCTCACGCCGGCCACCGCCGCGCCGCTGCGCTGCGCGGCCGAGCGCCTCGGCATGTCCGACGACCACTCCGACGACAACCTCATCTCCCGCGCCGACCGGTTCATATCGCAGACCGTCCTGAGGAATCCCAGGGACGCCATCCGCGCGCTCAAGTCCTGCGAGGGCCTCCTCCCCCTCGCCGACAACCTCGGCCTCGTGTCGCGCTGCGTGGACGCCATTGCCGCCAAGGCCGCCGCGTCCACGCCCACAGCGCTCTTTGGCTGGCCCATAGCCGACGACGCAAGGGCCAGCGACCGCCAGCGCCGCAAGAACAGCGCCGCCGCCGGAGCCTCCTGGTTCGACGACCTCGCCGGTCTGTCCTTGGCCACGTTCACCCGTGTCATTGCCGCCATGAAGGAGCATGGCGTCGGCCCGGAGGTTATCGAGGGGGCTCTCATTGCGTACGCCAAGCGGTCCATCCCCGGGCTGTCGCGCACCGGGCGGCATGTCGGCGGCGGTGGCGCCACGGCCGCGGCCGCAGCCCCTCCGTCGTCGGATGGGGACCAGAAGGCGCTTCTCGAGACCGTCATTGCCAACCTCCCTGAGGAAACCATCAAGAGCAGTGCCCACACCGGCACCGCCGTGGGCGCCACCGCGGCGCGCGTCCTCTTCGGCCTCCTGCGCACGGCGAACATCCTGCACGCGTCAGAGGCATCCCGCGACATGCTCGAGCGGCGCATCGCCGCGCGGCTGCCGGACGCCGCCGTCGACGACCTGCTCATCCCGAGCTACTCGTACCTCGTGGAGACGCTCTACGACGTGGACTGCGTCGAGCGCGTCGTGCGGTACTTCCTGGAAGGCCGCGACGTCGCCGAGGAGGGCAACGAGGACGAGTGCAGCGAGGCGGAGACGCCAGGCAGAGAGGCTTGCCGACGGGCCATGCTTGCCGTGGGGCGGCTGATCGATGCGTACTTGGGCGAGATCGCGACAGATGCCAACCTGAAGCCGGACAAGTTCTGCGACCTCGCCTGGGCGTTGCCGGACGGCGCCCGCGTGTACGACGATGGCCTTTACCGGGCTGTCGACATCTACCTCAAGGTGAGGGAGCAGCGAGCTCTCGTGATCTTGTCGTTTGCAAGCTTGAGAAACAATGCCGGTGCTGATGAGTACTTGTTTGGCTGCTCTCTGTGCAGGCTCATCCCGGGCTGAGCGAAGAAGAGAAGGAGAAGGTGAGCGGCGTGGTGGACGGGCGCAAGCTGACACTGGAGGCGTGCACGCACGCGGCGCAGAATGAACGGCTGCCGCTGCGGACGGTCGTGCAGGTGCTCTTCTTCGAGCAGCTCCAGCTCCGTAGGGCCATCGCGCGGACAATCATGGCGAACGAAGGCGGGGCGGCGGGCTCGGGGGAGGAAGGCGGCGACAGCGACGGTGGCGGGACGTGGCGCGTGGCCACACGGGGCAACCAGATGCTGCGGCTGGACATGGACAGCATGCGGAACCGCGTGCAGGAGCTAGAGCGCGAGTGCACGAGCATGAGGAAAGCCATCGAGAAGATGGACCGGCGAGGCGGGGCAGCGGCAGATAGGGGAACACCGTCTGCGGCGGCAGCGGCGGATGGGAGGTGGGGCTCGATGGTGACCAAGCGGTTCGGGTGCAAATTCCCGGCGCAGGTCTGCCAGTCGCAGCAGCGGACGGTGGTGGCACGGCCTCGCCGGCCACGCATTGAGCAGAGCCCATGAGCTCTCGCCGCCGCACATCGTAGAGCTTGGAGACTTCATTGTTCTGTTCTCTTGATTCTTTGCTTCGATTTGTGAAAAATTCAGATTTTCCCTTGCCTAGCATGGTGTCTTTTTTTTCCAAGTTCTACAGTTGAATTGCGTGTTAGCAATCGCTCAGACTGGGCAAACAAATTGTTTCATCCAACTCTCGTCACTAACAAGTGCTACAATTTACAACTTGGTCAAGAGTTTGAGGAATTCGTGTGATCAATTAAGTTGCTGACAAGGCTCCTGATCCTCACCAGAAGTCTCCGCAGGAGCAGACGCCGTCCTTGAAATGATGGAATCGCTTGTTGTCCCTGACGACGATCTCGCGGCCGGTGACCTTGGCGATGAGCTTGACGGCGTTGTGGCAGTCCCCGCAGATGCGCAGGTTCTTTATGACCCGGAGCGGCGTACCCGGCGGCGTGCTCACCAGCCCGAACGCGATGGCCAGGCGCTCGCTGTGGTACATGAGCGCGCGGGCCTTGGCGCCCTCGTCGATGTCGTGCAGCACGTGGCGCGTGTCCGGCACGTACCCCGCCGCGCGGATCTGCTCGTGCAGCTCCCGCACCTTCTCGTACGCCTCCCGCCGCTTCGCCTGCGCCGCCGCATCTTCGCCCGCCTTCCCCCTCCGCGGAGGCGGCGCCGGCCCCTCGAGGACGCGCCGGGCGTCGCCGCGGGCGCCGAGCTTGAGGTACTGCGTTGCAATCCCGTGCAGGATGGACGCGGGGATCGCAGACGAGGGACTGGAAGCGAGCAGGCGGTGCGCTCGCCTTAGCACGGCTAGCGAACGCGCGTCGGCGCAGGACTGGAGGAGCGCGGCTTGCTCGTCCGGCTCGAGCTCGGCTTCGCCTCGTCGGAGCATTTGGTCGAGCAATTTAACGGCGGCCTCCGGGTTGGGTCCTCGGCACAGCCTCCTGAGCTCGTCGCTGTCGAATTGGCGATCGATGGGCCCCGACGAGCTGGTGCTAGTGGCAGAGGTGGAGACGACGGGACTTGCGAAGTGGAGCGCCGGGCGCTCACGGTCGCGGTGGTGGCGAGAAGCCGTGTCGGCCGGTACGTAGAGGCCGCTCCGGCTGCGGCCATGGATTCCGAGACGTGAGGGCGAGGTGGTGGTGAGAGAGGAGGAGGGGGAGCCGCGAGAGGCGGCCGGTGCTGCGAGTCTCGGAGAAATCAGCATGGTTGCCGGTGGTGTGAGGACTGCTGGACTGGGTGGAGTCGTGGAGATATCTGTTGTTGTTTTTTTGAGAGAGAGGACGAAGATATGCGAGCTGGGAAGAAGAGGTCGCTACCCGCGCCGAATCCGCGATTGGTGAACTGGGCTCTGCTGCTCGGCGTTGGAAGGAGCAGCCTGCTACCTATTATCCGATGGCCCATCAAACTACTTGTATTACGGAAAAAGTCCTTGACTTTGGAAGGAGCCCGCATTTCCTCATTAAACAACGAAACTCTCCGTCTGGACTTTTCGGACTCGCGATACTGGACACGTGGTCTCCTTGGCGGTTTTCTCTTAGTGGTTTTTCTTATTTTCTTTTATAATTTTTTACTATGATTTTTCAAAGATTCAGCCAAGAGAAAAATATAAGTATATCTATGCAGTGAACATATGATATGATATAATTTATTAAAAAAATTTATTGTACTTTTAGATATATACTTATGTAATTTATATGGTCCAATTATGGTGAAATTTTTATGGTGGGCTAATCATTATATGCTTGAGTTGTAGTAAAATTTTATATTTATTGGATTATGTATGCCTGAGAAACTGAAGAGTCCTAGCATAGCTTGGAATTAAACAACTCAGGCATCTATAGATTGGGGAGTGATGCATTAAGAGTGCTGCATGAACAGAGGATCCAAAATTTGCTTCGATCATTCAGAGCTAATGTCAGTGCAACTGCAACGGCAGGCCTCTGTAGATTGTGGCAGAAATACACCGAGAGCTTCAGGAGCGCTCATTGCATCATATACCCGTCGTTTGCCATACATGTGGAGATCAGTAAGAACGATGGCTGGCAAAAAGGTTCTGAATTGAAATTCCATTTCCCTGGCTCTCATTGGTCTTGGAAAAGTTGGGAAAATTCAAGAGCAAGACATACTAGCAGTACTCTATACATTTATAGTGTATATATAAAGCAGATCTCTTATCTGATCCACGAATCGCACGAATTGACAGTGATGACTGCGACTGACAGCGAGATGATGTTGTAACCTTGTAGGATTGTACAGGAAACTTAACTGCGGCTCTAGTCTCTAGTAGACTTTACTTTTGCGTTGCCTGCAGCATCAACACCAGCGCTTTAAAATATGTTTCTTTTAAGAACTAAGGTTTCTTTCAGTTTCACTGGTTCTTAGTACTAGCGAGTAAGATGACGTTGGGTCCGAGATCAATTCAGGTTGGAACGACATCCAATGGGTGCAAATACCATATGCTCACCACTTCAGCAGCGCTCGAAGGAAGGGCAATAGTGAGGTAATGTGATGGATGTGTTATCTGGAGTTCCTCTGGAATATGCTGAAAATTCAGAAATTCAGGTTCATGTGAAGAAGAAAAGTCCCAATGAATGGATCACTATATCTCCCTCTCTTCCCCACTACCTAGCATATGCGAACAGGCATAAGCTAACTAGATCTTCCCACAACACCAGGCTGACAGCCAGCTTCAAGCAGCAGACCCGTTTGGGTCCGGGACCAGTTAAGACGGTTGTTAATGTTCACTGCCTAGCAACCGGCACTTCAGCCCAGTAACATCCTTCTGTGTTTTGTTTCTTTCCAACCACATAAACAAAAATCCTAACTACTAAAAAAAGTTATATGCAAGATTTTTCCCTGAAACTAAAGTTACAGTCCAAAAAAAAAGTTACATCTAACCGTTAGAAAGTTACAAAGTACATGTAAGATTTTCTTACATTTCCAAGAGTGGGCTCATGCCCATTCCCAAAAAAAAAAATTCTAAAGATAAAGTTATAGGCAAGATTTTTCCCTGAAACTAAGTTACAATACGAAAACAAAAAGGTTACATGTGACAATTAGAAAGTTACATGTAATATTTTCTTACATTTTCAGGAGTGGGCTCATGACCATTCTTCAGCATCCCATCTAAGACACCATTCTGTAGCATTCTGAACCAGCACTTCCCACCACATGATTAATAAGAAAAAAAAGATTCCAAAATAAGCCACAAAACCCCTAGAACGGCGCATACAACTATTGACGGTGCCAAAATTTTACAAATCAGCTAATGGCCTTACTGCTCATATAAGATTCTCATCCATACTATGCTCATATTTTATTAAGCAAATAACATGGCTCTATGATCTCATCTCAAAAATACATAGTAATTTTCCATACAACATTAATATTTACTGTTTCATAAAATAAAAGGCATGGTGCTATGATCTCGTCGCAACAAATTAAAAAAGATACAATGAGGGACAATATTAAACTATCAAAAAAGAAAACTTTTAATTGAAACTATTAATGAAATACAGAAAAAGGGTTGGAAAAAGTTATATAACGATGTAACATTGAAAAAAGTTCTCATAATTATGTATAACTTCCATCAGAATCAAAGTTTAAGCAGCTGGAGGGTGCCGTTCATATTGAAACTATCAAAGAAATATATACAACATAAAAGATTTTCCACTCATATTGACAAGAAAAAACAAAAAAAAACACATTAAGCAGCTGGAGGGTGCCACAATGCTCGCAGGCTACAACATTCAGAATTTATCTAGCCTGGAGGTGGAGCCCCAAGACACCATGAAAAGAGCAGCACGTATCATATATTATTTTTGCAGACAAATCGAGGACATAGAAAAAGAAAAGCACCTGCTCTGCAGAAATAAGAGGAAAAGCAACACATGTAGTGGGATGTAATTTGAGGGGGTGAATAGTATATTTACAAGGGTATGGTAATATTACTAGCTAATCAGCTACACATTGTGGAACATATCCTGAAATTTTTAGAAAAAAAGTATGCATTTTTTCAGGTTGATACACCCTACCATATTGAACAGAACATGTGCACATGTCCAGCTGCACGACATGTAAAAAAGTTTAGAGCAATGATAATTTGAGGTGCCTGAAGTAGGCATGTGCTGTCAGATCTGGACAGGACAAGGACAATTAGCAAATGGTAAGATAATAGCAAATAATACATGCACATTGACAGCTCGTTACAGATCAATTTAGCTTATCTCAAATATCAAAGTTAGTACAGACTGAAAAAAGAAATAAAGTGGTAGGAAAACAGGTGACAACTGACAAGACATCAGGAACACAAAGGGCAAAAAAGAGGCATCAACAAAAACAGATGGTGATTAAAGATCAAGAACACCATGTTGGAGAAGACAACATAGAGATCGCCACATTAGTGGCCAGCCTTGGTGATCATTGGTCTCCCAACTCAAAAGACCCACCAACAGAGAATATATGAATGGTTCTGAGAAACACACCACAATAGTTGTACAAGAGCAATGAGTGCAAAAAAAGAGTTGAACGGAGAGATGACCACGGATTCTCAGTGCTCGTTCGCCTCCAACTTCAAAAAGCCAAAACAGCAGCACCAGACACAAGGAAGCAACTCCAAACAAATTAGAAGCTAAATCACGACCTAGAATATACCTTAGGTCGAATTATTCAACACAAATGCATATTTTTAACTTCAAGATAAATAAACAAAGGGAAACAATGCAAATATCGAAATCAAAATCACGACCTTCAGACTAACAATATAATGTTGTTTGTGTATGCCATTTATTTTCAGGGTCACCTTAGGAACCTACTTTGTGTATGTAGTCTTGTGGAGCACTGGTATGTGAGAATTTTAAAAAAGTCTAGGT
This sequence comes from Panicum hallii, assembly GCF_002211085.1. Taxonomy (NCBI): domain Eukaryota; kingdom Viridiplantae; phylum Streptophyta; class Magnoliopsida; order Poales; family Poaceae; genus Panicum; species Panicum hallii. The sequence continues at coordinate 4,267,369 of NC_038050.1, read as the reverse complement.
TATTTCACAGCCTATCAATAAACCTATGTAGTAAATAACTAATTTTTTGCAAGCTAAAAAAATTACCCAAATTTACCCAATTAGCGAAAGCATAAAACATTCAGTCTGTTTGGTGGATTAGCTCTCCCCATGGGAGTCAAAAAAGGAGCACAGCACACATAACACACCCACTATACATGGCCAATTTGCTTTCCACACAAAGCGAACCACTGCAGGATCAAATAATTCAGACTTTCAGAGTTTTCCAGATTAACAAAGCACATAACTCAACACATGGTTGTTCTAACCAAAACTGCAGGACCAATCAATGGAGCAAACATACCTTGCCCCTAAAACCCCAGAGCACGCCATTCTTGATCTCCCTGTAAGGGAGCGAGTTCAACGGGAGCTTGTCGCCTGCAACAACACCACACACATGTTAGCGCATCGATCAGATAGCCAATACTTTTGGCAAATCACAACACATAGGCGGCATCAATGATGATAGCACATAAGTTGAGATTCATTGTTGTGCTTCCAGACCAGATTTGCTGCAAAAATTTTCAATAATTTGCTGATAAATGTTACAGTTGCCTGCAACAAAACACATAAATGTGATAAAATTGCAAAAGTGCTAGCGGTGTAAAAATTGATACAAAATAAATAGTAAGTTTGATTCAAGACATAAATCATTCTACATACTTTCTTCAACCTGAGAACAGCTAGATAGCTCACCCCAGGCACAAAATGGTACACTAGTAGATGAAAATCCCCAAATGAAACCTAAGAACACTATAAAATTGAATCTAACTGACCCACAAATGAACTAGACTCGAGCAAATGTGGCACAAATAGGCCAGGGATCTGACCTCTATCCCCACAGATGCCGCAGGGCGTTGGAGCAGACATTGCTGCGACGGGGAAATGTCAGAGGGCCTAGCTAACGCCACCTCCTCACCGTCGCCATCATGGACACCCTAACATAACCAAACCCTAGAAGACAAATGGATTGCCTCCAAGCGATTGTGCAGTCGCTGTCAAGGGAGGTGGAAAAGGAGAGTGGATCAAAAGAGCCTGAGCTGTCGAGTACCTGGATGGGGGACGGAGGCAGGGAGGAACGCTCGGAGCAGAGGAAATCGGCACGGCGGCGGGCGGCAGCAGCGGAAGGACCCGGGAGCCACGCTCGCTGAGGGAAATGGCGAGGACAAATGAGAAGAGAAGAACGGGACTGGACAGGGAGTGGCGAGGACAAATGAAAAATAGTTATCGCGCGGAACCAGATGACCTATTAGGATATGAGGCGTCCTCCCGTTGATCGTTAAACACACGTTCAAGAGCGTCGATTGATGGATAAGCAATATATCAATCGACTGACAAGGAGCAAATATGTTATTTATATGTTATCTAAATCTAACTCCTCTTTATATTACCATAATAATCATGAATTTATGTATTTCTTTATTTATTAGTTTATATATGTAAACACCTCACACGTAATGTTTTGAAATCAAAATAAAAAACAAATTGAGAGAACTCAATTCTTAGGTGCATTTATATTTATATATTATCTAAATCTAAATCCTCCTTCTATTATCATAAACTCATGGATTTATGTATTTCTTTCTTTATTAGTTTATATATATATATATATATACACGCTCACACGTAATGTTTCTCTACCACGTAAAAAGAATGAAAGTAAGACTCCCACTTGGGCCTTGTTTAGTTCCACTTGTGTAAAGGCAAAAAAAAATTTCGAAGAAATTTTGCCAATTTGAAGTACTAAATGAAGTCTATTTGCAAAACTTTTTGCACAGGTTGGTTGTAAATCGCGAGACGAATCTAATGATGCTAATTAATCAATGATTAATTAATAATTAGCGGATGGTTACTGTAGCATCGCTGTTGCAAAACATGGATTAAGTAGGCTCATTAGATTTGTCTCGCGATTTACAGCCCATCCATGGAAAAAAGTTTTATAAATAGATTTCATTTAGTACTTTGAATTAGCAAGATTCCTTCGCAAAATTTTGCGCTTTTGCATTTACGGGGTGGGAAGGGCCTTGGTAAGACAAAATTTCCAGGTCGCTCCTGTCGGTGTTTTTACCGTCGGCCTACCTAGGAATACCCTAAGGTAGGTGTTTATTTGGTGAGGGATCGCCGGATCTGAAATTTGAAGGTGAACGCAAGGACACAAGACACAGATTTAGACAGGTTCGGGCCGCTAGAGTAGCGTAATACCCTACGTCCTGTTTGGTGGTATTGAATATTGCGCCCTGCGCTTGGGTGTTGAGCTGCCTGTAGGCGGCTCTCTGTTGGATCTCTCCCTCTTGGTAGCTCTAATTGCTCTTCTAGTTGCTCTACCTATCCAGGTACCCTGCCCTCCTTTATATATCCCAGGGGGCAGGATTCCTAATAGGATTAGGAGTCCTAATTGGATTACAGCATATGAGTCCTAATAGGATTACAGCGGAATCCTAGTAGGAACCAGACTTCTTTTAGCTCTCGGGTAGCTTCCTTGCGGTACTCAGGGGATCTATCCCTGACAAGCCCCCGAGCTCTTCGTAGCTGAGTACTGCAGGCTCTTCGAGTACTTCTGAAGCAGACTTCGACTTCTTTCAAAGCTCCGTCTTGAAATTCCTCTTCGAGTTTGTATTGCCTTGATGTTGATCTGTTGATCTTCTGTTTTTAGAGGGGTCCCTACCCGTCCTTATATATCCGGGGGGACAGGGTTACATGAATCCTAGCCTGATACTAGCCTAGGAATCGTACTCGAATACAACTCGAGTAGTTCCTTTTTATATCGACTAGTTCTACTCCGCATGTGGGTAGAATACAACATAAATAAGGTACAGGACACGTCCTATACCCTTAGCCCAACACGGACTCCTTGATGTGCACAGCCCCGTGGCCCCGGGTCTGACAAGCCCCCGAGCTCTTCGTAGCTGAGTTCTGCAGGTTCTTCGAGTACCTCTCAAGCAATCTTCGACTTCTTTCGAAGCTCCATCTTGAAATCTCTCTTCGAGTACTCTTCTCCCTGCATCGAAGCTATGAGGTGCTCATGCCCCGAATTCTTTCTTTTGTATGGGGTGCGATGAATAATCGCACTCCATATGGAGTAGCCCCCGAGTCTTAGGTTGAATCAAAGAATCAAGCTGAGGTTCAAACTAGTCTTGAGTCTTTCCTTCTTATCCTTCGAGTACTTTCGAAAAATAAATAGTCGATGCTACGTATTCCGCAGCCCCCGAGTCTTGAATCCAAATCTAAACTTTGGAAAATGGATCCAAGAATCGTGGCATTGGTGTTACTCTTCGCCTTCTGCACAATGAAACGCTTCGCCTCCCGCTGGTTTATTTAACCGCGCGGTGACTTAGGGTTTCTTCTGCACTCTCAGTCTTCATATGAGTCGTCTTCGAGTAGTTTTGCGGCGTCCAGCCCCCGAGCTTACGAGCTAGGAGAGCCGAAGGAGCCATGTCGAGTAGTGTGCAGCGCCCAGCCCCCGAGCCTGGGAACTGGCGGAACTGTGATGGCGCGCTGTACTGCCTGGAGGGGTGTTGCCGAAGCTTGACCTGAAAAAAGACAATGCATATATTATGTAGCATAATGCGAAGATGCCGAGTAATACTCAGTAATAATGTGAAGACACCAAAATTTATTCGGTGTAAAATTTGCTGTGTCGAGCTCTTGTTTTCTTAGGCTATTTAAATCTCCCGAGTAGTCCACCCTTTACGTTCACCCGGTCCCAGTTTAGACTTCGCCCATAGCATGTACGAGTCGCTTAGGTCTTATGGCCTTCGCTCATATCATGTACGAGTCGCTTAGGTCTCTTGCTTTCGCTCATATCATGTACGAGTCGCTTAGGTCTCCTGCCTTCGCTCATACAGGACGGGTCGCTTAGGTCATGACTGGGGACCCGAGGCTTCACGGATTAAGGCATTTGCTACTCGAGCAGATTAGCGACCATTAAGAGGAGACAACGAGCAGAAAGTAGTCGTCATGCGACAAAGAGGATGCGCCGTGCGCAAAAGTAGTCGACAAAGTGTAGCTCTGGAGGGTTTCATTGCCCATCGAGAGTAGTACACGGATAAGCAATCGACGAAGTGTAGCTCTGAAGGGTTTCATTGCCCATCAAGAGTAGTACACAGACAGGTAGCCGATCATGGTGTAGCCCCCGAGGGTTTCATACTCGTCGAGAGGCATACCCCAAAAGGTAGCCGATCTTGTGAAGAACAAGTCGGAAAAGGTATAAGTTACTTAGCTTGATTCGTGGACGAATGTCGACGAAGCCGTGGAGCTCGTGGATGGAGCTGCGACGGTTTGTTGACGAAGCTCGACTAGTCAGAGTCGATTCTGACTAGTTTTCAAGTCGAAACGAGTAGTTGATGTAGTCGTTGCTGTGAGGCTCGCCCTCGACTAGTTTCTAGTCGAGACGAGTAGTCGAAGTAGTCGTCGGCGGGCCGCCGAGCCTTCTCGCAAGGTTGAAGTAGTCGAACTCGTCGCTGCTGCATGCGGACATTGCGGCACAAGCCGAAGTTGAACCGGGTCATCGAGGTCGGCGGCCGTGGTGCATCAACGCTGCAGCGCGAGGTGAAGTCGAGCCGAGTAGTCGAGGTCGATGTAGCCGTTTGCTGAAGGATCCGAACTCGAACTCGATGAATCGATCCGCCGATGCATATGCATGAAGTAGCAATCCGCCGCCTTGAGTGGATTAATGTTGATGAAGAGATCCTTCAAATTCGCCCAATGATCGTGACGATCGGCCCCACGGTGGGCGCCAGCTGTCGGTGTTTTTACCGTCGGCCTACCTAGGGATACCCTAAGGTAGGTGTTTATTTGATGAGGGATCGCCGGATCTGAAACTTGAAGGTGAACGCAAGGACACAAGACACAGATTTAGACAGGTTCGGGCCGCTAGAGTAGCGTAATACCCTACGTCCTGTTTGGTGGTATTGAATATTGCGCCCTGCGCTTGGGTGTTGAGCTGCCTGTAGACGGCTCTCTGTTGGATCTCTCCCTCTTGGTAGCTCTAATTGCTCTTCTAGTTGCTCTACCTATCCAGGTACCCTGCCCTCCTTTATATATCCCAGGGGGCAGGATTCCTAGTAGGATTAGGAGTCCTAATTGGATTACAGCATATGAGTCCTAATAGGATTACAGCGGAATTCTAGTAGGAACCAGACTTCTTTTAGCTCTCGGGTAGCTTCCTTGCGGTACCCAGGGGATCTATCCCTGACAGCTCCCCCTCCCCCACGTGCGATCCCGGTAAAACCGGCGCCAACCCCTCCCCCCCCCTCCCCCCGGCCCCACCTCCCTTTGGTGCAACCATAATTTGCTTCTCAAAAAATGCACCGTCTTCGACTTAGGGTGTGTTCGGTAATCTTTAGAGGGGTCTAAAAAATAGTCCGTTCAATTAGAGGTATAAACATTTTAGATGTATATTAGAGGGGTGTTCGTTTACGGCTCTAAAACGGGAGCAGTGGCGGCGGCGCGGCTTGCGTGGAGGAGCAGGGGGCGGGCGGCGGCGCGGCTTGCGGGGAGGAGCAGGGGCGGCGGCGGTGGAGGGGCCGGAGCGGGCGGCGGAGCAGCGGCGGCGGGGGAGGCGCCGCGGCGGGGGGTGGGCGGAGCAGGGGCGCCGCGGGCGCAGGCGGCGTCGGGGGGCGCAGGCAGGGGCGCCGCTGCGGGAGGGCGGAGCAGGGGCGCCGCGGCGGGGGAGGCGGAGGAGCGGGCGGCGGCGCGCGGGGGAGGGGCGGTGGCTGGGGAGGGGCCGCGGCGGGGGCGGCGGGGGAGGGGCCGCGGGCGCAGGCGGCGGGAAGGGGCGGCGGCGGGGGGGAAGAGCACGCGGGCGGCGGGGGGGAAGCGCACGCGGGGAGAGAGGGGGCCGGCGGCGCGGGGGGTGGGGGGAGAGAGGGGACGGCGGGGCGGCGGCGCGGCGCGGGGAGGAGCAGGGGGCCGGCGGCGCGGGGAGTGGGGGGAGGAGCAGGGGCGGCGGCGCGGCGGGGTGCGGGGGAGGAGCACGGGGCGGCGGCGGTGCGCGGGGAGTGGGGGGGAGGAGCAGGGGCGGCCGGCGGCGCGGGGAGTGCGGGGGAGGAGCACGGGGCGGCCGGCGGCGCGGGGAGTGGGGGGAGGAGCAGGGGGCCGGCGGCGCGGGGGGTGGGGGGGAGAGGGGGCCGGCGGCGCGGGGGGTGGGGGGGAGAGAGGGGCGGCGGAGGAGCGGGCGGCGGGGAGAGCAGGGGCGGCGGCGGGAGGAGCACGGGGGCGGCGGCGGGGGGAGGAGCACGCGGGCGGGGGCGCGTCGGGAGACGAGCCGAGCGGATTAGAGGGCGTTAGAGCCTCCGCCGGCTCTAAAATTTCTGGGAGGTCTAATAGAGGCCCGTTCGTTTCCAAGCCTCTAAAATTTAGAGGTTTGGCTCTATTAGAGGGGAAAACGAACGGGCCCTTATTATAGGTGCGTTCCTGCGATTCCCTCTTCTCCTCTGTCGCCCTCGATTAAGATTTGGATACTCTGATTTGTCGAGTTGATGAGTTGCAGTAGGACGGACGATTGGGCCTGATTGATTTATATTTGTCAATCGGATTCGAATCGCTGTTGCCCTCGATTAAGATTTGGATACTTCGATTTGCCGGGTTGAGTTGCAGTAGGACGATTGGGCCTGATTGAAATTTGACAATCGATTCTTGTTCGAATTCGAATCGCAGGAACCAGATCTATCTATACGAGTGATAATCCAGGAAAGGGAAAAGGAACGAGGATGGCAGAGCAGTATACGCCGCACCTTTACCTTTTGTTCGATGACTGGCACTCTGGATTCTCCATCCGCAAGGTGAGCTTGTCGCGCAGATCAGGCAAACAGCCCTTATCGTCTGCCTCAGGCAAAGAAGGCGTTGTGCCCGTGCCTGAAGTTTTCATGCACATCCGGGCGCCGCGTGGGTTTCCCGACTTGTTCACGTCAGCCTTTGGCACTAAGATCATGGCGATGCATACCACAATGGCTGATGATACAGCGGGCATCCCAATGATCGACGTCCAGGAACAGACCATAACCTTTGGACCTCAGCCCTGCACCTATCATTGTTTTCCAATCTGCTTCCCCATCGGTGCCAATAGGCTATTCGTTCTGGATTCGGGCACATTTGATCGCTACCTCTGGACGCCAGAACATAGTGAAGAACCATGGGGGTCGCAGGCCCTCCCTCCTCCGCCATTCAACACGGCCGATGTCTCCTCCTATGGCGTGCTACCTGATGGATGCATCCTCGTCAGTACAACTAAGAGCTTTGGTGGCTCACGCACCTTCATCTTCGACACCACCAAGGAGGAGCATGTGTGGAAACCATGCTGTAATTGGGTGTTGCCCTTCACTGGCCGTGGACACTATGTCCTCTCCCTGGGCGGTTTTGTCGGTCTCTCCAAAGATGGGTACCTCTACTGCAGCACCATGGCTGCCACCACCACCGGCACTTCCCCTGATGTCAAGCGCACCAAGGAGAAGGTGTACACTGAGAGGCAGCATGTAAGTGCCACCCTTGTGCACATGGGCCAGGGGAAATTCTGCCTTGTGGAGTGTGTATCTAGTGATAACAGAATTACTGGTCAGGACCTCATGGAGTCATGTGTTGAGCTCAATGAGCCGCTGGACGAGGATGTGGATGATATGTCAGATTTTGTGGGAGGTGGGCCCCAAGGCGGCCGCTGTATGTATCATCTTAGGACCTTCAACCTCAGTTATGACCCGAAAGGAGACTGTTTGAAGCTTAAAAGCTGCAAGGGTCAGAGTCGTTGGTACAGCCTGCCTCATGAAGCAAAAATCGGTTCCGTCTGTATGGATCCAGTGGCATTTTGGCTGTGAAATGCTAGAGTCATGAGAAGAGTTCTTATGTTTTCATTCAGGTGTGACTTCTGCTTCTATGTCTTAGTTTGGTGTAATCTCAAACTGTGTTCTTCGTGGATCATGTGTGTTGCTAGCTTTTCTATGTGGTCACTCAGTTGTTAATGCGTTGCTCTTTTTTTAATTTAGTGTGTAATCTCTAGTTTGAATGAACAATATGTTTAAACTCAGGTATTATTGGTGTGTTGCTTTCCTATGTTTTAAATGTGTAATCTCAACTATGATTCTGGGAATCCATTTATGTTTTCATCATACTGTTCAGTTTGCAACGACAACGAGGAATGCATGCATCACTTCTGACATTTTTTTAGTTTGTAAGCTTAAGAAGTTATACAGAAAGCTTAGTGTGTGGGGAGGTGCTTAATCCTACATAGAAATGCCTCACAACTGCAGAATTTTGTTTCTAAGATCAAAAGCAAACCGATCCTCCTAAAAAGCTTATCTTTACAGAGTTTTTTCTCTCTCTTTGGGATCATTCTGTACTTAACCTTTGCTATTAAGATAAGATATTTCACAAGTTTGAAGACTCAAAAACTACAGAATTGATGGGATATTTCACAAGTTTGAAGACTCAAAAACTACAGAATTGATGGGATTTTGAATGCTTTTCTGTATAATCGAGAAACATATTTGGCTTGTGTCTGAAAGATAAGATGCACACAGCCAAATGAAGTTTGGAAGTCTAGGCGTTTTAAAATGCATAATGCTGCCAGCTTATATTCCTTGATATGACTCGAACTGGCTAGCTACGATGTGACTTTGCTCTGTATCTGGTGGACCGTGTGCCCATGGCGTAGATGCATGTGTGCCCTGCAGCCAGGACTTCATTTTTCAATTCAGGTGGTGACTTATGCTTCTATGTTTAAGTTTGGTGGTGACTGCATCACAGGTAGCTGAAAGGCTAAAATCATGAGAAGAGACTTCTGCTTCTATGTTTTAGTTTGGTCTAATCTCAAACTGTGTTTTTCGTGGATCCGGTGCTAGTTGATGTGTGTTGCTTTTCTATGTGGTCACTCAACTGTTAATGCGTTGCTATTTTAATTAATTCAGTGTGTCGATAATCAACAGTGTGAATGAACAGCGTTGCTATGTTTTAGTTGATGCGTGGATTGAAATTGCAAGCTCGTAAGGAGGGATTTTAGAATGTTTTGGAATTGCAGTTGGATACATCCAAACACGAACTTAGCAGGATCGTCGAGAGCTAGCAAGCCCTCGGATGCTATCATACAGGCACTAAATTGGATGCCGATGGCGTGGACGCATGTATGCCTGATCCTAGTGTTTCTCTTCTCGTTCTCTAATTATAATCTGTCAGTCTACTAGATCACTTGTTGTCTAATTATAATCTGTCAGTCTACCAGATCACTTGTAGAGTTGGATTTTTTTTTGGAGAATTACTTGTAGAGTTTGATGTCTGAGGCCTTTGCACCGTGGGCTTAGAATATCATGGTGGCCCAGTACAATTAATCGCCCCAAATTTTATCTGGGCCCCAGAATGGTCTGTTTGGCTTTAACTATAACCATCACACAATGCACCATGTCGCCGTTTTCGTTCGTTTATAGCGCTATGTATTTTTCTGTGTAGAATTAAATTGACATTTTCTGCTGGTAGATATGATGATGATGAACCAATGAAATATAAAATTGGTGCGAGATTTGCCAAGACTTCGCCAGCTGGTGCACTTATCTTGAATAATATGGACATATGGTAGCAAGACTAGACGGTGATGGAATGTATGTATCTGTACCTTAGAACAAACTCAAGCAGGTGCCATTTGCTTAAACTGGGCCCCAGGATGGTAGCAAGCCATCCACAGAATGAATGTCAGCACGCCTTCCCTTCCCTTGTCCTCGGCACCGCGCGTCTCCATGCGCGACCGGCCGAAAGGCATGGCCGTCGCCATCCTCTTCGATCCTCAAGCCTAGGGCGAAGCAGAGGCCAGGCCACCTGTGTGCTTCACTCAAAAGCATTGCAGAAACTGAAGCACAAGCTGCACAAGAAACACCACCATGCATTGCATATTTGCATTGCTGAGGCCACAAGATTATGCGTGTGTCGATCAGTGTGGTGATCCACATGCGACGACATTCCAAACATAGACCATATGTTTCATTGAGAATCAAGGAACTCGCTAGCAGTGCTGTAAAATCATGAAGTCCAAAAGGCAGATGGAGACTGGCTACTAGGTGTCAGTGTCTCGTTCATATAGATATAGATTGGGGGCAGCCAGAGCCAGCTACATGGGCTTCTTTGGGTGCCAAGGGACGCACTGTTTAGAAGCGATGCAAACCCAGCCGAAACCGTAGCAGAGGAGCCAAGTCACTTGCAACTCAAACCTTAACGCTCTTCCCTCCAAAAAGCCATTGGATATATAAATATGTGCTCCATGATCACCACCACAGCTCACTCACCTCGCCTCACTACAGCAGCACAGTTGCGCCCAGCTCCCAGCTTTCCTCTGAACCAGTCCTGCTCTGAACCAGCAGCAATGGCGTTCAACCCAAACCCTCCAGGACTGGGCTTCCCCTACTTCCCTCCAAACCCTTACCTTCCAAGGCCACCGCCGCAGCCCTAGCCGCGGCCACAAGCCCCGCCACCACCACAGCGCTTCCCACCACCGATGCGAGCCCCACCACCGCCACAGTGTGCTCCGCCGCCTCCTCAGCCTCCGCCGCCACGACGCGCTCCACCACCACCACGCCGTGCTCCCCCGCCGCCCACATTGCCACCACCACCACCACGTCGTGCTCCTCCGCCCACCACTCTGCCCCCACCTCCGCCACGCCAAGCCCCACCGCCATCGTCACCGCCTATTCGCCCACCGCCACCACCAACTCCTCGGCCACAAGCGCCACCACCGCCTCACCCGTTCGTGCCACCTCCGCCGACGCCCCTGCTGCCTCCGCCTAGCCCTCCTCACCACATTGTCATCATCGTGGTGTTCGTCTCACTGGGCAGCCTGCTGCTGCTGGCATGCCTCGCCGCGCTCCTCTGCTGGCACAAGAGGGGGAGAAAGACAGAGACCAAGGCTGAGGTGCTCAACTTCAGCGACCACGTCCACGTCCACAAGGATACCATGCCAGGTCCTGGGGGTGCCAACGTCGTCAGGCTCACAGTAGACGAAGACGTCAAGTTCCAAGAGGCAGTCAAGAAGCAGGAAGCCATTGGCGAGTCCTCGAGCACTGCAGCAGCTGGGAAGACGGCACATCACCACCTCCCTTGGACCTGGCACAAGAAACATGAGAGCAGAGAAGATAAGAAGACTGAGCTCATCAATGTCACAAAGCACAAGCATGTCGACGAGAAGATCATACCTGGGCCGCACGGCGAAAAGATTGAGGTCCTTAGATATCAGATTTGAAGAGGCCGGCGAGAACAAAGAAGAGTTTGAGAAATCCAAGGCACGCATAACCAAGTCCTAAGATGATATGATGCCATATCAATATAGTATCTGCCTACAGTGAATGAAGGCCCTTCAACTTGGGGCAATTACCATACCCATACACACATACACATACACATACCACCCTTGCATGCATTTGAGTATTTTGATAAGATTCTATGTTCTTTGATGTGAAATGAAATAAGGGCATCACAGACCTATCTGATTGGATTCAATGTGTAATTATATGCCAGTATTTGTATATGAGCAGTTTGTATGAAACAATTTCCACAGAAATTTCACTGTAAGATGACAGTTAGTGGCTGCATGTTGCATCATAACAAAGTGTGATCATACACATAGCCTTTCTGTTCACATTCTTCCCAACTGTGTAAGACAATCTATGGGACTAGGCCAGAAGGTGAACAGCACAAACGACTTTACAGGGTAGCCTAAACATAACACCGAGTACTTGTCATCACTACATAACACATCATAATCCTAACTGCTTCCTCTACTTAGTTGATTGCGATAGGAGTAATTCGCCTCTTAGCAGGCTTACTCGATGCGCTGTTCTTTGTCGGTACTGGTGGCGGTGTAACTTCAGCCGCCACACTCGATGCACTGTTCTTTGTTGGTACTGGTGGCGGTGTCACTTCAGCCGCCACGGGAATGGTTGCCTCCTTGACTTTGGGCCTGTTCGGTTCTAGCCCTCTAAATTTTAGACCCATCACATCAAAGAGAATCTTGCTATTTAAAAGTATTAAATAAAATCTGTTTATAAAATTTTTTGCACAGCTGGGTGCTAATTCGCGAGACAAATTTAATGAGCCTAATTAATCCATAATTTGCAACAGTGATGCTACAGTAATCATCCGCTAATCATGGACTAATATACCTCATTAGATTCGTCTCGCGAATTAGCACTGGGGTTCTGCAATTAGTTTTATAATTAGACTTTATTTAATACTTATAAATGATAAGATTCTCTTTGATGTGACCCCTCTAAACTTTAGACCCCAGGAAACGAAAACACCCTTTGTTATCATCGACATCTACTTCCATACTGTCTACTGTTACCAGCTTCTTGTTTTCACAGGTCACATTTCCTTCAGCAAGCTCCCCTGTTCCTAAATTTTCAAGAGTTGATTCTTGTTAGTGCCTTCAAGAAAATAAATTTCCTGAAGCCGGACAAGTTCTGCGACCTCGCCTGGGCGTTGCCGGACGGCGCCCGCGTGTACGACGATGGCCTTTACCGGGCTGTCGACATCTACCTCAAGGTGAGGGAGCAGCGAGCTCTCGTGATCTTGTCGTTTGCAAGCTTGAGAAACAATGCCGGTGCTGATGAGTGCTTGTTTGGCTGCTCTCTGTGCAGGCTCATCCCGGGCTGAGCGAAGAAGAGAAGGAGAAGGTGAGCGGCGTGGTGGACGGGCGCAAGCTGACACTGGAGGCGTGCACGCACGCGGCGCAGAATGAACGGCTGCCGCTGCGGACGGTCGTGCAGGTGCTCTTCTTCGAGCAGCTCCAGCTCCGTAGGGCCATCGCGCGGACAATCATGGCGAACGAAGGCGGGGCGGCGGGCTCGGGGGAGGAAGGCGGCGACAGCGACGGTGGCGGGACGTGGCGCGTGGCCACACGGGGCAACCAGATGCTGCGGCTGGACATGGACAGCATGCGGAACCGCGTGCAGGAGCTAGAGCGCGAGTGCACGAGCATGAGGAAAGCCATCGAGAAGATGGACCGGCGAGGCGGGGCAGCGGCAGATAGGGGAACACCGTCTGCGGCGGCAGCGGCGGATGGGAGGTGGGGCTCGAGGTGACCAAGCGGTTCGGGTGCAAATTCCCGGCGCAGGTCTGCCAGTCGCAGCAGCGGACGGTGGTGGCACGGCCTCGCCGGCCACGCATTGAGCAGAGCCCATGAGCTCTCGCCGCCGCACATCGTAGAGCTTGGAGACTTCATTGTTCTGTTCTCTTGATTCTTTGTTTCGATTTGTGAAAAATTCAGATTTTCCCTTGCCTAGCATGGTGTCTTTTTTTTCCAAGTTCTACAGTTGAATTGCGTGTTAGCAATCGCTCAGACTGGGCAAACAAATTGTTTCATCCAACTCTCGTCACTAACAAGTGCTACAATTTACAACTTGGTCAAGAGTTTGAGGAATTCGTGTGATCAATTAAGTTGCTGACAAGGCTCCTGATCCTCACCAGAAGTCTCCGCAGGAGCAGACGCCGTCCTTGAAATGATGGAATCGCTTGTTGTCCCTGACGACGATCTCGCGGCCGGTGACCTTGGCGATGAGCTTGACGGCGTTGTGGCAGTCCCCGCAGATGCGCAGGTTCTTTATGACCCGGAGCGGCGTACCCGGCGGCGTGCTCACCAGCCCGAACGCGATGGCCAGGCGCTCGCTGTGGTACATGAGCGCGCGGGCCTTGGCGCCCTCGTCGATGTCGTGCAGCACGTGGCGCGTGTCCGGCACGTACCCCGCCGCGCGGATCTGCTCGTGCAGCTCCCGCACCTTCTCGTACGCCTCCCGCCGCTTCGCCTGCGCCGCCGCATCTTCGCCCGCCTTCCCCCTCCGCGGAGGCGGCGCCGGCCCCTCGAGGACGCGCCGGGCGTCGCCGCGGGCGCCGAGCTTGAGGTACTGCGTTGCAATCCCGTGCAGGATGGACGCGGGGATCGCAGACGAGGGACTGGAAGCGAGCAGGCGGTGCGCTCGCCTTAGCACGGCTAGCGAACGCGCGTCGGCGCAGGACTGGAGGAGCGCGGCTTGCTCGTCCGGCTCGAGCTCGGCTTCGCCTCGTCGGAGCATTTGGTCGAGCAATTTAACGGCGGCCTCCGGGTTGGGTCCTCGGCACAGCCTCCTGAGCTCGTCGCTGTCGAATTGGCGATCGATGGGCCCCGACGAGCTGGTGCTAGTGGCAGAGGTGGAGACGACGGGACTTGCGAAGTGGAGCGCCGGGCGCTCACGGTCGCGGTGGTGGCGAGAAGCCGTGTCGGCCGGTACGTAGAGGCCGCTCCGGCTGCGGCCATGGATTCCGAGACGTGAGGGCGAGGTGGTGGTGAGAGAGGAGGAGGGGGAGCCGCGAGAGGCGGCCGGTGCTGCGAGTCTCGGAGAAATCAGCATGGTTGCCGGTGGTGTGAGGACTGCTGGACTGGGTGGAGTCGTGGAGATATCTGTTGTTGTTTTTTTGAGAGAGAGGACGAAGATATGCGAGCTGGGAAGAAGAGGTCGCTACCCGCGCCGAATCCGCGATTGGTGAACTGGGCTCTGCTGCTCGGCGTTGGAAGGAGCAGCCTGCTACCTATTATCCGATGGCCCATCAAACTACTTGTATTACGGAAAAAGTCCTTGACTTTGGAAGGAGCCCGCATTTCCTCATTAAACAACGAAACTCTCCGTCTGGACTTTTCGGACTCGCGATACTGGACACGTGGTCTCCTTGGCGGTTTTCTCTTAGTGGTTTTTCTTATTTTCTTTTATAATTTTTTACTATGATTTTTCAAAGATTCAGCCAAGAGAAAAATATAAGTATATCTATGCAGTGAACATATGATATGATATAATTTATTAAAAAAATTTATTGTACTTTTAGATATATACTTATGTAATTTATATGGTCCAATTATGGTGAAATTTTTATGGTGGGCTAATCATTATATGCTTGAGTTGTAGTAAAATTTTATATTTATTGGATTATGTATGCCTGAGAAACTGAAGAGTCCTAGCATAGCTTGGAATTAAACAACTCAGGCATCTATAGATTGGGGAGTGATGCATTAAGAGTGCTGCATGAACAGAGGATCCAAAATTTGCTTCGATCATTCAGAGCTAATGTCAGTGCAACTGCAACGGCAGGCCTCTGTAGATTGTGGCAGAAATACACCGAGAGCTTCAGGAGCGCTCATTGCATCATATACCCGTCGTTTGCCATACATGTGGAGATCAGTAAGAACGATGGCTGGCAAAAAGGTTCTGAATTGAAATTCCATTTCCCTGGCTCTCATTGGTCTTGGAAAAGTTGGGAAAATTCAAGAGCAAGACATACTAGCAGTACTCTATACATTTATAGTGTATATATAAAGCAGATCTCTTATCTGATCCACGAATCGCACGAATTGACAGTGATGACTGCGACTGACAGCGAGATGATGTTGTAACCTTGTAGGATTGTACAGGAAACTTAACTGCGGCTCTAGTCTCTAGTAGACTTTACTTTTGCGTTGCCTGCAGCATCAACACCAGCGCTTTAAAATATGTTTCTTTTAAGAACTAAGGTTTCTTTCAGTTTCACTGGTTCTTAGTACTAGCGAGTAAGATGACGTTGGGTCCGAGATCAATTCAGGTTGGAACGACATCCAATGGGTGCAAATACCATATGCTCACCACTTCAGCAGCGCTCGAAGGAAGGGCAATAGTGAGGTAATGTGATGGATGTGTTATCTGGAGTTCCTCTGGAATATGCTGAAAATTCAGAAATTCAGGTTCATGTGAAGAAGAAAAGTCCCAATGAATGGATCACTATATCTCCCTCTCTTCCCCACTACCTAGCATATGCGAACAGGCATAAGCTAACTAGATCTTCCCACAACACCAGGCTGACAGCCAGCTTCAAGCAGCAGACCCGTTTGGGTCCGGGACCAGTTAAGACGGTTGTTAATGTTCACTGCCTAGCAACCGGCACTTCAGCCCAGTAACATCCTTCTGTGTTTTGTTTCTTTCCAACCACATAAACAAAAATCCTAACTACTAAAAAAAGTTATATGCAAGATTTTTCCCTGAAACTAAAGTTACAGTCCAAAAAAAAAGTTACATCTAACCGTTAGAAAGTTACAAAGTACATGTAAGATTTTCTTACATTTCCAAGAGTGGGCTCATGCCCATTCCCAAAAAAAAAAATTCTAAAGATAAAGTTATAGGCAAGATTTTTCCCTGAAACTAAGTTACAATACGAAAACAAAAAGGTTACATGTGACAATTAGAAAGTTACATGTAATATTTTCTTACATTTTCAGGAGTGGGCTCATGACCATTCTTCAGCATCCCATCTAAGACACCATTCTGTAGCATTCTGAACCAGCACTTCCCACCACATGATTAATAAGAAAAAAAGATTCCAAAATAAGCCACAAAACCCCTAGAACGGCGCATACAACTATTGACGGTGCCAAAATTTTACAAATCAGCTAATGGCCTTACTGCCCATATAAGATTCTCATCCATACTATGCTCATATTTTATTAAGCAAATAACATGGCTCTATGATCTCATCTCAAAAATACATAGTAATTTTCCATACAACATTAATATTTACTGTTTCATAAAATAAAAAGCATGGTGCTATGATCTCGTCTCAACAAATTAAAGAAGATACAATGAGGGACAATATTAAACTATCAAAAAAGAAAACTTTTAATTGAAACTATTAATGAAATACAGAAAAAGGGTTGGAAAAAGTTATATAACGATGTAACATTGAAAAAAGTTCTCATAATTATGTATAACTTCCATCAGAATCAAAGTTTAAGCAGCTGGAGGGTGCCGCTCATATTGAAACTATCAAAGAAATATATACAACATAAAAGATTTTCCACTCATATTGACAAGAAAAAACAAAAAAAACACATTAAGCAGCTGGAGGGTGCCACAATGCTCGCAGGCTACAACATTCAGAATTTATCTAGCCTGGAGGTGGAGCCCCAAGACACCATGAAAAGAGCAGCACGTATCATATATTATTTTTGCAGACAAATCGAGGACATAGAAAAAGAAAAGCACCTGCTCTGCAGAAATAAGAGGAAAAGCGACACATGTAGTGGGATGTAATTTGAGGGGGTGAATAGTATATTTACAAGGGTATGGTAATATTACTAGCTAATCAGCTACACATTGTGGAACATATCCTGAAATTTTTAGAAAAAAAAGTATGCATTTTTTCAGGTTGATACACCCTACCATATTGAACAGAACATGTGCACATGTCCAGCTGCACGACATGTAAAAAAGTTTAGAGCAATGATAATTTGAGGTGCCTGAAGTAGGCATGTGCTGTCAGATCTGGACAGGACAAGGACAATTAGCAAATGGTAAGATAATAGCAAATAATACATGCACATTGACAGCTCGTTACAGATCAATTTAGATTATCTCAAATATCCAAGTTAGTACAGACTGAAAAAAGAAATAAAGTGGTAGGAAAACAGGTGACAAGACATCAGGAACACAAAGGGCAAAAAAGAGGCATCAACAAAAACAGATGGTGATTAAAGATCAAGAACACCATGTTGGAGAAGACAACATAGAGATCGCCACATTAGTGGCCAGCCTTGGTGATCATTGGTCTCCCAACTCAAAAGACCCACCAACAGAGAATATATGAATGGTTCTGAGAAACACACCACAACAGTTGTACAAGAGCAATGAGTGCAAAAAAAGAGGTGAACAGAGAGATGACCACGGATTCTCAGTGCTCGTTCGCCTCCAACTTCAAAAAGCCAAAACAGCAGCACCAGACACAAGGAAGAACCTCCAAACAAATTAGAAGCTAAATCACGACCTAGAATATACTTTAGGTCGAATTATTCAACACAAATGCATATTTTTAACTTCAAGATAAATAAACAAAGGGAAACAATGCAAATATCGAAATCAAAATCACGACCTTCAGACTAACAATATAATGTTGTTTGTGTATGCCATTTATTTTCAGGGTCACCTTAGGAACCTACTTTGTGTATGTAGTCTTGTGGAGCACTGGTATGTGAGAATTTTAAAAAAGTCTAGGTTATTTCACAGCCTATCAATAAACCTATGTAGTAAATAACTAATTTTTTGCAAGCTAAAAGAATTACCCAAATTTACCCAATTAGCGAAAGCATAAAACATTCAGTCTGTTTGGTGGATTAGCTCTCCCCATGGGAGTCAAAAAAGGAGCACAGCACACATAACACACCCACTATACATGGCCAATTTGCTTTCCACACAAAGTGAACCACTGCAGGATCAAATAATTCAGACTTTCAGAGTTTTCCAGATTAACAAAGCACATAACTCAACACATGGTTGTTCTAACCAAAACTGCAGGACAAATCAATGGAGCAAACATACCTTGCCCCTAAACCCCCAGAGCACGCCATTCTTGATCTCCCTGTAAGGGAGCGAGTTCAACGGGAGCTTGTCGCCTGCAACAACACCACACACATGTTAGCGCATCGATCAGATAGCCAATACTTTTGGCAAATCACAACACATAGGCGGCATCAATGATGATAGCACATAAGTTGAGATTCATTGTTGTGCTTCCAGACCAGATTTGCTGCAAAAATTTTCAATAATTTGCTGATAAATGTTACAGTTGCCTGCAACAAAACACATAAATGTGATAAAATTGCAAAAGTGCTAGCGGTGTAAAAATTGATACAAAATAAATAGTAAGTTTGATTCAAGACATAAATCATTCTACATACTTTCTTCAACCTGAGAACAGCTAGATAGCTCACCCCAGGCATAAAATGGTACACTAGTAGATGAAAATCCCCAAATGAAACCTAAGCACATTATAAAATTGAATCTAACTGACCCACAAATGAACTAGACTCGAGCAAATGTGGCACAAATAGGCCAGGGATCTGACCTCTATCCCCACAGATGCCGCAGGGCGTTGGAGCAGACATTGCTGCGACGGGGAAATGTCAGAGGGCCTAGCTAACGCCACCTCCTCACCGTCGCCATCATGGACACCCTAACATAACCAAACCCTAGAAGACAAATGAATTGCCTCCAAGCGATTGTGCAGTCGCTGTCAAGGGAGGTGGAAAAGGAGAGTGGATCAAAAGAGCCTGAGCTGTCGAGTACCTGGATGGGGGACGGAGGCAGGGAGGAACGCTCGGAGCAGAGGAAATCGGCACGGCGGCGGGCGGCAGCAGCGGAAGGACCCGGGAGCCACGCTCGCTGAGGGAAATGGCGAGGACAAATGAGAAGAGAAGAACGGGACTGGACAGGGAGTGGCCGGGGCCCGGGTGACTTGTGACACAGTAAACGGGCATGAAAAATAGTTATCGCGCGGAACCAGATGACCTATTAAGATATGAGGCGTCCTCCCGTTGATCGTTAAACACACGTTCAAGAGCGTCGATTGATGGATAAGCAATATATCAATCGACTGACAAGGAGCAAATATGTTATTTGTATGTTATCTAAATCTAACTCCTCTTTATATTACCATAATAATCATGAATTTATGTATTTCTTTATTTATTAGTTTATATATGTAAACACCTCACACGTAATGTTTTGAAATCAAAATAAAAAACAAATTGAGAGAACTCAATTCTTAGGTGCATTTATATTTATATATTATCTAAATCTAAATCCTCCTTCTATTATCATAAACTCATGGATTTATGTACTTCTTTCTTTATTAGTTTACATATATATATATACACGCTCACACGTAATGTTTCTCTACCACATAAAAAGAACGAAAGTAAGACTCCCACTTGGTGCGACAAAATTTTCAGGTCGCTACCCCTCCCCCACGTACGATCCCGGTAAAACCGGCGCCACCCCCCCCCCCCAAACCTCCCTTTGGTGCGACCATAATTTGCTTCTCAAAAAATGCCACTATCTATAGGGCCCACATGATCTCGGTTAAGGATATACCACTTTGTGCGGCATGGAAACCAAACTGCCAGGCGCAGGCGATCAGCCCTCCATCATCGTCGCTCATCCTCCTTCGTCTCCATCCCCATGCCTGGCTCATCGTGGGAATAGATCACTGATCACCTGAGGCCAAGGGTGGCGGCAGTGGCGGCACCTCGTCAGCAAGCGTGATCGGTTCGGCACTGATCCACCGGACGGACCGCGTGAGGCCAAGGGCGGCGGCGGCGGCGGCGGCACCGCGCCAGCAAGCGTGTCATCGGTTTCCTCCTCGCCACCGTCGATATCTTCAACTCCTACGCCGGTAAGACATGCAACCCCGTCTACTGTTCATGGCGCGGATCGATGAAAAGCCTACCGCGTGAAACCTGAACCTAGCTTGTCCACGTCCATGATCGTCCTGCAATTTAGCAAACCCCAGGCGGTACCTTCTCCACGTCCACGATGCTGCCGCCGTGTGGATCTCTGCGTACCTTGCAGCAGGCCACGTTCATGGATCTCAAGCCGGCAGCAATGGAGGCATCTCTGAATTAAGATTCATGATTTGCGGCAAGATCCAAAAGAAACTACAATGCTTTGATAGAAACACTTTTTTTTTGAGAAATAAAACTATTGCATACTTGACTACCTGTATCAGCGATTGCAATGCTAGGTGTGCAGTTATAACGCATTGTTTTTAATTATTGTGTGTAGATCATTGTCAACTCTAGAATTTGAAGGCTGCAGTTCAAGCTATTGCTCGGTTGTCCAGCAGAGATGACCTCAAAGAGAAAATTACATGTCTTAACATATATATATATATATATATTTATTGGATACCCTCCGTATGGAATAAGGTACTGCATACCCGAGCCAACTTGTCGGACCCGACCGGACTCGACTTGCGTCTGTTTTTCTTTTCATTCGGTTTTTTTTACTGCCCGCCGGTTTTTCCCCACCTCCCCGTCCCCCAGCTCGCAAATAGATCGTGCCCCACCCACGATCCTCCGTACCGTTCCTCCCGCCGGCGAAATAGATCCTCGCTCCATCCGTCCTCCCGCCGGCGATCCTCCGGTGATGCGCCGGGCGCCGCCCTCCCTCATGC
Source organism: Panicum hallii (assembly GCF_002211085.1). NCBI lineage: Eukaryota > Viridiplantae > Streptophyta > Magnoliopsida > Poales > Poaceae > Panicum > Panicum hallii. The sequence goes on along the minus strand of NC_038050.1, from coordinate 4,246,384 downwards.
TTTCCAGCCTCGCCGGCTCTCGTCCCGCCCCTGCAACACCCTGCGCCACCCTCCGCCGCCGGCTGCCGTCGGCGGGCTTCCCGTCGGTGACCCACGGGCTACCCCCGCGAAGGGCTGCGCGGCCGGCCCCCCTCCCGACACGGCGAGGCACCCTCGCCTGTCCCCAATCTCGCGATTCGGGCCCTCCCCGGCGACCCTCTGGTGAGGCGCGGTCCTGTCCCCCCCCCTCGCCGTCCGGCGAGGTCCTACGCCGCCGGCTACCTGCAGCCTCTGGACGTCAGCGCGTCGCCCTCCCCGACGCGCTCCTCCTCCTCGTGCTTGCCTGCCTCGGATCCACGGCCAAGGCTGCGCGCACAAGCAGTGTCGCTCGGCGGTGGCGCCCGCTCTGGACCGAGCTCGACGTGCTGGTGTTCCGCCGCGTCGACCCCGACACGCTCGCCGGCCTGCTCGCCAGGGCCAGGCACCCCAACCTCCGCCGCCTCGAGATCTAGATCTCCATGCCGGACCGGGCGCTCCCGGCCTGGCAGATGTCCTCGCTGTTCCGCACCGCCGAGGAGCACAACCCGGAGGAGCACGTCTTCAACGTGGCCAGCCGGGGCTACCTCGGCTTCCCGGCGCTCCCTCCTCCCTACAACGCCCCCTCCCGATGGCGCTCCCCTCCTCCCGGGCCGATGGCGTTGCCTCCGCCTGACGCCGCCCCTCCTCCTGATGGCGCTCCCTCCTCCCAGCTCGTGGTCCGTTCCGGACGACGTTCCTCCCGTTGCTGATCCGGGTACTGGCGCCGCCCACCGCCCGCTGCTGGCTAGCCCCTGCGTGTTCCCGCATTCATGGAGACGATCTCCCGTTCCCAACGCCGCTAAATCCTCCCATCGCCATTCCGCGAGTCCGATCTGCCCTCCTGTCTCCGGCGATCCTCCTCCGGCCTGCCTTCCTATCAGGTGACTCCCCCACCGGCTCAAGGTCCCCTTCAATTTCCTCATGTTTTGTTGTTCCTACGATTAATTTTGTGCTGCCCATTGAACACCATGGTCGCCGCTGCGGAGGTCTTGTAGTTGGACAGGAACGCCTTTTAGAATCTTCTCATGTTAGTTTAGTGTTATGTCAGTCTCGGTTTCGTGAGATTGTAGAGAAGATTTAGCTCAACACAATATTTAAGTTACATAAACCATTGATAAAATTAGATTTGTACCATGAAAAGATCCAAAAGTTAGATGTATACCATTGGACCCACATGTCATTGACTCATGTGAACCCCACCTGTCAGTGAGATAATGATGGTATATATCTAACGTTGTGATCTTTTAATGGTACAGATCCAAATTTCCCTAAACCATTTGAACTTGTGCTAAACATGGGAAATGGATCTACTTGCTTTTTTTTTTCAAGAAATGTGTAAATTTACATGGAAATACAGGATGAAAAATTCTCCTCTGCTTTATTCTTCATTTAGGCCCTGAGTCCTGACCATGTAACCCTACAGAGGTTTCGTGTTGGTTGTGTTCATGAAACAGGGACTAATAACAATAAATGTAAAAGCAAAATATAGATGGAGAAACTTCGATTCCAGTCAGATATTCTTGACTATTAATCTGCAAGCATGTGCTGATACTTGAGCCTGGGAAAAGGTTCAATTGCATGGTTATTTGTGTTATCTTAAAGAGCTTGTAGACTGCCAAATTATAGGCTATATGTTTTCAACTTGTATGTGCATAGTTCTGAATTAGAAGTGCTAATTAGAATAATACGCCGACAGAGGCTGACACCAGCCTGATTTTGATGTGCATTCGTATGTCTAACACACTTTTTTCATTCCAGTAGTCATTATATGCATTTCAGATTTATGTAATGAATCCAACTCAACATTTCATTCCTTCAAGCGATAAGTTACTCTTAAGAATTTAGGTGACTGCTTAGGCATTCACTCACTACCGTATTACCCCTCCATGATCATTAAAGCCATGGTTACGCATTGAAATGTGCTCATGGTTTATGCTGTCAGTCTTTGAATGCAACAAAAATGCTATTTACTGACTCTCACAAAAATCAACGTATACAAATTGCAAAGTACCCATTTTTTATTACCACAACTAAGATGAATTGGCTCTTGCAAAATCATTGTATTCACTTTTGTTACTACAATGTCGGTGGACCAGTTTTTACAAAATAGTTGGGTTTTCTGTTCACAAACATAAGTTTTCTGCCCACATCTTTTTTTTATTCACAGACTACCATTGTTGGCCGTGGGTACCACCATTGCATAATGTATCATGTGATTTTTTTGGTGTTTATGATTGGGTCGAGTATTATTTACCACCTGAATTAAAGAATGCTTTTTAGTAGTTGCAACTTCACCATTAATACTCTTAAAGGAATTCTGGTCGAAGTAACTATCTTTGTATTTTCAGTCTTAGCATCATTGAACTCTATTGAACCGGCATGCGGATGCGGGGAATTAGGCAACGGTGACGGCATGGAGCTGGCAGTTGTGGGGGGTCCAACGGCAACGGCATCGAGCAAGCTGCTATGAGGTTTCTGGAGGTGGACAATGAGTTTCACATCACCGGATCGGCAAGTGCAGCTGCGTACAGTGGTGGAATTCCAGGTATAATACAGACAAATCCCATCCAGTTGTAGATCTTAGTCGATCTGATGGAGCCTAATGACTTCATGTGTACATCCAAAATTTGTAGAGACTGGACTAGCCAACCAAATATTTGGTACTAGGCCAAATCCTGGATCATTTAATTGCCTAATGCCTTATATATGAGATCATATGTTCGGATCAATATACTTTGCTAATCTAACTCAAGAGAGGAAATAATGGTTCATTGTACTATATTTTGTCTGATAAATATGTCTTGATCCATCTATATGCTTGTGATACATGCCCTATGCCTTTGATTGATTTCTGTGTAAACAATGATATTTGGTGTTCAATGTTCTGCCAGGTGACGAAAGGAATAATAATTAAAGTCTGGGCACACACAGTTTGCACTATCAAACTCTGCAGCTAATGGAGGCATTACCAATTCATCACGTCAAGGGAGATAACTGTTATTGTCTAGATGGTGGTTTCAATAGAGACTGTTTTGGAATTGATTACATGGGCAAGCTCAAAGGCATGCATGTACCGCTACAATTGGTCAAACCGATCGGTGCTACTGTGAATGGGGTTACAACAAATATGTCAGTGGTGGTGGCCATCATCAAGGATGACATACATTCATCGCTTCAGCTACTAGAAGATTTGGCTCTCCTTTTAGATACTCTAAGGCAGTATAATATTGGAGACTCTTTGCTCGTGCAAACCCACTTCTGTCATGAAGAGGAAGATAACAAAACGGCCTTGTTTGATCGGATGCATAAGCGTCTCAAGGTTATCGAGAAGACAGATGCAGCAAAATATACAAGGATTATGCAAACTATACAACCTCCCGGTGTAAGTGTTTGGTTGGCAAGTGCAATGGACAACACCCATCTTCATTGTTGTGTTCTCCGGTACGCTCCATGAAACCGCTCTGCAACCATCAACATGGTTACCGTGGTACAGGCGTTCCTGACAATAAGAGTTCAATATGCTGATAACATAGATGATTTCTTCACCTACCGGCGAAATGACCAAGCTCATTTGGAGGCGGACTACTCTGTGGATACCATACGACACATCAAAGCTGCAATATTTGGACCAGCAGCTGGGCTCAAGGAATGGCACCATTTGCAAGACAGTGCAGCTGTAGCAAGAGCAGCAGCTCGGCCTGTAATAACAGCAGCAGTTCAGCCTGTACTGCCACTTGCTGCTCGACTTTTGAATCCAATGCCACCAGCAATAACTTTGGTGATTGCAAACACCTTATATCAGTGGTGGCGGCCATCATCAAGCATGGCATACATTCATCGCTTCAGCTACCAGAAGATTTGGCCCTCCTTTTAGATACTCTGAGACAGTATAACATTGGAGACTCTTTGCTTGTGCAAACCCACTTCTGTCATGAAGAGAAAGATAACAAAGCGGTCTTGTTTGATCGGATGCATAATCGTCTCAAGGTTATCGAGAAGACAGATGTAGCAAAATATACAAAGATTATGCAAACTATACAACCTCCCGGTGCAAGTGTTTGGTTGGCAAGTGCAATGGATAGCACCCATCTTCATTGTTGCGTTCTCCGGTACGCTCCATGAAACCGCCCTACAACCATCAACATGGTTAACGTGGTACAGGCGTTTTTGACAACAAGAGTTCAATATGCTGATAACAAAAATGATTTATTCACCTGCCGGCAAAATGGCCAAGCTCATTTGGAGGCGGACTACTCTGTGGATACCATAGGACACATCGAAGCTGCAATATTTGGGGCAGCAGCTAGGCTCAACGAATGGCACCATTTGCAACACAGTGCAGCTGGAGCAAGAGCAGTAGCTCGGCCTGTAATAACAGCAGCAGTTCAGCCTGTACTGCCACTTGCTGCTCGACTTCTGAATCCAATGCCACCAGCAATAGCTTTGGTGATTGCAAACACCTTACATCAGTGGTGGCCGCCATCATCAAGGATGGCATACATTCATCGCTTCAGCTAACAGAAGATTTGGCCCTCCTTTTAGATACTCTGAGACAGTATAACATTTGAGACTCTTTGCTCGCGCAAACCCACTTCTGTCATGAAGAGAAAGATAACAAAGCGGCCTTGTTTGATCGGAAGCATAAGCGTCTCAAGGTTATCGAGAAGACAGATGCAGCAAAATATACAAGGATTATGCAAGCTATACAATCTCCCGGTGCAAGTGTTTGGTTAGCAAGTGCAATGAACAGCACCCATCTTCATTGTTGTGTTCTCCGGTACGCTCCATGGAACCGCCCTGCAACCATCAAAATGGTTAACGTGGTACAGGCGTTCCTGACAATAAGAGTTCAATATGCTGATAACATAGATGATTTCTTCACCTGCCGGCGAAATAGCAAAGCTCATTTGGAGGCGGACTACTCTGTGGATACCATAGGACACATCGAATCTGCAATACTTGGGACAGCAGCTGGGCTCAAGGAATGGCATCATTTGCAACACAGTGCAGCTGGAGCAAGAGCAGCAGCTCGGCCTGTAATAACAGCAGCAGTTCAGCCTGTACTGCCACTTGCTGCTCGACTGCTGAATCCAATGCCACCAGCAATAGCTTTGGTGATTGCAAACATCTTACATCAGTGGTGGCCGCCATCATCAAGGATGGCATACATTCATCGCTTCAGCTATCAGAAGATTTGGCCTTCCTTTTAGATACTCTGAGGCAGTATAACATTGGAGACTCTTTGCTCGTGCAAATCCACTTCTATCATGAAGAGGAAGATAACAAAGCGGCCTTGTTTGATCGGATGCATAAGCGTCTCAAGGTTATCGAGAAGACATATGCAGCAAAATATACAAAAATTATGCAAGCCATACAACCTCCCGGTGCAAGTGTTTGGTTGGCAAGTGCAATGGACAGCACCCATCTTCATTGTTGTGTTCTCCGGTACGCTTCATGGAACCGCCTTGCAACCATCAACATGGTTAACGTGGTACAGGCGTTCCTGACAACAAGAGTTCAATATGCTGATAACATAGATGATTTCTTCACCTGCCGGTGAAATAGCAAAGCTCATTTGGAGGCGGACTACTCTGTGGATACCATAGGACACATCGAAGCTGCAATATTTGGGGCAGCAGCTGGGCTTAAGGAATGACACCATTTGCAACACAGTGCAGCTGGAGCAAGAGCAGTAGCTCGGCCTGTAATAACAGCAGCAGTTCAGCCTGTACTGCCACTTGCTGCTCGACTTCTGAATCCAATGCCACCAGCAATAGCTTTGGTGATTGCAAACACCTTACATCAGTGGTGGCCGCCATCATCAAGGATGGCATACATTCATCGCTTCAGCTATCAGAAGATTTGGCTCTCCTTTTAGATATTTTGAGGCAGTATAACATTGGAGACTCTTTGCTCGTGCAAATCCACTTCTGTCATGAAGAGAAAGATAATAAAGCGGCCTTGTTTGATCGGATGCATAAGCGTCTCAAGGTTATCGAGAAGACACATGCAGCAAAATATACAAGGATTATGCAAGCTAAACAACCTCCCGGTGCAAGTGTTTGGTTGGCAATTGCAATGGACAGCACCCTTCTTCATTGTTGTGTTCTCCGGTACGCTCCATGAAACCGCCCTGCAACCATCAACATGGTTAACGTGGTACAGGCGTTCCTGACAACAAGAGTTCAATATGCTGATAACATAGATGATTTCTTCAGCTGCCGGTGAAATAGCAAAGCTCATTTGGAGGCGGACTACTCTATGGATACCATAGGACAGATCGAAGTTGCAATATTTGGGGCAGCAGCTGGGCTCAAGGAATGGCACCATTTGCAACACCGTGTAGCTGGAGCAAGAGCAGCAGCTCGGCCTGTAATAACAGCAGCAGTTCAGCCTGTACTGCCACTTGCTGCTCGACTTCTGAATCCAATGCCACCAGCAATAGATTTGGTGATTGCAAACACCTTACATTAGTGGTCGCCGCCATCATCAAGGATGGCATATATTCATCGCTTCAGCTACCAGAAGATTTGGCCCTCCTTTTAGATACTCTGAGGCAGTATAACATTGGAGACTCTTTGCTCGTGCAAACCCACTTCTGTCATGAAGAGGAAGATAACAAAGCGGCCTTGTTTGATCGGATGCATAAGCGTCTCAAGGTTATCGAGAAGACACATGCAGCAAAATATACAAGGATTATGCAAGCTATACAACCTCCCGGTGCAAGTGTTTGGTTGGCAAGTGCAATGGACAGCACCCTTCTTCATTGTTGTGTTCTTCGGTACGCTCCATGAAACCGCCCTGCAACCATCAAAATGGTTAACGTGGTACAGGCGTTCCTGACAACAAGAGTTCAATATGTTGATAACATAGATGATTTCTTCACCTGCCGGCGAAATAGCAAAGCTCATTTGGAGGCGGACTACTCTGTGGATACCATAGGACACATCGAAGCTGCAATATTTGGGGCAGCAGCTAGGCTCAAGGAATGGCACCATTTGCAACACAGCGCAGCTGTAGCAAGAGCAGCAGCTCGGCCTATAATAACAGCAGCAGTTCAGCCTGTACTGCCACTTGCTGCTCGACTTCTGAATCAAATGCCACCAGCAATAGCTTTGGTGATTGCAAACACCTTACATCAGTGGTGGCCGCAATCATCAAGGATGGCATACATTCATCGCTTCAGCTACCAGAAGATTTGGCCCTGTTTTTAGATACTCTGAGGCAGTATAACATTGGAGACTCTTTGCTCGTGCAAACCCACTTCTGTCATGAAGAGGAAGATAACAAAGCGGCCTTGTTTGATCGGATGCATAAGCGTCTCAAGGTTATCGAGAAGACACATTCAGCAAAATATACAAGGATTATGCAAGCTATACAACCTCCCGGTGCAAGTGTTTGATTGGCAAGTGCAATGGACAGCACCCATCTTCATTGTTGTGTTCTCCGGTACACTCCACGGAACCGTCCTGCAACCATCAACATGGTTAACGTGGTACAGACATTCCTGACAACAAGAGTTCAATATGTTGATAACATAGATGATTTCTTAACCTGCCGGCGAAATGGCCAAGCTCATTTGGAGGCGGACTACTCTGTGGATACCATAGGACACATCGAAGCTGCAATATTTGGGGCAGCAGCTGGGCTCAAGGAATGGCACTATTTGCAACACAGTGCAGCTGTAGCAAGAGCACAGCAATAGCTTTGGTGATTGCAAACACCTTACATCAGTGGTGGCCGCCATCATCAAGGATGGCATACATTCATCGCTTCAGCTACCAGAAGATTTGGCCCTGTTTTTAGATACTCTAAGGCAGTATAACATTGGAGACTCTTTGCTCGTGCAAACCCACTTCTGTCATGAAGAGAAAGATAACAAAGCGGCTTTGTTTGATCGGATGCATAAGCGTCTCAAGGATATCGAGAAGACATATGCAGGAAAATATACAAGGATTATGCAAGCTATACAACCTCTCGGTGCAAGACAACACCCATCTTCATTGTTGTGTTCTCCGGTACGCTCCGTGAAGCCACCCTGCAACCATCAAAATGGTAAACGTGGTACAGGCGTTCCTGACAACAAGAGTTCAATATGTTGATAACATAGATGATTTCTTCACCTGCCGGCGAAATAGCAAAGCTCATTTGGAGGCGGACTACTCTGTGGATACCATAGGACACATCGAAGCTGCAATATTTGGGGCAGCAGCTGGGCTCAAGGAATGGCACCATTTGCCACACAGTGCAGCTGTAGCAAGAGCAGCAGCTCGGCCTGTAATAACAGCAGCAGTTCATCCTGTACTGCCACTTGCTGCTAGACTTTTGAATCCAATGCCACCAGCAATAGCTTTGGTGATTGCAAACACCTTACATCAGTGGTGGCCGCCATCATCAAGGATGGCTTACATTCATCGCTTCAGCTACCAGAAGATTTGGCCCTCCTTTTAGATACTCTGAGGCAGTATAACATTGGAGACTCTTTGCTCGTGCAAACCCACTTCTGTCATGAAGAGGAAGATAACAAAGCGGCCTTGTTTGATCGGATGCATAAGCGTCTCAAGGTTATCGAGAAGACACATGCCGCAAAATATACAAGGATTATGCAAGTTATACAACCTCCCAGTGCAAGTGTTTGGTTAGCAAGTGCAATGGACAGCACCTATCTTCATTGTTGTGTTCTCCGGCACGCTCCATGGAACCGTCCTGCAACCATCAACATGGTTAACGTGGTACAGACGTTCCTGACAACAAGAGTTCAATATGCTGATAACATAGATGATTTCTTCACCTGCCGGCGAAATGGCTAAGCTCATTTGGAGGCGGACTACTCTGTGGATACCATAGGACACATCGAAGCTGCAATATTTGGGGCAGCAGTGTGACGCCCTGAAAATTTACCAAATTAAAACACGCGCTAGAGTGTTTCGTTTAAAAACCACTCGTCGACGAAACCCTAGCCCTAACCCCTTCTGACCGACACTAAACCTTATCGCCATCCCATCCCACGCCGCTCGGAGGCCTGCCGCCGCGCGCGATCACCTGCCGCAATTAGCGCCGGCGCTCCTCGTGCAGCGCGCGAATTCCGCGCGCGCGTGGCCGACCGGCCACGGTAGCCGCCGCGACCGGCGCCGACGCGCCTCTCTCTCTTTCCCTCTTCTTTTTCCTCTCTCCCATTTCTTTTCTTTTCTTTTCTTTTCTTTTTCCCCAATCTCTCTTTTCTCCTTCTTTCTTTCTTTCCCTTTTCCCTTTCCTTCCTTCCTTCTTCTTCCTTCTCTCTTTCCTTCCCCTGCCGCGTGCCCGAGCGCCACCCGGGCCGAGAGCCCGCGCTGCCCCGGCCGTGCCGCGCGCACGCGCTCGCCCCGCGTGCCCCGCGTGGACGTGCGCTGTGCCGCGCTGTCCGTCGTTCGCGCCCCCGCCCTGGCCCGCACCCCGCCGCACCGCACGCGCACGCGCGCGCCGCCCGCCGCTGCCGCGTCCTCCCTCGCCGCTCGCGCCGTCGCCTGTGCCCGCACAGCCCTTTCCCCCCCCCACGTGCTTGACGACGCCTCGACGACCCCGCCGCCCGCACGCCGCTTCGCGACGGCCGCAAGCGGCCGCACGCCATTAATGGCGTCCGCCGAGCCACCACACGCCGCCGGCCTCCCCACCGCCTTCCGCGGCCTATAAATCGGCCGCCCGCGCAGCCACCCCTCCTCACGACCTCCACCACCTCACGACCCTTCTTCCCCCAAGCCGCAGCGCCGCCGCCGCCCACTGCCCGCGTCGTCCGGCCTCCACGCGCCACCCCGGTCCAAGGTGAGGCCGGGGATGGAATCCCCCTGCCCTCCTCCCTCTTTTGCCCCTAACCCCGGCCGCCGCCGCGCCCTGGGCCGCCGGATTTGGCCGCTGCCGGCGCGCCCCCACCCCCTCCTCTGTTCTGTACGGGGAGAGGAGGAAGAAGGGGCGTTTTTGCCCAACCCCCCCCCTTCCTATTTTTCCCCAAAGGAACCCCCTATCCACTCCCTTTTGCAAAAGAAGCCCTACCCTTTCCGTTATTTCAAACCAAAACCCTCGATACATAAACCTAGATATACTTGACACCCTTTTAGCATGCCCAGGGTATTTCTAGGATTCGCAAATAGGTCCTTACTCTTTCCGGATAGTTACGAATAAGCCCCTGGACCCCTGTTTAACCCCTGAACCCCTCTTTACCTCGTCATTTTATGTGCGAAACGATCTCCGATCGACCCGAAACTTTACCACGCCCTTTCTAGTATAGTTCTAGCCATGCCATTAAGAAACCACCTAAAAATATTACCCCTACCTCCGTAACTAAATTATTTCCGATTCAAGCTCAACGATAAAAGCTTTTAGTTCCTTCGCTTGATTGTGTGCCTGTGTGTTTGCGTCGTAGGACACGGAGTGAACGAGGAAGGTCTCGACTGTGACCAAGCGAACGAGGACCAGTTCTGCGACCCCGAACCCGAGGGACAGTGCTTCGATCAGGACCTCCCGCAAGGACTTGACGATGGCAAGTTCAATCCCGCCCTTTTGATGCATGTTTCTGTCCTAGTTTTTATAAACACAACCCAGTGGCCTGTTTTATAAAATTGCATGGTTTTGCTGCTGAAAACATGGTAGGATAGCCACCCTTGTCTGTGATAATCATACCTCGACCACCTGGTTTTATAAAGAAATGTGTGTGTGGGAAGGGATAAAATGTGGTTTTGAAAGACGAGTTAGACGGGATGGATGGCATTTCTGTGTGAATTGCCGTTGGAGTGCTCGTACCTGTGTGGTTGAGCGAGGAAGGGAGATATCCATCTTGCCACCCCTAAGGACCGAGTTGATGTGTCATCTCACCTAGCTTCCTGTCGTGCAAACCACTTGACCGTTGTATGGGCAACGGCTTAGCATAAACCCCACTAGTTAGTCTGATAGCCATCAGGAGAGCTGAGAGCAACGGGTGATCAAGGAGAAGGGATAAGCTCTGTGTGACTTATGCCCCGGTTAAACCTCGGAGATAGGTCGAATGGCCCCTTGATGGATCCCGTGGTGGCTAGTCAGGTCTAGCTAAGGTGGGTAATGGCTTTGTTGGGATCTGCACCGACACTAAGGTGATCGTGCTGCGGTGCCCCACCTGTGGGTAAAGTTGCACACCTCTGTAGAGTTAAAATCGATTCGAATAGCCGTGCCCACGGTATTGGGCAAGTTACGGTGTGGTCACATAACTAGTGTTTCTCTCCGGGAATGGGTGGGCTGGTGTGAGTTGTTTGGAAAGTGTCCGGCAGTGGTGCCGTGTGCTACGGCGGACGGGGAGTCCGGTAGCAGTTTAAAACTTGGATCCGTGTGGGTCAACACCGTGTGCTCCTTGGTACTGGAAAACTTGTTTTGAAAATATTTTTAAAACGAACCCCTGCATATAATCAAGTTTTCCGCAAATGAACCATAATCTTATCCTTGGATTATCCTGTGCATTAAATTCTGTTATACCCCCCCCCTCCGTGGGTGTGATTGGACTTGCTGAGTACATTCGTACTCACCCCATTCTTACTTTTACAGTGGAAGACCCAGACTACGTCCCCGAGGACATCGAGTAGGGTTTCGTTCTGCACCCAGTCTTGCCTGTGGTCAGGGCCACCGTTGAAGTTCCGCATGGCGCAAGACTCTGATGACCCCCTTTTCGTAGCTGGTGTAGTGGTGTGGGTTCTAGTTGTAATCCTCGCGATAGTGGCGTTTCATTGCCCATTACCGCGTAGAGTTGTACGGTGATGTACCATCTGATGTAATAAAAGTGTTATCAGCCTCTTGGGACTGATAAAACAACACTTTTAAGTCTTCCCTGATGGGGGGACGCTTCAAGCAGCTGGGCTCAAGTAATGGCACCATTTGCAACACAGTGCAGCTGTAGCAAGAGCAGCAGCTCGGCCTGTAATAACAGCAGCAGTTCAGCCTGTACTGCCACTTGCTGCTCGACTTCTGAATCAAATGCCACCAGCAATAGCTTTGGTGATTGCAAACACCTTACATCAGTGGTGGCCGCCATCATCAAGGATGGCATACTTTCATCACTTCAGCTACCAGAAGATTTGGCCCTGTTTTTAGATACTCTAAGGCAGTATAACATTGGAGACTCTTTGCTCGTGCAAACCCACTTCTGTCATGAAGAGAAAGATAAAAAAGCGGCTTTGTTTGATCGGATGCATAAGCGTCTCAAGAATATCGAGAAGACATATGCAGGAAAATATACAAGGATTATGCAAGCTACACAACCTCTCGGTGCAAGACAACACCCATCTTCATTGTTGTGTTCTCCGGTACGCTCCATGAAACCGCCCTACAACCATCAAAATGGTTAACGTGGTACAGGCGTTCCTGACAACAAGAGTTCAATATGCTGATAATATAGATGATTTCTTCACCTGCCGGCGAAATAGCAAAGCTCATTTGGAGGCGGACTACTCTGTAGATACCATAGGACACATCGAAGCTGCAATATTTGGGGCAGCAGCTGGGCTCAAGGAATGGCACCATTTGCAACACAGTGCAGCTGGAGCAAGAGCAGCAGCTCGGTCTGTAATAACAGCAGCAGTTCAGACTGTACTGCCACTTGCTGCTCGATTTCTGAATCCAATGCCACCAGCAATAGCTTTGGTGATTGCAAACACCTTACATCAGTGGTGGCCGCCATCATCAAGGATGACTTACATTCATCGCTTCAGCTACTAGAAGATTTGGCCCTTCTTTTAGATACTCTGAGGCAGTATAACATTGGAGACTCTTTGCTCGTGCAAATCCACTTCTGTCATGAAGAGGAAGATAACAAAGCGGCCTTATTTAATCGGATGCATAAGCGTCTCAAGGTTATCGAGAAGACACATGCAGCAAAATATACAAGGATTATGCAAGCTATACAATCTTCCGGTGCAAGTGTTTGGTGGGCAAGTGCAATGGACAGCGCCCATCATCATTGTTGTGTTCTCCGGTACGCTCCATAGAACCGTCCTGCAACCATCAACATGGTTAATGTGGTACAAACGTTCCTGACAACAAGAGTTCAATATGCTGATAACATAGATGATTTCTTCACCTGCCGACGAAATGGCCAAGCTCATTTGGAGGCGGACTACTCTTTTTAAACCATAGGACACATCGAAGCTGCAATATTTGGGCAGTAGCTGGGCTTAAGGAATGGCACCATTTGTAACACAGTGCAGCTGTAGCAAGAGCAGCAGCTCGGCCTGTAATAACAGCAGCAGTTCAGCCTGTACGGCCACTTGCTGCTCGACTTCTGAATCCAATGCCACCAGCAATAGCTTTGGTGATTGCAAACACGTTACATCAGTGGTGGCCGCCATCATCAAGGATGGCATACATTCATCGCTTCAGCTACCAGAATATTTGGCCTCCTTTTAGATACTCTGAGGCAGTAAAACATTGAAGACTCTTTGCTCGTGCAAACCCACTTCTGTCATGAAGAGGAAGATAACAAAGCGGCCTTGTTTGATCGGATGCATAAGCGTCTCAAGGTTATCGAGAAGACACATGCAGCAAAATATATAAGGATTATGCAAGCTATACAACCTCCCGGTGCAAAACAACACCCATCTTCATTGTTCTGTTCTCCGGTACGCTCCATGGAACCGCCCTGCAACCATCAACTTGGTTAACGTGGTACAGGCGTTCCTAACAACAAGAGTTCAATATGCTGATAACATAGATGATTTCTTCACCTGCCGGCGAAATGGCCAAGCTCATTTGGAGGCGGACTACTCTGTGGATACCATAGGACACATCGAAGCTGCAATATTTGGGGCAGCAGCTGGGCTCAAGGAATGGCACCATTTGCAACACAGTGCAGCTGTAGCAAGAGCAGCAGCTCGACCTGTAATAACAACAGCAGTTCAGCCTGTACTGCCACTTGCTGCTCGACTTCTGAATTAAACGCCACCAGCAATAGCTTTGGTGATTGCAAACACCTTACATCAGTGGTTGCCGCCATCATCAAGGATGGCATACATTCATCGCTTCAGCTACCAGAAGATTTGGCCCTGCTTTTAGATAATCTGAGGCAGTATAACATTGGAGACTCTTTGCTCGTGCAAACCCACTTCCGTCATGAAGAGGAAGATAACAAAGCGGCCTTGTTTGATCGGATGCATAAGCGTCTCAAGGTTATCGAGAAGACACATGCAGCAAAATATACAAGGATTATGCAAGCTATACAACCTCCCGGTGCAAGTGTTTGGTTGGCAAGTGCAATGGACACCACCCATTTTCATTCTTGTGTTCTCCGGTACGCTCCATGGAACCGTCCTCAACCATCAACATGGTTAACGTGGTACAGACGTTCCTGACAACAAGAGTTCAATATGCTGATAACATAGATGATTTCTTCACCTGCCGGCGAAATGGCCAAGCTCATTTAGAGGCGGACTACTCTGTGGATATCATAGGACACATCGAAGCTGCAATATTTGGGGCAGCAGCTGGGCTTAAGGAATGGCACCATTTGCAACACAGTGCAGCTGTAGCAAGAGCAGCAGCTCGGCCTGTAATAACAGCAGCAGTTCAGCCTGTACTGCCACTTGCTGCTCGACTTCGGAATCCAATGCCACCAGCAATAGCTTTGGTGATTGCAAACACCTTACATCAGTGGTGGCCGCCATCATCAAAGATGGCATACATTCATCGCTTCAGCTATCAGAAGATTTGGCCCTGTTTTTAGATACTTTGAGGCAGTATAACATTGGAGACTCTTTGCTCGTGCAAACCCACTTCTGTCATGAAGAGGAAGATAACAAAGCGGCTTTGTTTGATCGGATGCATAAGCGTCTCAAGGTTATCGAGAAGACATATGCAGCAAAATATACAAGAATTATGCAAGCTATACAACCTCTCGGTGCAAAACAACACCCATCTTCATTGTTGTGTTCTCCGGTACGCTCCATGGAACCGCCCTGCAACCATCAACATGGTTAACGTGGTACAGACGTTCCTGACAACAAGAGTTCAATATGCTGATAACATAGATGATTTCTTCACCTGCCGGCGAAATGGCCAAGCTCATTTGGAGGCGGACTACTCTGTGGATATCATAGGACACATCGAAGCTGCAATATTTGGGGCAGCAGCTGGGCTCAAGGAATGGCACCATTTGCAACACAGTGCAGCTGTAGCAAGAGCAGCAGCTCGTCCTGTAATAACAGCAGCAGTTCAGCCTGTACTGCCACTTGCTGCTCGACTTCTGAATCCAATACCACCAGCAATAACTTTGGTGATTGCAAACACCTTACATAAATGGTAGCAGCCATCATCAAGGATGGGATACATTCATCGCTTTAGCTACCAGAAGATTTGGCCCTCCTTTTAGATACTCTGAGGCAGTATAACATTGGAGACTCTTTGCTCGTGCAAACACACTCGAACGACGGGACATCTGCGGTAAAGAAGGGATAAGGTACGATTAGGTGGCTCTCCTAATTTATTACTAGGGTAGATTTGCATATATATATAATAGCACACAACACAAACAAATCATTCAAGCACCAAGCATTCATTCAAACAAGCAGGGATACATGACACGACGGATTACAATAACGCGGCTCGACTTTTAAGGGTCGGCCGGGACGACTCGACTACTGGACCCTACAACACGGTCTTCGGGGTCACTGTTTCCGGGATCTTGGGGAGACGCGGGAGGCGTGGGCGGCACTGATTCGCAAATCCTCCTGCGCGGTTGGGACAAAGGGTATAGTGGGATCCCCTCCAGGATTGGTGGCTCCGCGGCGGTCCTGGGATGGCGTTCCTTGCGCTTGGCACGGTCCACTAGGTAAACACCCCTAAGGAGTTGACTGTGGCGATCTGCCTGTTCCCTAAGGTTATCTTCAGCCACAGCGAGGCGGCTTTCAGCTTCAGCCGCTCGGGCTTCTGCCTGAGCTAAGGCCAGCTTAGCCTTATGCCAACGGGACTCCGCTCCCTCAGCACGCTGGATTAAATCTCTCACACGCTGATGCAGTTGGTCGCACAAATCGTCGAGGCTAAGCAAATAGCCAGACATAGCGACAACTGTGGGGTTCTTCTCTGTCCCTGCGGGATTTTCCAGGTTGCGGATCCTCGCCGCCCAAGCAGGACGGCTACGGTCCAACGGTGGAAAGTACTTCATGGGAGTGGAACCCAAGTGCCATTCGAACATCTGGCACAGGTACCGCAGTGCCTTGCGAGCTGCAAGTTGAATGGTGTCAGGCATACGGGCTCCAGTGGCGGTGATGCTCCAGGGTTGCATTTCCAAGTATTTATCACTGGCGCCAATATGGACGGTGACCTCACAGCTTTCGGTGCCATGCTCAATGAACTCGCGACCCGCATACTCCGGTCGTTCCGGAATACCCAGTCGCACCGTGGCAGCATAAAGCACCCTGGGAAATCCATCTTCGTTGATGCAGTAGGTGGTGGTCCAGTCATCCGCCATCTAACTTACAAAGGTAGGGTTAGCATAATAAGGATAAAGTTTTAAGAACTAATAGGGTCTCATGGATTGACCATCCTAGGGCTCCTACGGTCATCGTTACTACCGGTTCGTGTCCTACAGCCAAGCATGGCTCTGATACCACTTGAAACGCCCCGGTCTAAACAACCGGAGCTAAACATGTATTTAAACACCAGAAAGCAGTCTCTGGCGAAAATACATTACACAAGTGGTGCCACAGTCATACATAGCTTTATTTAATACGTTCGATTACAATAATAACATAAACTAGGAATACAACAATAGCGGTGATAAACGCGAGGGTAAACTCTTCATCTGACATGGTGGCTTCTACTGCGACGGCACCACTCCAGACTTGGGTATAGGGCACGAACTACTCGCCTTCCTCAGGCACAAAATCAGGATCCTCTGCAACAAGTCATAAACGGGTGAGTACAAAGGTACTCAGCAAGTTCCACCTCACCCTACGGGAGGGGAATGATATGCACGATGCACATTAATCACAATACATTAGTAATGCAACTTAAGTTATACAACTCTTCCCGACACAACCCACAGTAGGTAGCTCACTAGTTGTCAGGACCACACCGTAGCCTGTCCATTCCGTGGACACGGACCATTCGAATGGATTCTACACTCTGCAGAGGTCGTACACTGTACCCACAAGCTCGACTGCCCGAACGGACAACCGACATAGCCGACACCCAGCCGTGGTCACGTCCCAGCCCGGCCGCACAACCCTCGGGCCCTGACCCCAATGGTCTATACCCGTGAACCATCCCTGCGACCGTCAGGCTAACCAGTGGGATTAGGCTAAGTCCGGCCCATAACGGAACCTGTGGTCGTACTAAAGTAAGCTAGGTGAGATGTCAAAACAACTCGGTCCTTATGGTTCACCAGGGCAGCAACCATTCCTCAACATGTCAACTCGAGCCTACCTCCATGGTAGCGCTCACCTGCCAGTCTACCACCACGGTAGCGCCGGCTCCAGCATACCCAGCTGCCCTAGCCTCAGCCAAAACCCTTCATATACTAGTCTCAACTCTGGATATGCATAACTACTCATATGCATGTATGAGCACACTCAATCACTCGAGCATCGGTATATGTAATCGATCTTAAACCAGGACTACAACTAGACGTCCTCATATGGATGCAACCGCTCACGTAGGGGTCAATGAAACTTGCCTTCGCTTATGTACGCGTCGGCGGCGGCGGCTTCCTGCTCGTGGTACGGGTCTTCTGGCTCCGGCCCGCTGTACTGACCTTCGTACTCCTTGGCCGGCTCCTCCTCGGTCACTCCGTGATCTACGGCGGAAACGGCGCAACCGGCAAACAACACAAGCAAGCTATAAAATAAGCTCAAATGGAGATGAAAATAGGAGAAATAGATAGTACATGATTTGAGGAGAGGGTCAACTGTTGGAGCTTCGTCTCGTGAGTGAACTGGGCTCGGGAGAAGTGGTTCAGCTAGCAAAGTGAAGCGGCTCGGTGTGTTAGGGCTGATGGTGGAGTTCATCACGGCCTCGCTCCTTTTATAGGCAAGGAGAGCAGCAGCGGCGTCGCACAGGGACGGCGACGGCGTGGGCTGCGGCAGCTTGCTGTCAGCTCAAACAGTGGCAGCACTGAAGACGCGAGCGTCGAGGCGGCAAAGCCGGCGAGGACGCTGCAGCGGCGTGGGCAAGGTGGGGACGCGGAGGTGGGCGGCACGGCGCGGTGCCGGCGGCAGTGCGCGGTCCCGTCGTGGGGCCGGTGTGTCGCGCGTGCGCGAGCGAAAGCGAGCACGGGTGGGGGACGGCAGGGAGGTGCGTCGTCTTCCTTTTTAAATGAGGTGAGGTGGTTCGCGCGGCGGAAAAATATCTCAACCGGCGCTGTGTGCGACGACCCTGATTTATGGCGAGGTGGAGCCTACCAACAGATGAATCACAACCTATATACTACGTACTCAAGTTTAACCAGGAGACTGACACTTACCTTATTGGAGCGACAAAGTCACGAAGGAACGCACACCTTTAAGTGGCTAGTCCAGCACTAACCTTACCACAACTTATCTATCTTGCTCATGGGTGAATGGCAAGGGGGATGGTGCTGCCAGTGAAGATAAAGAAAGCACCGGAGAAGGAAAACAGAGGGGAAAGGGAAATGGAATTCCTCAAGGACTTATGCGCAATTTCAGAAAACTGCAGGGACTCATCTGTAAGGCAAAATTTTCCATCAATCAAAACTCAAATGAAGAAATGCCTAAAACGAAAGTTGAAGAGTTTTTCAAACTCTACAACATTGCTTTAGGGCTCAAATTCAAAAACTCAAAACTTATGTTTTCACACATGAATTTTTGAATAAAAGTCGGATTTGAATTGCTTTTGTCCTAAAGGGTAAAACTTTATAAAATTCAGGACCTAAATGCAAGCATTTATGACACGTCATGATGACGGGATAGACTTGTCATAATGGTTGGATAGACATGTCATTATGACGGGATAGGCTTGTCATAATGGTTAGATAGACATGTCATTATGACGGGATAGGCTTGTCATAATGGTTGGATAGACATGACTCGCATTTTTACACTTTAGTCCTGAGTAGATTTAAAAGTTACTTTTGTAAATCAAATATTTGCATAAAAGGACTTGTACTTTTATAAAATTACGCAAACACCCTTACTTTGCATTTCTTTCAATAGTGATGAAAACTGGGATGTTACAACATCCAATGGGTGCAAATACCATATGCTCACCACTTCAGCAGCGCTCGAAGGAAGGGCAATAGTGAGGTAATGTGATGGATGTGTTATCTGGAGTTCCTCTGGAATATGCTGAAAATTCAGAAATTCAGGTTCATGTGAAGAAGAAAAGTCCCAATGAATGGATCACTATATCTCCCTCTCTTCCCCACTACCTAGCATATGCGAACAGGCATAAGCTAACTAGATCTTCCCACAACACCAGGCTGACAGCCAGCTTCAAGCAGCAGACCCGTTTGGGTCTGGGACCAGTTAAGACGGTTGTTAATGTTCACTGCCTAGCAACCGGCACTTCAGCCCAGTAACATCCTTCTGTGTTTTGTTTCTTTCCAACCACATAAACAAAAATCCTAACTACTAAAAAAAGTTATATGCAAGATTTTTCCTTGAAACTAAAGTTACAGTCCAAAAAAAAGTTACATCTAACCGTTAGAAAGTTACAAAGTACATGTAAGATTTTCTTACATTTCCAAGAGTGGGCTCATGCCCATTCCCAAAAAAAAAATTCTAAAGATAAAGTTATAGGCAAGATTTTTCCCTGAAACTAAGTTACAATACGAAAACAAAAAGGTTACATGTGACAATTTGAAAGTTACATGTAATATTTTCTTACATTTTCAGGAGTGGGCTCATGACCATTTTTCAGCATCCCATCTAAGACACCATTCTGTAGCATTCTGAACCAGCACTTCCCACCACATGATTAATAAGAAAAAAATATTCCAAAGTAAGCCACAAAACCCCTAGAACGGCGCATACAACTATTGACGGTGCCAAAATTTTACAAACCAGCTAATGGCCTTACTGCCCATATAAGATTCTCATCCATACTGTGCTCATATTTTATTAAGCAAATAACATGGCTCTACGATCTCATCTCAAAAATACATAGTAATTTTCCATACAACATTAATATTTACTGTTTCATAAAATAAAAAGCATGGTGCTATGATCTCGTCTCAACAAATTAAAAAAGATACAATGAGGGACAATATTAAACTATCAAAAAAGAAAACTTTTAATTGAAACTATTAATGAAATACAGAAAAAGGGTTGGAAAAAGTTATATAACGATGTAACATTGAAAAAAGTTCTCATAATTATGTATAACTTCCATCAGAATCAAAGTTTAAGCAGCTGGAGGGTGCCGCTCATATTGAAACTATCAAAGAAATATATACAACATAAAAGATTTTCCACTCATATTGACAAGAAAAAACAAAAAAAACACATTAAGCAGCTGGAGGGTGCCACAATGCTCGCAGGCTACAACATTCAGAATTTATCTAGCCTGGAGGTGGAGCCCCAAGACACCATGAAAAGAGCAGCACGTATCATATATTATTTTTGCAGACAAATCGAGGACATAGAAAAAGAAAAGCACCTGCTCTGCAGAAATAAGAGGAAAAGGGACACATGTAGTAGGATGTAATTTGAGGGGGTGAATAGTATATTTACAAGGGTATGGTAATATTACTAGCTAATCAGCTACACATTGTGGAACATATCCTGAAATTTTTTTAAAAAAAGTATGCATTTTTTCAGGTTGATACACCCTACCATATTGAACAGAACATGTGCACATGTCCAGCTGCACGACATGTAAAAAAGTTTAGAGCAATGATAATTTGAGGTGCCTGAAGTAGGCATGTGCTGTCAGATCTGGACAGGACAAGGACAATTAGCAAATGGTAAGATAATAGCAAATAATACATGCACATTGACAGCTCGTTACAGATCAATTTAGCTTATCTCAAATATCCAAGTTAGTACAGACTGAAAAAAGAAATAAAGTGGTAGGAAAACAGGCGACAAGACATCAGGAACACAAAGGGCAAAAAAGAGGCATCAACAAAAACAGATGGTGATTAAAGATCAAGAACACCATGTTGGAGAAGACAACATAGAGATCGCCACATTAGTGGCCAGCCTTGGTGATCATTGGTCTCCCAACTCAAAAGACCCACCAACAGAGAACATATGGATGGTTCTGAGAAACACACCACAATAGTTGTACAAGAGCAATGAGTGCAAAAAAAGAGGTGAACAGAGAGATGACCACGGATTCTCAGTGCTCGTTCGCCTCCAACTTCAAAAAGCCAAAACAGCAGCACCAGACACAAGGAAGCAACTCCAAACAAATTAGAAGCTAAATCACGACCTAGAATATACCTTAGGTCGAATTATTCAACACAAATGCATATTTTTAACTTCAAGATAAATAAACAAAGGGAAACAATGCAAATATCGAAATCAAAATCACGACCTTCAGACTAACAATATAATGTTGTTTGTGTATGCCATTTATTTTCAGGGTCACCTTAGGAACCTACTTTGTGTATGTAGTCTTGTGGAGCACTGGTATGTGAGAATTTTTAAAAAAAGTCTAGGTTATTTCACAGCCTATCAATAAACCTATGTAGTAAATAACTAATTTTTTGCAAGCTAAAAAAATTACCCAAATTTACCCAATTAGCGAAAGCATAAAACATTCAGTCTGTTTGGTGGATTAGCTCTCCCCATGGGAGTCAAAAAAGGAGCACAGCACACATAACACACCCAC
The DNA here is from genome assembly GCF_002211085.1 of Panicum hallii. Lineage (NCBI taxonomy): Eukaryota > Viridiplantae > Streptophyta > Magnoliopsida > Poales > Poaceae > Panicum > Panicum hallii. The sequence goes on along the minus strand of NC_038050.1, from coordinate 4,224,550 downwards.
TATACATGGCCAATTTGCTTTCCACACAAAGTGAACCACTGCAGGATCAAAAAATTCAGACTTTCAGAGTTTTCCAGATTAACAAAGCACATAACTCAACACATGGTTGTTCTAACCAAAACTGCAGGACAAATCAATGGAGCAAACATACCTTGCCCCTAAACCCCCAGAGCACACCATTCTTGATCTCCCTGTAAGGGAGCGAGTTCAACGGGAGCTTGTCGCCTGCAACAACACCACACACATGTTAGCGCATCGATCAGATAGCCAATACTTTTGGCAAATCACAACACATAGGCGGCATCAATGATGATAGCACATAAGTTGAGATTCATTGTTGTGCTTCCAGACCAGATTTGCTGCAAAAATTTTCAATAATTTGCTGATAAATGTTACAGTTGCCTGCAACAAAACACATAAATGTGATAAAATTGCAAATGTGCTAGCGGTGTAAAAATTGATACAAAATAAATAGTAAGTTTGATTCAAGACATAAATCATTCTACATACTTTCTTCAACCTGAGAACAGCTAGATAGCTCACCCCAGGCACAAAATGGTACACTAGTAGATGAAAATCCCCAAATGAAACCTAAGCACACTATAAAATTGAATCTAACTGACCCACAAATGAACTAGACTCGAGCAAATGTGGCACAAATAGGCCAGGGATCTGACCTCTATCCCCACAGATGCCGCAGGGCGTTGGAGCAGACATTGCTGCGACGGGGAAATGTCAGAGGGCCTAGCTAACGCCACCTCCTCACCGTCGCCATCATGGACACCCTAACATAACCAAACCCTAGAAGACAAATGAATTGCCTCCAAGCGATTGTGCAGTCGCTGTCAAGGGAGGTGGAAAAGGAGAGTGGATCAAAAGAGCCTGAGCTGTCGAGTACCTGGATGGGGGACGGAGGCAGGGAGGAACGCTCGGAGCAGAGGAAATCGGCACGGCGGCGGGCGGCAGCAGCGGAAAGACCCGGGAGCCACGCTCGCTGAGGGAAATGGCGAGGACAAATGAGAAGAGAAGAACGGGACTGGACAGGAAGTGGCCGGGGCCCGGGTGACTTGTGACACAGTAAACGGGCATGAAAAATAGTTATCGCGCGGAACCAGATGACCTATTAAGATATGAGGCGTCCTCCCGTTGATCGTTAAACACACGTTCAAGAGCGTCGATTGATGGATAAGCAATATATCAATCGACTGACAAGAAGCAAATATGTTATTTATATGTTATCTAAATCTAACTCCTCTTTATATTATCATAATAATCATGAATTTATGTATTTATTTATTTATTAGTTTATATATGTAAACACCTCACACGTAATGTTTTGAAATCCAAATATAAAAAACAAATTGAGAGAACTCAATTCTTAGGTGCATTTATATTTATATATTATCTAAATCTAAATCCTCCTTCTATTATCATAAAATCATGGATTTATGTATTTCTTTCTTTATTAGTTTACATATATATATACACGCTCACACGTAATGTTTCTCTACCACATAAAAAGAACGAAAGTAAGACTCCCACTTGGTGCGACAAAATTTTCAGGTCGCTCCCACTCCCCCACATGCGATTCCGGTAAAACCGGCGCCACCCCCTCCCCCTTCCCCCCCCCCACCCCCCCACCTCCCTTTGGTGCGACCATAATTTTCTTCTCAAAAAATGCCACTATCTATAGGGCCCACATTATCTCGGTTAAGGATATACCACTTTGTGCGGCATGGAAACCAAACTGCCAGCCGCACGCGATCAGCCCTCCATCATCGTCGCTCATCCTCCTTCATCTCCATCCCCATGCCTGGCTCATCGTGGGAATAGATCACTGATCACCTGAGGCCAAGGGTGGCGGCAGCGGCGGCACCTCGTCAGCAAGCGTGATCGGTTCGGCACTGATCCACCGGACGGACCGCGTGAGGCCAAGGGCGGCGGCGGCAGCGGCACCGCGCCGGCAAGCGTGTCATCGATTTCCTCCTCACCACCGTCGATATCTTCAACTCCTACGCCGGTAAGCCATGCAACCCCGTCTACTGTTCATGGCACGGATCGATGAAAAGCCTACCGCGTGAAACCTGAACCTAGCTTGTCCACGTCCATGATCGTCCTGCAATTTAGCAAACCCCCAGGCGGTACCTTCTCCACGTCCACGGTGCTGCCGCCGTGTGGATCTCTGCGTACCTTGCAGCAGGCCACGTTCATGGATCTCAAGCCGGCAGCAATGAAGGCATCTCTGAATTAAGATTCATGATTTGCGGTAAGATCCAAAAGAAACTACAATGCTTTGATAGAAACATTTTTTTTTGAGAAACAAAACTATTGCATACTTGACTACCTGTATCAGCGATTGCAATGCTAGGTGTGTAGTTATAACGCATTGTTTTTAATTATTGTGTGTAGATCATTGTCAACTCTAGAATTTGAAGGCTGCAGTTCAAGCTATTGCTCGGTTGTCCAGCAGAGATGACCTCAAAAGAAAAATTACATATCTTAAATATATATATATATATATTTATTGGGTACCCTGGGTATGGAATAAGGTACTGCATACCCGAGCCAACTTGTCGGACCCGACCGGACTCGACTTGCGTCTGTTTTTCTTTTCTTTCGGTTTTTTTTACTGCCCGCCGGTTTTTCCCCACCTCCCCGTCCCCCAGCTCGCAAATAGATCGTGCCCCACCCACGATCCTCCGTACCGTTCCTCCCGCCGGCGAAATAGATCCTCGCTCCATCCGTCCTCCCGCCGGCGATCCTCCGGTGATGCGCCGGGCGCCGCCCTCCCTCGTGCTTTCCAGCCTCGCCGGCTCTCGTCCCGCCCCTGCAACACCCTGCGCCACCCTCCGCCGCCGGCTGCCATCGGCAGGCTTCCCGTCGGTAACCCACGGGCTACCCCCGCGAAGGGCTGCGCGGCCGGCCCCCCTACCGACCCGGCGAGGCACCCTCGCCTGTCCCCAATCTCGCGATTCGGGCCCTCCCCGCTCCCCGGCGACCCTCTGGTGAGGCGCGGTCCTGTCCCCCCCCCCCCCTCGCCGTCCGGCGAGGTCCTACGCTGCCGGCTACCTGCAGCCTCTGGACGTCAGCGCGTCGCCCTCCCCGACGCGCTCCTCCTCCTCGTGCTTGCCTGCCTCGGATCCACGGCCAAGGCTGCGCGCACAAGCAGTGTCGCTCGGCGGTGGCGCCCGCTCTGGACCGAGCTCGACGTGCTGGTGTTCCGCCGCGTCGACCCCGACACGCTCGCCGGCCTGCTCGCCAGGGCCAGGCACCCCAACCTCCGCCGCCTCGAGATCTAGATCTCCATGCCGGACCAGGCGCTCCCGGCCTGGCAGATGTCCTCGCTGCTCCGCACCGCCGAGGAGCACAACCCGGAGGAGCACGTCTTCAACGTGGCCAGCCGGGGCTACCTCGGCGTCCCGGCGCTCCCTCCTCCCTACACCGCCCCCTCCCGATGGCGCTCCCCTCCTCCCGGGCCGATGGCGTTGCCTCCGCCTGACGCCGCCCCTCCTCCTGATGGCGCTCCCTCCTCCCAGCTCGTGGTCCGTTCCGGACGACGTTCCTCCCGTTGCTGATCCGGGTACTGGCGCCGCCCACCGCCCGCTGCTGGCTAGCCCCTGCGTGTTCCCGCATTCATGGAGACGATCTCCCGTTCCCAACGCCGCTCAATCCTCGCATCGCCATTCCGCGAGTCCGATCTGCCCTCCTGTCTCCGGCGATCCTCCTCCGGCCTGCCTTCCTATCAGGTGATTCCCCCACCGGCTCAAGGTCCCCTTCAATTTCCTCATGTTTTGTTGTTCCTACGATTAATTTTGTGCTGCCCATTGAACACCATGGTCGCCGCTGCGGAGGTCTTGTAGTTGGACAGGAACGCCTTTTAGAATCTTCTCATGTTAGTTTAGTGTTATGTCAGTCTCGGTTTCGTGAGATTGTAGAGAAGATTTAGCTCAACACAATATTTAAGTTACATAAACCATTGATAAAATTAGATTTGTACCATGAAAAGATCCAAAAGTTAGATGTATACCATTGGACCCACATGTCATTGACTCATGTGAACCCCACCTGTCAGTGAGATAATGATGGTATATATCTAACGTTGTGATCTTTTAATGGTACAGATCCAAATTTCCCTAAACCATTTGAACTTGTGCTAAACATGGGAAATGGATCTACTTGCTTTTTTTTCAAGAAATGTGTAAATTTACATGGAAATACAGGATGAAAAATTCTCCTCTGCTTTATTCTTCATTTAGGCCCTGAGTCCTGACCATGTAACCCTACAGAGGTTTCGTGTTGGTTGTGTTCATGAAACAGGGACTAATAACAATAAATGTAAAAGCAAAATATAGATGGAGAAAATTTGATTCCAGTCAGATATTCTTGACTATTAATCTGCAAGCATGTGCTGATACTTGAGCCTGGGAAAAGGTTCAATTGCTTGGTTATTTGTGTTATCTTAAAGAGCTTGTAGACTGCCAAATTATAGGCTATATGTTTTCAACTTGTATGTGCATAGTTCTGAATTAGAAGTGCTAATTAGAATAATACGCCGACAGAGGCTGACACCAGCCTGATTTTGATGTGCATTCGTATGTCTAACACACTTTTTTCATTCCAGTAGTCATTATATGCATTTCAGATTTATGTAATGAATCCAACTCAACATTTCATTCCTTCAAGCAATAAGTTACTCTTAAGAATTTAGGTGACTGCTTAGGCATTCACTCACTACCGTATTACCCCTCCATGATCATTCAAGCCATGGTTACGCATTGAAATGTGCTCATGGTTTATGCTGTCAGTCTTTGAATGCAACAAAAATGCTATTTACTGACTCTCACAGAAATCAACGTATGCAAATTGCAAAGTACCCATTTTTTATTACCACAACTAAGATGAATTGGCTCTTGCAAAATCATTGTATTCACTTTTGTTACTACAATGTCGGTGGACCAGTTTTTACAAAATAGTTGGGTTTTCTGTTCACAAACATAAGTTTTCTGCCCACATCTTTTTTTTATTCACAGACTACCGTTGTTGGCCGTGGGTACCACCATTGCATAATGTATCATGTGAATTTTTTGGTGTTTATGATTGGGTCGAGTATTATTTACCACCTGAATTAAAGAATGCTTTTTAGTAGTTGCAACTTCACCATTAATACTCTTAAAGGAATTCTGGTCGAAGTAACTATCTTTGTATTTTCAGTCTTAGCATCATTGAACTCTATTGAACCGGCATGCGGATGCGGGGAATTAGGCAACGGTGACGGCATGGAGCTGGCAGTTGTGGGGGGTCCAACGGCAACGGCATCGAGCAAGCTGCTATGAGGTTTCTGGAGGTGGACAATGAGTTTCACATCACCGGATCGGCAAGTGCAGCTGCGTACAGTGGTGGAATTCCAGGTATAATACAGACAAATCCCATCCAGTTGTAGATCTTAGTCGATCTGATTGAGCCTAATGACTTCATGTGTACATCCAAAATTTGTAGAGACTGGACTAGCCAACCAAATATTTGGTACTAGGCCAAATCCTGGATCATTTAATTGCCTAATGCCTTATATATGAGATCATATGTTCGGATCAATATACTTTGCTAATCTAACTCAAGAGAGGAAATAATGGTTCATTGTACTATATTTTGTCTGATAAATATGTCTTGTTCCATCTATATGCTTGTGATACATGCCCTATGCCTTTGATTGATTTCTGTGTAAACAATGATATTTGGTGTTCAATGTTCTGCCAGGTGACGAAAGGAATAATAATTAAAATCTGGGCACACACAGTTTGCACTATCAAACTCTGCAGCTAATGGAGGCATTACCAATTCATCAGGTCAAGGGAGATAACTGTTATTGTATTTGGGCATTAGTGGATTAGCCAGTGTCTCATTCCCATCTTTCTCATGAAACAATTGCTAGTTCCTGTATCCGTGCAGTCTCACACTCAGTATTTTGAGGTACATGCATCTCAGTCAGTTTAGCAATATGAGCCATGTTTGGTCCACCAGTGTGTGGTAGTCCAGAGATGCAATGCGCACACATTTAGTTCTAGAAAATTCAACATTGCCTGGATTTGTTTGCTTTCAAAGGTTGCAAGTTGCAACATAATAAATGGAGAATCTTCATCCAAGTCAAACTTGAATTGCTCTTTGTAAGTTGTAAATTCTTCAAGAAATACTTATATATTTTACTTGTTAATATTACTACGTGTGATGCTGCAGATACCAGAGGGAGGAGGTGAAGATACAGGAGTGGGTGAGTTGCCAGAAATCTAAATGACTAAGTTTGAAGCTGGCTGCGCAGTGCAGTGTGATTGTTGATGAGTTTATTGGTGCACGGAGATCATCTGATACAATCATCATAGGTGAGGCATCGAGCAGGTGCATTGGAGCAAATTAGGATGATTGATATGATTCTCAACATGTCAGTGCATTCGGATGTGCGGATAATGTATCCAGAAGTCTCTTAATGACTGCCTTCTTTGCAATGAAAATTCTGGAATACTGTGATGGTGAAGGCCATGGCTGCCTAAAGACTAATATAAATCTGGTAAGCACAGTATACTATTTTCTTAAACTACATCCCATCTCTGCAATACCCCAATTTTCTTGTTAAAATATTATAGTTATGCTTTCTTGCAGGCACGATCAGCTGGGATGAGGGATGAGATGCTGCATTACCGACGAGCTTCTCTAGTTTAGTATTGAAGGGTTCCCCTTCCATTTAAATATTTATCTGAAGTATAGTGTGTGCTAGCTAGATCAGTGTCCCAGTGCCTCCTTTCATTGTCCATATATACATGTTACCCTGTTACACAAATTAACTTGGTGAACAAATATGCTGCTAGTAAAGTCAGTCTGTTGTATTTGATGGTGTTCTTCTGCCTATCCGTCACACATTCTCTCGCAAATTCTTTTGCCAATGCATTTTTCGAATACAATGTTCGGAGATGGAGACAGGCAGAGATAGCGTTTCCAAAATTTAGCGATCATTTTCCTCCAGCGATTAGGATTTATTTAGGAAGGATGCTTGGCGGAGACGTGCGTGCGTGCGACTGACTACTGAGAGAAAAAAACAAGCATTGCCTGCTCGGTCCACGTACACGTCGGTCAAGAAACAAAAAAACCAGACGCGCTCGCTTCTGTGCGTGCGGGTGAGCCGCGTCGGAACGGCTCGCGCTCGAAGAAAAACCGCTAGCGGGCTGCGCCAGGGGGGCGCTCGAGTGCGCGCCGCCGGTTGGCTCGGGTATGGAATATATATCTTAAACATCTATAGTTAAATATGAAAATGGACCCAATGCCAGACCAAGACCCCAATATGTAAAACCAAACTGCTGCAAACAGCAGCCCAGTAGTTCCTAGAAAAATGTGGTGTTTGCAAAGAATAACACATACCTGTACGTGATCCAAAGCACCAGAAAGTTCCTGTGGCATGGAATTCAGCTCATGCTTTTAGTCAACAGTAGCTGAATCGCGTTTCCTTAAATCACGTTCAAGCAAAGTTCTCTGGCTTTGCAATTTCTTAATTTCTTTGTGGGCCTCTGCTTTCTCACTCTGGTAAAAGAACATGTATCAACTATACGTCAGAAACAGCTGGCTTTTAAGTGGCAATAAAATTTATATAATAACAGTGGCATGTTGCCTGTTGGTAACCTGAAGTTTTATTTTCTCCTGAATGAAATTCTTAAGTTTGTTCTCGGTCTCTCTTAACTTTGTTTTAGTTCTATCAAGTTCCTTTTGGATAGATTCCTTTTCTTTCATCAAAGAAGATGATGACAAGATTGATACTTAGGACCTCTAAGAGAATGCCATCCTTCTCCAGTTCATGTTGAAGACTACAGTCCTGAGTATAAGTAAAATATTTTAGTGCACTGGTAATGAAGTTATATATCAGGTGATAGAAACTAAGAATTAAATCACTGGAAAGAACTTAGCCAGTGACGAACATCTATGGCCTTCTCACAGCTTTCCAGATTGGCCTTCAGCTTATAAATCTCATTTTGTTGATCTTGGGACTGTTCCTCCAATAGTTTCTGCGCTCAAATCAGAGTAACATTGGAAAAAAAACAAACTGCTTAGAACTTAAGCGCTTTAGGGGGGGAAAATTTAAATACCTTCTCCAATTCAAGTTTGCAAACTTTGTCCATCAAACAGGTTGACAGTTTCTCATAGTCCCTGATCACAGAACCGGACCATGCACTATCTTCACGAGCAGACCTGGCACTCTCCAGTTGGATTCCGAGGAATTTTGATATATTGATTTTCTCAAACTCATCAGAAGTACATAGAACTGTGGTAGCAGGTAGCTTGTTTATTTTTAGTTCAGATCCTTCCTTTTCTTATTTCCCTTTTCTGAACTACAGTTTGTGTGGTTTGCATCTCTTTTAGCGCAGCAGCTCGAAGCTCCATGTTTTGGTTTTTAGATGAACATGCAAATTTTCATTATTAATGGATCTGAACTTGGTTAGTCTTGCCTGTTTGCCAACATAGGAGTGTTGGAGCCTACTTGGGACTTCTCGAGCTAAATAATATTTGGGCTTGAAATTGATCTCTTGTACATGCATGTAACTATCCTAATATACGTTTATTTTTTCTTTTCTTTTCTAGCAGGGGATCTACATTTGCATTTGCAAGCAAATAATGGGTCAGTTTGTTTTTCACCTAATTTAGCTGTGTATGACTTTCAGTAGCTCTTGCTCTTTTAGCAGAAGGCCTCAATGGTTTTTGAAGGAGGACCTCACTCCGCAACGAGTTGAGTTTCTGAGAAGAGGGGAAACACCCCGGGTGACAAACACCTAATATTTTGAGCTATGTTCAGTGGCAAACTTTTGTATTTTGGCAGCCGGTGAAGGAGCTCTTCACCTGTCAGAACTTAAAGAAATGACCACCGTGTTATACAATTTATTTTGTATTAAGTCTTGTTAGAGCAACTCCTCTATGGAAGATAGTCGATGCCATCGAGTGTGGAACGAAGGTCTCATCACATTCAAAAAATCATTTTGGGGTAAAAATACGCATGTTTAAATTAAAATTATTAGGGCATCATTATTTGTTCCCGTTGCAACGCACAGGCATTTACCTAGTTGAAATCAAATAAAAACAAATTGAATATACAATGTATGGTCAAACAATGGAACAATAATATACATGATGCTAATAATAAAGGAATAATATTGCTTGTTATAAAATAAAAAAAGTACGTAAAAAGGTAACACTCGGGATCTGAACCCAGGCCACCAGGCAACAACCTCGCGCCTTGACCACCTGAACCGCTTTGAAGTCATTGGGTATTCCTCAGGACAATTTTACTTGTATGGAACGCGCCCAGATCTATAAGGATGCAAAAAAGAAAATTTAGTGCTGGGGGTGGGGTTCGAACATTAGGTCAATGGTGGGCGCGTCCCAACCAGCTGACCTGCGACACAAATATTGTAAATTGCAGCTCGGCGTCATCATCTACGGCGCCGAGCTTGGCGCCAAGGTTTTATCCACGTCGGTGTCACCACCACCTCGGACACCTCGCCTTGGCGCTGAGACATATTAGCTCGGCGCCACAAGTCATGGCGCCGAGAAAAGGGTCCAAAGATGGATTTTTAACGTCTAAGGGTCTGTATGTGAAATTTTAACAGGAAAAGGGCTAAATTGTGAAAAGTTGGGCACATACCACGCCCGACGTAAGGGTCTGTACAGTACGTGTGCAGACTTTGTATGGTCCTGTAGCACCTAGTGCTGCTAGCACCCAACAACGCATCTATCGGAACGGCGTTCCACGATGTCCCCGTTCCAGGCCAACTGAGTTGGCCAGCAGCACGCACATAGGGTTGTTTGGTCTCATGACCAACGTACCATAAGTTGCTGTAATTTTTCTTACCACACTTACCTAAAGTTAGTCGCTCAAATTCTTCGCCACACTTTGCTATGTCTAAGAGCATCTTGCCACACTTTTACAAGTGGGACCAAAATAACAGCAGAAGAATCTTGCCACAAGTGTGGCTGCACACCAAACAGGTACCTAAGTTGGTCAAACCTGCCCAACTTTAGACGTGGCAGACTGTGGCAAGTAACCAAACACCCCTCAAACTCCAAACCAATTACTCCTCCCTCCTCCCCACCCCCACCTCACCCACCCACACACCACCACCACCAACAAAAAAAATGCAATTCTTGTCTTTTTTTAAGATTATTACACGTACAATGTGGACATCCAACGCGCACACAAGAAGATCGCTTGCTACTTAAAACATAATGTGGAATAAATCTATGAAAATGCAAGTACCAATGCAAAATCGAAAACTTGATCCCTGATGGATAGATTCCACCACAACTAACACAACGAGCTCATCTATGATCTGTTCGCAAATTCTATATATAAACTTTGACCGAAGTTGTATAGGAAAATACTAACATTCTTTATACAAATACCATTAGATTCAAAATATATATATTTTTATAATTAACTTATTTAAAGACAAACACTAATACTATTCTCTTAAACTAATTTGACCAACACAGATCATATAATTGCATTTTTTTTATAGAGGGAGTATGTGTTTTTGAGGTAATCTCAGATCCAGCTCCAAACGGGTGCAATATTTTACGTGCCAAAGGAGCGGTACACAATCTCTAAAACACGATACCGCGTCCCGCCCCGGGCCATTCTCTGGAAGCACAGCGTGCCACGTCGCCCGGAAAAGCAACGCCCGTTGGATCGGGCCATCGAACGGCCATGGCAGCCGGCGGGCTCGCGAGCTCCAGGCACCGCCTCCGTCCTCCTGCCCGAGCAGCAGCGCCGCCGTGCCTCGCACCGGCCACCGCGGATCAGGCCGACGGCTAGGATCCCGTGCAGGGTACCGGGCCGGGTGACGCCTCCGTCCTCCGGTTCGACCCCCCCTCCCCGGCGCGAGCCGCGGGTCACGCAGCGCTGCCCGTGCCGCCGCGCCGCCCCAAGCTAGGCCACCGAGGAGGACGAGAACGGAGGTGGCCGGATCCGCACAGGTCATGGCGGATCTGAGGTGGCCGGCCCTCTGCCCCCTCGTCCCCCCTCGTCTCGCGACCTCCAATGTTGGCGGCGGCAGCCGGATCCGGGCGCTCCGAGCTCCGTGCGGGCGGCCGGCTCGGAGGAGCAGTGCTCACGGCGTCGCGGCCTCGACGTTGGCCTCCCTCTCTGACGACTCCCGTCACGGCGCCGCACCTGCTGCCATGCGTCCTGCTCTGCTCAGCATGGCGATTCTGGATTTGATTTTGTTTTGTTTCTCTTGTTTGTGTCCATCTCAGTTCATTGCTCCTCGATTTGCGATGATATTCATGGTCTCAATCGTCGCTGTTGGTCTGGGACTCAAGGTTGGAGGAGGACGGCGAGGTGCTGGACAGCAGCTCGGCAGCATCTGCAGGGGTCTGGAGTATCTGCAGCTTCCGTGCCCCCCTCCTGCTCCTTCCTGCTCACTATTGCTGGCGCCATCGACCTCCCATGGATGAGGCCCTCATTGTGTTCGATCAAATGGGCATAAAGGTATACATTGTTTTCTTTTATCCCTTTTCAATTTTGCTTACACATCTTTACAATTGTGCTGTGCATATTTATTAAGTTCAAAGTTTGGTAGAGAGATTGACATAAGTCGATGAGTTTAGGGCAACTGCAAAACACTTACTAGGTAATTCCAGCCACACTATTTCAAGCCCTCTGATGCTGGCTAGAGATGGCTAGCCCTGCCAGGTAATTTGATTTCCTTTTTTTCTTTGGTCCATTGCTATATGGATTTATTTTACAGCAGTTCTCATGTTACATGATAACGCTTCTCTTAGTCATGTTCTTCTAGCTACGAAATCTAATATACCACATTAGTTCCTCACCATTATAGGGCATGAGTTATCATAGCAATATAATACCACTTTACTGATAGTCTGAACTTTAAGACATTAAGTGGATCAATATTGTTTCCTGAATATTTCAAGAATGGTTGATTGCCTAACTTCATTGGTTCTATGATTTCAATTAATTCTTAGAAATACCAAGGTAGTGTTGTTAAGATTAATAGATTTCTGTGATTACTGAACTTATATTCAGCTTTCCCTTTTTGCCTAGCTCAAGCTTTCAAAGCTGCAGGTAGAGAGCTCAATGTTTAGGGATCATTATTAATGCATATTTATTCAATTGCTGTCAAAATCCCCACAACAATCAGATTGATGTGTACCATGGTCTTCTTTGCCACTTCAGAAGCACCTACAGATCTCAAGCTTCTTTAGCCAATGTGTAGTTTGATGCCCAAACTACAGCCTTAATCTTTTATATTCCGTGGTGAGCTTGGCTATCCTACTTAAACTATCCTTCTTTCTTACATATTCATATAGACATTACGTCACCAATAGATTGCATGTAAATGATAGTCTCCAAATAAGAAAACAATATAGCAACACAATGGTATATAGAAATGGTATTCATAATTGATCATGGATTGCATGTAAAGTATTAAACAGTCAGATAGCCAGTACTTGCCTATGGGATCGAGAAGTTGTCTATTTAGCTGTCTGTCTTTCCATTTTCATATCAAAAATAATATCCTATTTAAATAGTAGCATCACAACAAGGGAGAGTCCAAAATATATACCATGCATTATTACAACTTGTACGAGAATGGGGCCTATAGTCCACAACAACTCTTAAATTTGATGAATAATTAGTATTTCCAATCATACAAATAATATATACATACATTGACAAGTTATTCAGTGCGTAACCCAACCTGGCGCGGCAACACCGCGCCCCAGGTTTTCTAGTAATCACAATTAAAGTAATCTGTAAGCTGTACTGTACAAGATTTTACAAACATCATCTACATGAAAAAGTTTTTTTTACAACAAATGGAAAGGGTTGAGGATCCCACGAGGATTGGTAGAAGCTTTTTATCTTCTTGGAAATAAAATTGCTGAAGCCAAAAGGCTTCCGATATAATATTCTCTTTACATATGACGACGGAGGATTTTAACAATCAATTATTCTGGAAAATTTGATACCAACCGTATGCATATATAGAACCAAATAATAAAAGAAATAGAAAGTACAAACTAGCGGGCCTCTGCACCTTCCTATAGTCCCTTCAGCAAACTTTTTTGAAAGGGGCCCCGTCAGGAAACTTGTTTTATTATTACCAAGCCTTGATTGCACCATAACATCTGAAGCTTATTCCAGTTTTAACTTCTCACTGCATATTCTATATGATCAGGCGAAGGAAGTGTTCGAAGGAAAGCAAAAGTAGGAGTATATAACTAATCACATGGTATCATCAGCACATTAACTTTTTTTCAGCATACAAGAGGATGTAGCCATTATCAGTGTTGACAATGAACTCTTGCAGTGAGCCAAAGAATGCCTGTACCATAGATTCTTGTCAGTCATCTCAACATTCTCATCATCAAAGAATAACCAATGAGTGTGGCTCTTAACCAAGCTGATATAGTGGCCATTATTTGGTCCACTTCCAACATGAACTACCACGGCGAAAAGGGAGTAACGTTTGGTGGTTTCTTTACCTTCATTCTTGTCTGAGCTTCCAATAGACTGAAGTAAAGACAAGTTTTTATCACACAATTACATGAAATTAAAAAGGTGATATAGCAACTCTAAATGTAAATATCACAGTGATAACAGACAAGAGGCCAAGGGACAACCAAGTCAATTGCCCAGAAGTTCTACATGAGGTACCGGGTGATTTGCAGTACATTAGGGTGGGTGTGTGTGCGTGCGGGGGGGGGGGGGGGGGGGGGGCGCTGCTGCAAAACAAAGCACAACCACATGCTTTATCCTCAGCACTCAAAACTCTGTTGAGCTGAAGCTCTTTAGACGGTTATTGAACTATTCTGTTCAATGTCTAGTATCAGGTCAAAAAATGTTTCATCTCTATGAGTCATAGTTTCACAAATGCCTAACTCCTAGCCACCTTGTCAGAGACTGCTGTGGGCAACTTCAATGCTTATTTTGCTTTAATTATGGCCATAAGGCTCGCTTTTTTGCTAAAATGATAGTCTTCATTACAAATGGATTCTAAAGCCTGATAAACCCTACTCCCAACAAAAGGCGGCAACTAATCCTATTCAGTGGTCCTTTGGCCCTAGTGCCCCAAGTGGCTCCAAATGAAGACTGGAGGGTGCATGATCAGGGTTCTGGAGTATCTCAAAATAACTCCTCCCTAATAGCTAGTTGATTGTTCAAGAAGGAAGTGGTGTAGAGATTGAAGTTAATATTAATCCTTTGCAGCCCTGTCTAAGAATGTAAAGAAACAAACTGGTATTGCTCTACTTGTTCTCCCCAACCTACCTTCTCTTGCTGTCTACAGCAATCAAACTGAAGCTCCGAGGGGCAGGGATCTAAAAACAGCAATCATCAACTTTCTCACTGGAGGAATAAAGCATCTGACCAACAACCATCCTGAAAGAACAGATCAGTAAGGCATTGCATAATACTCCACCAATTGATCACAGAAAGGAACACAAAAAAATAGTGCCTGAAACAGGAAACAGTTGGATCCCGCATTATGAGGAGAACACTATCAAGTCTTTCTCATTATGTTGCTGAACCAATGTCTCACATCCAAGCAACACTCACAAATAGCAACATGCAATCAACCAAAAAATGCCACTTTAACATCATCAACAGGTTCATCTCCTTTCATCACCAGTCTTCGGTGTCTTGATGGGCCTCCTTTTATCAATCTAAGCGATAGATTCCGGTGTCCTTGTCTAGGCGGAAGGGCTCGTGTTCTCTAAACATTGCCATCTGAAACTGTACCATGAGTTTCGGCGCAACAACATGATAAATGTGTTCAATGTCGTCCGCAGCGAACATCTATAGTGGAATGTTAGCTTGAGCGACTCCACCCACAGGAACAGCTTGGGCTGCTATTGTCGCTCTTGCTAATGCATTTTGGATCAATCCAGCCTGTGTGATCCTTTGTCTTAATGTTGGGCTGCCTAACAAGGTACTCAGCCGCTGCTACTGCTCCTGCTTTTGCTTCACTGGGAGACAATGGAACCCCTAACAGAAGAAATTGATGTAAGGTGTCTGCAATCACTAAAGCTATTGCTGGTGGCATTGGATTCAGAAGTCGAGCAGCAAGTGGCAGTACAGGCTGAACTGCTGCTGTTATTACAGGCTCTTGCTACAGCTGCACTGTGTTGCAAATGGTGCCATTCTTTGAGCCCAGCTGCTGCCCCAAATATTGCAGCTTCGATGTGTCCTAGTAGTCCGCCTCCAAATGAGCTTGGCCATTTCGCCGGCAGGTGAAGAAATCATCTATGTTATCAGCATATTGAATTCTTGTTGTCAGGAACGCCTGTACCACGTTAGCCATGTTGATGGTTGTAGGGCGGTTCCATGGAGCGTACCGGAGAACACAACAATGAAGATGGGTGTTGTCCATTGCACTTGCCAACCAAAGATTTGCACCGGGAGGTTGTATATCTTGCATAATCCTTGTGTATTTTGCTGCATCTGTCTTCTCGATAACCTTGAGACGCTTATGCATCCGATCAAACAAGGCCGCTTTGTTATCTTCCTCTTCATGACAGAAGTGGGTTTGCACGAGCAAAGAGTCTCCAATGTTATACTGCCTCAGAGTATCTAAAAGGAGGGCCAAATCTTCTGGTAACTGAAGCGATGAATGTATGCCATCCTTGATGAGGCCGCCACCACTGACATATTTCTTATAACCCTATTCACAGTAGCACCGATCGGTTTGACCAATTGTAGCATTACATGCATGCCTTTGAGGTTGCCCATGTAATCAGTTCCAAAACAGTCTCTATTGAAACCACCATCTAGGCAATATCCTAAAAGATGCAACTCGCAGAACCATTTCACCAAACAATATTTAGTCCCAAACGGTCTCCTCGTGCAAGGTGGACTACAGATTGTTCGGTGAAATGGTTCTGCGAGTTGCATCTTTTAGGATATTGCCTAGATGGTGGTTTCAATAGAGACTGTTTTGGAATTGATTACATGGGCAACCTCAAAAGCATGCATGTACTGCTACAATTGGTCAAACCGATCGGTGCTACTGTGAATAGAGTTACAAGAAATATGTCAGTGGTGGCGGCCGTCATCAAGGATGGCATACATTCATCGCTTCAGCTACCAGAAGATTTGGCCCTCCTTTTAGATACTCTGAGGCAGTATAACATTGGAGACTCTTTGCTCGTGCAAACCCACTTCTGTCATGAAGAGGAAGATAACAAAGCGGCCTTGTTTGATCGGATGCATAAGCGTCTTAAGGTTATCGAGAAGACAGATGCAGCAAAATATACAAGGATTATGCAAGCTATACAACCTGCCGGTGCAAGTCTTTGGTTGGCAAGTGCAATGGACAACACCCATCTTCATTGTTGTGTTCTCCGGTACGCTCCATGGAACCGCCCTGCAACCATCAACATGGTTAACGTGGTACAGGCGTTCCTGACAACAATAGTTCAATATGCTGATAACATAGATGATTTCTTCACCTGCCGGCGAAATGGCCAAACTCATTTGGAGGCGGACTACTAGGACACATCGAAGCTGCAATATTTGGGGCAGCAGCTGGGCTCAAAGAATGGCACCATTTGCAACACAGTGCAGCTGTAGCAAGAGCCTGTAATAACAGCAGCAGTTCAGCCTGTACTGCCACTTGCTGCTCGACTTTTGAATCCAATGCCACCAGCAATAGCTTTGGTGATTGCAGACACCTTACATCAATTTCTTCTGTTAGGGGTTCCATTGTCTCCCAGTGAAGCAAAAGCAGGAGCAGTAGCAGCGGCTGAGTACCTTGTTAGGCAGCCCAACATTAAGACAAAGGATTGCACAGGCTGGGTTGATCCAAAATGCATTAGCAAGAGCGATAACAGCAGCCCAAGATGTTCCTGTGGGTGGAGTCGCTCAAGCTAACATTCCACTACAGATGTTCGCTGCGGACGACATTGAACACATTTATCATGTTGTTGCGCCGAAACTCATGGTACAGTTTCAGATGGCAATGTTTAGAGAACACGAGCCCTTCCGCCTAGGCAAGGACACCAGAATCTATCGCTTAGATTGATAAAAGGAGGCCCATTAAGACACCGAAGACTGATGATGAAAGGAGATGAACCTGTTGATTATGTTAAAGTGGCATTTTTTGGTTGATTGCATGTTGCTATTTGTGAGTGTTGATTGGATGTGAGACATTGGTTCAGCAACATAATGAGAAAGACTTGATAGTGTTCTCCTCATAATGCGGGATCCAACTGTTTTCTGTTTCAGGCACTATTTTTTTGTGTTCCTTTCTGTGATCAATTGGTGGAGTATTATGCAATGCCTTGCTGATCTGTTCTTTCAGGATGGTTGTTGGTCAGATGCTTTATTCCTCCAGCGAGAAAGTTGATGATTGCTGTTTTTAGATCCCTACCCTCGGAGCTTCAGTTTGATTGCTGTAGACAGCAAGAGAAGGTAGGTTGGGGAGAACAAGTAGAGCAATACCAGTTTGTTTCTTTACATTTTTAGACAGGGCTGCAAAAGATTAATATTAACTTCAATCTCTACACCACTTCCTTCTTGAACAATCAACTAGCTATTGGGGAGGAGTTATTTTGAGATACTCCAGAACCCTGATCATGCACCCTCCAGTCTTCATTTGGAGCCACTTGGGGCACTAGGGCCAAAGGACCACTGAATAGGATTAGTTGCCGCCTTTTGTTGGGAGTAGGGTTTATCAGGCTTTAGAATCCATTTGTAATGAAGACTATCATTTTAGCAAAAAAGCGAGCCTTATGGCCATAATTAAAGCAAAATAAGCATTGAAGTTGCCCACAGCAGTCTCTGACAAGCTGGCTAGGAGTTAGGCATTTGTGAAACTATGACTCATAGAGATGAAACATTTTTTGACCTGATACTAGACATTGAACAGAATAGTTCAATAACCGTCTAAAGAGCTTCAGCTCAACAGAGTTTTGAGTGCTGAGGATAAAGCATGTGGTTGTGCTTTGTTTTGCAGCAGCGCCCCCCCCCCCCCCCCCCCGCACGCACACACACCCACCCTAATGTACTGCAAATCACCCGGTACCTCATGTAGAACTTCTGGGCAATTGACTTGGTTGTCCCTTGGCCTCTTGTCTGTTATCACTGTGATATTTACATTTAGAGTTGCTATATCACCTTTTTAATTTCATGTAATTGTGTGATAAAAACTTGTCTTTACTTCAGTCTATTGGAAACTCAGACAAGAATGAAGGTAAAGAAACCACCAAACGTTACTCCCTTTTCGCCGTGGTAGTTCATGTTGGAAGTGGACCAAATGAGCCGCTGGGGGATGATGTGGATGATATGTCAGATTTTGTGGGAGGTGGGCCCCAAGGCGGCCGCTGTATGTATCATCTTAGGACCTTCAACCTCAGTTCTGACCCGAAAGGAGACTGTTTGAAGCTTAAAAGCTGCAAGGGTCAGAGTCGTTGGTACAGCCTGCCTCATGAAGCAAGAATGGGTTCCGTCTGTATGGATCCAGTGGCATTTTGGCTGTGAAATGCTAGAGTCATGAGAAGAGTTCTTATGTTTTCATTCAGGTGTGACTTCTGCTTCTATGTCTTAGTTTGGTGTAATCTCAAACTGTGTTCTTCGTGGATCATGTGTGTTGCTAGCTTTTCTATGTGGTCACTCAGTTGTTAATGCGTTGCTCTTTTTTTAATTTAGTGTGTAATCTCTAGTTTGAATGAACAATATGTTTAAACTCAGGTATTATTGGTGTGTTGCTTTCCTATGTTTTAAATGTGTAATCTCAACTATGATTCTGGGAATCCATTTATGTTTTCATCATACTGTTCAGTTTGCAACGACAATGAGGATTGCATGCATCACTTCTGACATTTTTTTAGTTTGTAAGCTTAAGAAGTTATACAGAAAGCTTAGTGTGTGGGGAGGTGCTTAATCCTACATAGAAATGCCTCACAACTGCAGAATTTTGTTTCTAAGATCAAAAGCAAACCGATCCTCCTAAAAAGCTTATCTTTACAGAGTTTTTTTCTCTCTTTGGGATCATTCTGTACTTAACCTTTGCTAGTAAGATAAGATATTTCACAAGTTTGAAGACTCAAAAACTACAGAATTGATGGGATATTTCACAAATTTGAAGACTCAAAAACTACAGAATTGATGGGATTTTGAATGCTTTTCTGTATAATCGAGAAACATATTTGGCTTGTGTCTGAAAGATAAGATGCACACAGCCAAATGAAGTTTGGAAGTCTAGGCGTTTTAAAATGCATAATGCGGCCAGCTTATATTCCTTGATATGACTCGAACTGGCTAGCTACGATGTGACTTTGCTCTGTATCTGGCTCCGCTAAAATGGTGGACCGTGTGCCCATGGCGTAGATGCATGTATGCCCTGCAGCCAGGACTTCATTTTTCAATTCAGGTGGTGACTTATGCTTCTATGTTTAAGTTTGGTGGTGACTGCATCACAGGTAGCTGAAAGGCTAAAATCATGAGAAGAGACTTCTGCTTCTATGTTTTAGTTTGGTCTAATCTCAAACTGTGTTTTTCGTGGATCCGGTGCTAGTTGATGTGTGTTGCTTTTCTATGTGGTCACTCAACTGTTAATGCGTTGCTATTTTAATTAATTCAGTGTGTCCATAATCAACAGTGTGAATGAACAGCGTTGCTATGTTTTAGTTGATGCGTGGATTGAAATTGCAAGCTCGTAAGGAGGGATTTTAGAATGTTTTGGAATTGCAGTTGGATACATCCAAACACGAACTTAGCAGGATCGTCGAGAGCTAGCAAGCCCTCGGATGCTATCATACAGGCACTAAATTGGATGCCGATGGCGTGGACGCATGTATGCCTGATCCTAGTGTTTCTCTTCTCGTTCTCTAATTATAATCTGTCAGTCTACTAGATCACTTGTTGTCTAATTATAATCTGTCAGTCTACCAGATCACTTGTAGAGTTGGGTTTTTTTTTTTGAGATTACTTGTAGAGTTTGATGTCTGAGGCCTTTGCACCGTGGGCTTAGAATATCATGGTGGCCCAGTACAATTAATCGCCCCAAATTTTATCTGGGCCCCAGAATGGTCTGTTTGGGCTTTAACTATAACCATCACACAATGCACCATGTCGCCGTTTTCGTTCGTTTATAGCGCTATGTATTTTTCTGTGTAGAATTAAATTGACATTTTCTGCTGGTAGATATGATGATGATGAACCAATGAAATATAAAATTGGTGCGAGATTTGCCAAGACTTCGCCAGCTGGTGCACTTATCTTGAATAATATGGACATATGGTAGCAAGACTAGACGGTGATGGAATGTACCTTAGAACAAACTCAAGCAGGTGCCATTTGCTTAAACTGGGCCCCAGGATGGTAGCAAGCCATCCACAGAATGAATGTCAGCACGCCTTCCCTTCCCTTGTCCTCGGCACCGCGCGTCTCCATGCGCGACCGGCCGAAAGGCATGGCCGTCGCCATCCTCTTCGATCCTCAAGCCTAGGGCCAGGCCACCTGTGTGCTTCACTCAAAAGCATTGCAGAAACTGAAGCACAAGCTGCACAAGAAACACCACCATGCATCGCATATTTGCATTGCTGAGGCCACAAGATTATGCGTGTGTCGATCAGTGTGGTGATCCACATGCGACGACATTCCAAACATAGACCATATGTTTCATTGAGAATCAAGGAACTCGCTAGCAGTGCTGTAAAATCATGAAGTCCAAAAGGCAGATGGAGACTGGCTACTAGGTGTCAGTGTCTCAGTTCATATAGATATAAGGCCTGTTTGGAGAGCCGCACCTGCCGCGCCTAACTTTTTCTGCCGCAGGTGCGGCGGCCGTTTTGGCCGCCACAAGTTAGGCGCGGTGTGGCGTCCTAGGCGCCACACCAAACAGGCCTATAGATTGGCGGCAGCCAGAGCCAGCTACATGGGCTTCTTTGGGTGCCAAGGGACGCACTGTTTAGAAGCGATGCAAACCCAGCCGAAACCGTAGCAGAGGAGCCAAGTCACTTGCAACTCAAACCTTAACGCTCTTCCCTCCAAAAAGCCATTGGATATATAAATATGTGCTCCATGATCACCACCACAGCTCACTCACCTCGCCTCACTACAGCAGCACAGTTGCACCCAGCTCCCAGCTTTCCTCTGAACCAGTCCTGCTCTGAACCAGCAGCAATGGCGTTCAACCCAAACCCTCCAGGACTGGGCTTCCCCTACTTCCCTCCAAACCCTTACCTTCCAAGGCCACCGCCGCAGCCCCAGCCGCGGCCACAAGCCCCGCCACCACCACAGCGCTTCCCACCACCGATGCGAGCCCCACCACCGCCACAGTGTGCTCCGCCGCCTCCTCAGCCTCCGCCGCCACGACGCGCTCCACCACCACCACGCCGTGCTCCCCCGCCGCCCACATTGCCACCACCACCACCACGTCGTGCTCCTCCGCCCACCACTCTGCCCCCACCACCGTCACCGCCTATTCGCCCACCGCCACCGCCTATTCGCCCACCGCCACCGCCAACTCCTCGGCCACAAGCGCCACCACCGCCTCACCCGTTCGTGCCACCTCCGCCGCATATCCTGCCTCCGCCGACGCCCCTGCTGCCTCCGCCTAGCCCTCCTCACCACATTGTCATCATCGTGGTGTTCGTCTCACTGGGCAGCCTGCTGCTGCTGGCATGCCTCGCCGCGCTCCTCTGCTGGCACAAGAGGGGGAGAAAGACAGAGACCAAGGCTGAGGTGCTCAACTTCAGCGACCACGTCCACGTCCACAAGGATACCATGCCAGGTCCTGGGGCTGCCAACGTCGTCAGGCTCACAGTAGACGAAGACGTCAAGTTCCAAGAGGCAGTCAAGAAGCAGGACGCCATTGGCGAGTCCTCGAGCACTGCAGCAGCTGGGAAGACGACACATCACCACCTCCCTTGGACCTGGCACAAGAAACATGAGAGCAGAGAAGATAAGAAGACTGAGCTCATCAATGTCACAAAGCACAAGCATGTCGACGAGAAGATCATACCTGGGCCGCACGGCGAAAAGATTGAGGTCCTTTCAGAAGATGAAGATATCAGATTTGAAGAGGCCGGCGAGAACAAAGAAGAGTTTGAGAAATCCAAGGCACGCATAACCAAGTCCTAAGATGATATGATGCCATATCAATATAGTATCTGCCTACAGTGAATGAAGGCCCTTCAACTTGGGGCAATTACCATACCCATACACACATACACATACACATACACATACCACCCTTGCATGCATTTGAGTATTTTGATACACATACCACCCTTGCATGCATTTGAGTATTTTGATAAGATTCTATGTTCTTTGATGTGAATGAAATAAGGGCATCACAAACCTATCTGATTGGATTCAATGTGTAATTATATGCCAGTATTTGTATATGAGCAGTTTGTATGAAACAATTTCCACAGAAATTTCACTGTAAGATGACAGTTAGTGGCTGCATGTTGCATCATAACAAAGTGTGATCATACACATAGCCTTTCTGTTCACATTCTTCCCAACTGTGTAAGACAATCTATGGGACTAGGCCAGAAGGTGAACAGCACAAACGACTTTACAGGGTAGCCTAAACATAACACCGAGTACTTGTCATCACTACATAACACATCATAATCCTAACTGCTTCCTCTACTTAGTTGATTGCGATAGGAGTAATTCGCCTTTTAGCAGGCTTACTCGATGCGCTGTTCTTTGTCGGTACTGGTGGCGGTGTAACTTCAGCCGCCACACTCGATGCACTGTTCTTTGTTGGTACTGGTGGCGGTGTCACTTCCATACTGTCTACTGTTACCAGCTTCTTGTTTTCACAGGTCACATTTCCTTCAGCAAGCTCCCCTGTTCCTAAATTTTCAAGAGTTGATTCTTGTTAGTGCCTTCAAGAAAATAAATGGGAGTAAAGATTGCAAATAATATCGTCCAACATGGGTATGTATAGCTACTCGATAAGAATGATTTCTTCCACATGATTGGAGCAAGGGCATCAGAGAGCCATTTGATTGGAAGGACTCTTACTGTATTATAGATCAAATTCTTGCGATAACAATATAAGATCTAACTGCTACTCAATTGCAAATGCAGTAATTCATTTCTTATATTAGACTTGTGATGTTCTCGGTTGGCAACAGTGGTGCTCTAACTCCTACAGCCACAGGGCTGGCTTCCACCTTAAGCTTGCTGGCACTAGTATCAACCTTCATGCTATCTGCAGATACAGGCTTCTTGGTCTCAGGTGTCAAATTCCCTTTAGCAACTTCCTTTGATCCTAGAGATTTATCCAAAATTGGGCCATGTTAGAAGAGTGTATTCCAGAAAATCACATCAGAAGGGGGAAAAGGGGATAATACAGTGTAAGGTTTGATATGCGGAACTACCAAACATATGCATCACATCTAAAATGATCATCCTACATACCAATAGATCACTTGTGAATCATTTTTATTAGCTTCATTACAGGTTGTACAAGGTTTGATACAGAGAACTGCAGAACACATGCAACGGATCTGAGGAGATGATCTTACATATCAATACATCACTTGTGTATCGTTCTTATTAGCTTCATGGAACCTAGGGATTTATAGATGAAGGAAGCTCTATTGATCTCAGAAAATTACATAACGATGATACATGTAACCTAGAGCCCTAGAGGTATGTCAGGTAAGTCTGAAAGCAAGAACCGCAGGGTATTCCATCACATGCAGGGTACGACATTCACATTCCTCAAAAAACATGCAGGGTATGGCTATGTACCACAAGTCAACGAAAAACTGGAAAAACAAAATATGCCATTGTCCTTTAAGAACAAAACAGGTTCAAGTATTAAGATGAATATGGTTTAGATGGCAACATGATATGGAGCCTTTCAGCAGGAGATGGTTAACAAAGAAAATTCGAAAATCAATATGTAAAATCTGTTCCAAACAACTCTAGTACTCCCCCTGTTCCAAGTTATAAACTGTTTTTGCTTTCTAAGTACATAGCTTTTGCTATGCATCTAGGTATACACTATGTCTAGATACCTAGCAAAAGCTTGTATTTAGAAAAGCCAAAACCGCTTATAATTTGGAACTGAGGTAGTACCATTCTAGTCACCCGTTGCTAATGTTTTATGTTAGTTACAGTTGGGCTTTGTGATTGTCATATGATTCAGTACTGAATCCTAAAACTTCTGAGAAATTCACCATGATGTACTCTGACGATGAATGGAATGTTCCAAGCAGGAACACAATTTTCAACATGCAAGTACACAACAACCCACAAAGAAAATAAATAATGGTACGGAAATATGAACGGAAAGGAGAGATACCAGGGAGGATGTGAGGCTCTCCCAGTTCCTCATTCTCAAACTCTATTATAGTACAGTAGCCATCTCGTGATGACACTGCCAAGTGCCAAGTACTTAGCATCAGAAGACCTGACACAAACAGATTGCAAAGATGAATTACTACCACTAGTAGATATGCAAAGCTTAATTGAAAGACTACAAAAGCAAAACTGTATAAGTACCCACCAGGCAATATCAGTAATGGCAGCATAGTGTGGACCAGCGTGGACTAGAATTGGAGGAACACTTTCTGTATCATAGACATACAGAGAGTTCAAAGTAGCAACAGCAAAAACAACTCTATAAGGAAGCTTGAAGAGACCATCTGCAAAATTTAAATGTGATTCAGATTTATTGTAAAAAAGAGAAGTAGAACTTTTAAGCAAAGCAAAGTTGCCATAAATTGAGCTACCTGCGTTAGAACCACGTGGTTTGAATAGCACAGGGCAAAAGCGTACTGCTACTATAGCTTTACTGGCCCCAGGGAGTTGTATTGCAGGCCTGCAGTGCCAAATACAGTCAGTAACCTAAAAGAGCAACTGAACTACATGTACAGTCAAAGTTATATGCTAGAGTATGCGCTTCGGACCCAAAACACGGAATACATCATGATAACCTTAACTAAAATGCCAAATTTCTGTAATCTGTAGCATCTCATCAGAAATTTAGCACATAAGGGGGAATGATTATGCTGCCAAGACATATAATCATATAATATTTTTCAATTTTAGTGTTTTTCGAATCTTCTGGTGGAGCATTTCCTGCAATGCTTTCACAAGTGACAGTAAATTTTTTAGTAGGCAAACTACTCAAACTTAAGTGCACAATGCTTGGTACTTCCAAATTTTGGCAAACTGTTGAACTTGTGTTCTGGTGGAGCAATTCTTGCCATGCTTGGACAAGTGACAGTAAATATTAGTAATGTAAACTGTCAAACTTTAAGTGTACAAAGCTTAAGTGGTAGTGATACTGTTGGGGTGGCATCATGTAGGAGTCTTACTCTGTTAACTGATCTTTTACTTTGCTGTACACAGTGATATTATGACGTCATGTTCCCCCAGGTGAACATAAAAGCAGCATGGACTAAATGGTTGTTAGAGATGACCGGAGCACGTACAATTTACAAGGACCAAGAATGGCCTTGTCAGGATATAGGTCCCTCGATGAGGTAGGTTGCCCTGGTCCAGTTTGTAGGAGTATATTTTTGAAAAAGATATTCCTTTTGTTGTGCTATATCTAACCAACTTGCACTTTGTGGCCTAAACTCTGCTATCTACAGTAGCATAAACTACAAGTTATTTATGAAGTAATTAGCTCCTGTGTTTGGCATTTTGTATTCACTAACATCTTAGTTGGAAGTTGAGAATCTCTCCTGTAATACTTTGACATAGTTCTCAACTCTAGAAATTAGTCCAAAAAAGCTTTTCTATAAAGCATATGCTTCTACATGAGGGCGTGGGGGCTGTATAATAGTGTGCTCCTCGGTACTTTGTGACTTGAAGAGCCTTTATTTTGCTGGACATGGTACCCACTACCCAGCCCCCAAAAATTAAATGCTTCTAGTAACATGGTAGTTTGAATACAGCGTTGCATTAAAAAAAGTTTGAAAATAACCTATGGCTCCAGTAGGGATGTTGGCTGCAGTAGTGTCATAGAGCCTATTGCAATGTAATTATATCAATTCTAAAATCTTGTGTGTATGTATTTTATCGATTCTAAAATCTTGATGCACAGTTATCATGCATGGTCAGTGCTGCATGTTATTTACAGAAAGTTGGAGGATACCCAACAAGCAACAGCTGATGCTGCTTCCGAAATGCAGGATAGTCATAACGCAGCATATACCGATGCGTGGTCATGGACAGTCCTGTGAAAGGAAAGCCAAGCTTACGAATAGCATTGAGCAATGGATTCAGGTAGGAGGAGGATCTATAATTTATGACGGAATAACATGTGATTTCTGCCGACTGACCCGTGGACTTCTTCATGGGCAGGTAGCCAGGTAGGTTCAGATTTGTGGCGATCATGTCAGGAAAAGGGACCGAAGTCTGCCGCAACCTTTTTTCTTGTTTTTTATGAACTGGTGTTATCCAACGTTGGCCGGATAATATGTATCACGAGACCTCAATGGCATCGCATTGACGTCTCATTAGTGTTAAGGCATCGTACAGGCGCTACAGAACAAACGCATTTTTTTAGAGGTACAGAACAAGTCAACAAACACCTAGTTTGCTAATTGGGAGCCTACCGGAGGTCATCGTTAAATACTGGTCATTTGTTCTTCGTTCTATTGGTCTAAAAGGGCCCAGGTTGGTCGATCCAGGACTTCGACGAGCATACCCCGCAGCTAAGCCCACGAACGGCCAATAAGTAAACTCATGTGGCCCACTGTCGAAACATTTGGTATCTTTTGGGCCCAGTAAGTCGAGCAGCACTGGTGGGCTGAAGTAAGGCCTATTAAAGCCCACTAACGGCTCATAATTTCCATTGAAGCCCACAAACGGCCCATGTTGCCCTTTGTATGGGCCGCTGTAGCCCGGTACTTTAATGACCAATTTTAACGGCAATCTTTGATGGGCCGGAGTTCAGCTTCTGTATAGCCCACATGGCGCACATAGCAGTTCAAGCTTTGGTGCGCTGTAAAGAGGAAAAAGGCACCGAATGGTGCCGATTAAGTTGCCTCTCGGCCGAACTACACGAGTTAAGTTTGATTTTACTTAGTACTACATGGTCCTAAGTTTTAACTGACTTAAACTGGAGTTGTATGCATCGCGTTCCGTGTAGTCACCGAATTAACATTACACCAGAACTTCGCGATGGGCTTGCAAGCTCATCACCCAACTTTTAACCTTGCAATAGCTAATGAAACCCATCCTCTCAAGAAAAAAAGAACTAATGAAACCCAAAGAGGCAAGGACCACACGATGACACGGATATAGATCAAGCAATGAAATGAAGTACCCCAAGTAGCCAACCCAGCATATATCTATTAATTAGAAGCGTCCGGCACCACTTCTCTCAAATCCACCATTAGATTCCTGCAAACGAAGACATCAAAATAAGAGCTGAAGGCGAAGTGAATACATCAAACCAAGTGATTAAAACCTATAACAAAACATGCAAGAGGGCTATTAGACATTTAGAACAGCATGGGATCCATATTCACTGATGACGGCACCTTATGACTTCAATGAACAAATCAGAAAATGAAAATTTTAGTGAATCATGGCATTCCGTTTGTTGACAGAGGTACATCGAAATGCAATGAATCATGCAATACATGAATTCATCAAATCGGGGGCACTCAAATTCAAAGCAAACCCGAATCAAAACAATGTTGCCAATATACATTCAACACAAAATTTGTCTGTCCATTAGATTGAGCCTGGAGAGCAACTTGAGTACACGTAGACTCTCTGTTTGCTTAAAAAATGACAAACAAATGGAAAAATAAGATTGGTTGGCAGCATGTGCAATTGTCCTAACCGAGCACAAACTTGATCAAAGTCAATGCTCAATAATACCGATCCCATAGCTAATGTTTGTCAGTAGTGCGGTAGGAGCAAAGATTATCTTTTTTTAATATAGATGAAAGCTTGTTTGGTCAAGGAGCCAAAAAAACAAATCAGGACAAAAAAAACGAATCAGGACAAAGGGTTATATGTGGGACAAAGTAACCCATCCAAGTAGCTATGATACTAGAGGGTAGTGTAAATAAAAGGAAAAGAAGAAACTAAGAGTTGTTCTGCAAAGTTGTTGTCGCAAAGTAAAAGCATCAGAATACCAAGTAACTTTTTGCTCAAACATGCAAGAGAGCTGTATATCCTTATATTAAAGAAGGAATACCTAGTAACTCGAAGGTTTGTATCAAAGGTGTACGCTATCACACGCTGAACACTTTCAGTTCCTGCACAGAAATTCAATTCGCATCATGGTTCTACATAGTGCCATTCTGTAAGGTGAAAAATACATGAAAAGGCAAAAGGCAAAAGGCAAGGGTACTTTGGCAGATGTATCAGCATGCAAGAGGCAAAAGAAAAGGCAAACACTGAATACCCATATCTATGTTATCATACGTGAAGATTCTGAAGCAATCAATTATTTTAAAAATTCTACTAGTTCAAGGTGAATTAAACAAAGTTTGAAATTGAAGCGTGGTGCGTGCGATACAAGACCAAGTAACCTGTAACCTTTTTTTAACTTGTTTTCTCATGCTCTTTAGTGACCAAGTATACAAAGGCAGTGGCTTGCTGGAAGCAACAACTTCATAATAGAATAACTACTATATAAAAGAGGGTCAAATAGTATGTCAGAAGAGGAAGAGAGATAACAAACTGGGAAAAGAGAGCTTTAGTTCGCGAATCGCTATGCTTCTAGCAACCATTAAAAAACTAAAAAAATGAGGTACTAAGACATACATATCTGCCCTCATGTTGGTTATAACATGTTTCAGGTGTTATTGCAGACACAATGTACCAATGAATAGTTGCAAGGGACTACACATCACGAAATTATGTTCTTTGCATTTTTAACAAAATTCTATAGCCTTAAAAAAATTATGCATAAGATGACAACTTTTCCTAGCCTAAACATTAAAAGGATGGCACACCATCAAAAGCCAGTCAGTACTAAGTATCTTAAGCTTGTTGGAATTGTTGTTTCCCCTCCATGACATGTCAGCCTTTGAATTGAATGTGTGACGTATGCAAATAATGTTTCCCCACAAGGGTAACGAAAGCCAATGTTCATACTAGAGATACCGGCAAGAGTATACGAGGATTATCCTACAGTCGCCATCTTATCAAGCCATATTCATGAACTTCAATAGAATCCAGTGAACCTCCTAGCTACTCGTTGTAAGAACTGAGGCAACATGAGCAAGTCAAAAGGAGCCCCATGAATAGCATCCTAAACAGAGACCCCAAACCAAGTCATTTAAAGTACCGAATACACAAAAAATCTAACCTAACAGATCATAAGGCAATCCAGTGTAAGAATGAAATGACCCCCTGCTACGGGCCTAGCATCATAAAACACAACATGAAAGTATTATGGAAAAAAAATACATCACAGATCTGTAATCTCCTAGCTTACCGATATTAGGTGGTGCAACCAGACACAGTAAAATGGACATCATCAGCCAAGAAAGTATTGCAGTCGATGAACATGAAAAATTACCAGCCATTGACTAAACCTTGAGTTTCTAAATTTTATCTGGTTAGGCGAAGATTAGCTATCTTTTGAAAAACAAAAAGCTTCAAGCCTTAAGCACCCAATAGGGTTCTTCTATCAGCCCTTTTATGAAGAACTTGGGATCGTATAACAGATAAGCGTGAACTAATTTAAGAAAAACATGGTACATAGTATTACATGTAAGCAATAACTTATTGAGACATAAAAAAAGTGGAAACAAAAAAGGAAGACAAAAAAAGGGGAAAATGAGGTGACCAGAAGCGATAGCACAAAAGCTTGGTTATTTGACTGCATCTTACATGCAAGTTTCCATGAACGATAATATACCAGTTTTGTGTAGTTTACATCAAAATTATGCATATGTAACCTGCCAATTCAATAGGAAAATTCATGAATGCAGTTAAACTCACTTTACACTTTGCAGTAGAGGCAAATAAGAATGAAAACATGACATGTGTGAGCAATTTTGAAATAGTATTGCCAAACTGATACCACTCCAACAGTTCAACACAAGTAATAGTACTACTAGTGTACTAGTGAATGATTCCTTACAATTTACCCTTGAGAAATTTAAGGCCATCTTTTTTTCGTTAATCTTATTGGAAGTTATAGGTGCCAGCACCAATTGGAGAGCTGCAGCAATTATCAAAACAGAGAAGAAAATGGTCCTCCTGAATGTGCTGAACAAACATTCGAATCGCACAACAGGAAGTCTTGGCCTGAGTACATCTCCTAAAACCAATGAAACCCTGAAAGAAGTCATAAATGGCCAAATTCAGCGCCAAGAATACCAACTTCAATTTCAGACCTTGGATACAAGGCAATTTAATTAGTATAACTGAATTTTTCGGATATTATTTAGGAACATATGGAAGTTACTGTGAAGGCCCAAACATATAAAAGCACTACAGCCTACCATGATGTCGGAATGGGATAAACTCGTAAACTGGCCGTCCTTCACCTTCAAGATAGCCCAGCCACTGCTAACATGCAAAAGCAGTAAGGTAGTAAACGTTATTCTCATTGGCCACAATTTGAATTTTAAACAGAGTATATCAGTAAAAACCAGCAGAAAAAACAAGCCGGTTATTCTCATTGGCCACAATTTGAATTTTAAACAGAGTATATCAGTATAAACCAACAGAAAAACAAGCCGGCTGTCACTGCTCAGCACACTTGGTTGGGCTCTTGAAAAGGTTTATGAAGCCATTCTAGGTTCAATTTGTGGCTTAAACATTTCAGAATGATTATCGTTTCCAGATTTATAATCAGAATTACAAAGATATTTTTCCCTTCTCCATTTAGCCCTCGTTATCCATCTATTCTACATTTCAAGGCTAATATATGACTACATGAGTATAATAAAGCAGGAGGGTGTGCCTAACATACCACCTAATGGAAACCTTGATGTCATCCTGACTATTTTGAACCTAAGAGCACACAGCCGATTCAGCAGCCAGCTGCAACAGCAGGATACACAAATCATGTCACAAATATCAAATTAACTCAATTGGGAGCCAAACATCCCAAACTATCGATGTAAGCCCAAAACAAAAGCACTACCTTATGACTTATGAGGACAGTAATTCGAGCACCAAACAAACAGCGGGTTCCAAAACATACCGGCGGAGACGTCACGGTAAGGCGGCGGAGGCGTCACGCGTCGTCGTCGTGGGTCCTCCAGCCGCCCCGAAGCCACGCGGAGAGGCGTAACGCGTAGTCTCCGCGGTACTATTGCTGTGCCTCCACCACGCGGCGTCCCTCCGCGGAGAGGCGCCACCGCCGCCTTCCTTCCCCCATCGGTCGCGCCCCTTCGTTAGGGTTTGGATAGTCGAGGAGAGAAGACGAGCAGGAGAGGACCTCCGCAACGGCGGCACAGGGAGGCGAAGGTGGCGACGTCCTGTGGTACGGGGCCCGCCTTCCTCGAGCCAAGGAGGCATCGCCGGCAGAGCGGAAGTGCGGCGGAACCCTTGGCAACGGCTCATTCCAATCGGATTTGGGGGAATGGGGACGGAGGCGGTGGCTCGTGGCTCGGTGCTGTGTACGAGGGAGGCGTTTGCGTACGAGGGAAGAAGCTTCGGAACGATTTTGAGGTGTGGGCGTGTGGCGGCGTGGGGGCCTGGGGGGCGTGCCGGCGTGGGGCCAATAGGCCCATCGTCTCGGCTTTGAATAGAATGGGCCTTAGCCTTCTCAGATAGATGCTTGCTTAATGGGCCCGAAAACAGAGCAACGGTGAAAGGCACATGATTGAGGTAGTGATTTTGAATCAGAAGCTTAATCGGCACATGAATGGATACAAAACGTAAGCATTAATTTTATTTCACACGGTAAAATGGAAGACAAGATCTCCTTCAAACACCACTGAAAATTGATGCTTTTATTGATGAAGTGGTGTGTTCTTATGGTGAACAGGGCAAACATCCTGCTCTTGGCAAATGATGTGCAAGTAATCGAATTTGAATGAATAAGACAAGAGGGAGTTCAGTCCTCACTTGCAGCCGTCGGTATTTGAAACACCGTCCAGGCGTCCGCCATCAAATACCGTCCACCCCTGCCTGGTGTTTCGTTCACTACCCACCCTGGTCATCGCGAGGTTCCCTGCTCCGTGACGACACCAGTTTGCATTGCACTGTCCATGGCCACGAACAGCAAGCAAGAAGCAAGAGACAGATTTCAGGCCGGCGTTGAGCAGCGCACTGACCCGCCTCGGCAGACGGAGCCCAGGAGGCGGCCGCGGCGGCGCAATTGTCGCCGGCCCAAGCGCAGGGGGACACGCGCGGCGCAGGCAGGCGTAATGATAGGCGTCTAGGCGACTTGCTGTCGCGCTCCGTCGCGTCAGGCGAGCATGGCGACGAGATCCTCCAGTCCCCAGACCAGGACGTAGGCCCTGTTCGGTTCCAGTCCTCTAAATTTTAGACCCATCACATCAAAGAGAATCTTGCTATTTAAAAGTATTAAATAAAATCTGTTTATAAAACTTTTTACACAGCTGGTTGCTAATTCGCGAGACAAATTTAATGAGCCTAATTAATCCATAATTTGCAACAGTGATGCTACAGTAATCATCCGCTAATCATGGACTAATATACCTCATTAGATTCGTCTCGCGAATTAGCACTGGGGTTCTGCAATTAGTTTTATAATTAGACTTTATTTAATACTTATAAATGATAAGATTCTCTTTGATGTGACCCCTCTAAACTTTAGACCCCCGGATCCGAACACACCCGTAGTCAGCAGCTTCCTCGACGCGACTGCGCCACACGAACTAATACAGCCACGCCGCCAACACAGATCGACACACGCACGGCACGCCAGGTGCCCCGCGCCAGGACACGCACTTGCTCTCGCCGGCCGGCCATCGACCTCCGGCGTCGTGCTCTCCGTCCGCAAGCCTGACCCAGGGCGATGTCGAAAATGCGATCTTCGCCCGTCGTGTAACAGCAAGCGCGCCTCTTGCTCCTTAGCTCGCCGAAGCACCGCCGCGTCTTGGAGTAGCTCGCCTCCCACTCCGCCATTGTCCTCCGACTACACGAGGCTTCGCGATCCCGTCTTGGAGGATGATGATGACGGGCGGGCGGAGGAGGAGCGGACGACAACTAGGGGGTTATTTGAAAATAAGTAGGGGCTAAATGTAAATAATCGGATCGCGATCCGAATTAGGGGTTTTTTTTTGTAAATTGTAGAGGTAATATGAAAATATTCGGTCAGATTTTGGGGGTTATTCGAAAACTAACCGATCGCAATTTAGAGCATGTTTGGGAGTACTCCACTCCACCAAAACCAGCTCCACTCCACCAACTCCAGCTTTTGGTAGCTCCACTTCATCTTTTCTAGGAAAATTTGGAGCTGATGTACATGTTTGGGAGATTGTGGTGCTCCAGCTCCAGAAACATGAGACCTTGGTAGAAATAATCTATTTTGCGATAGTGGTTGGCTGGAGGGTTGGGTTGCTTTTTTTCTGCTGCTACAGTACCCACGCACTGTTCATTCAAAAAAAACTAAACCAACAATAATGTTCCAATGTCATTGTTGAACCAAATAATGTTAAAGATCGCAACAATTATGGTACAAAATTAACATTTTCATTACAAACTAATTCCAAACGAGAGAGAGTGATGTGGCCAACTCATCACGAAAGACATCCATAGTTGAGGCGTTGACTGCGGAAGTTGACCCATCCGACGCCGCTTGTGAAACTGCATACTTGTTGTATCTTTCCGATATTGTAGCAACCAAATTAGGATCATGAACAAATCGAACAAAATCTTCATCTTCACCTCCATGCTCACGAATGAAATTGTGAAGGATCATGGTAGCCACAACAATCATTTTTACCGTATCTTGGTAGGAAGGAAACTTTTTACCATATCTTGCGCCTTCTTCTTTCCTTTGCGCTGTGCCAAATCTTGGGCGATGGCCTGGCTGCCAAGGCCATTCACATCTTGGCCGGTCTAGCTGCCAAGGTCGGGCATGCCCTGGCCAGCGCCCAGGGCCCCATGCCCACGACCGGCGCCTAGGGCAGCACGGGCACGATCGGCGCCCAGGGCAGCCCGACCACGGCCGCCGCCCGATCCAGCCCGGCCCCCGCCGTCGCCTGCCCTGCCCATGGAGCCACGGCTGCCAATGGAGCTTAGCTCCTCTACTTCGTCGCCGAGGTCACTGCCGCTAAGGCCGGCCGCAGGAGCCGGCGGAACAAACGGAGAGCGAGCACCGGCAGCCACGGAGGAGGTAAAAATCCTTTGGCATTCATGGGGAGGCAAAAATCAAACCAGGAGGAGGAGCTGCTGAAGGATTTGACTCGTTGGGTGGACGCCGGTGCTCGCTGCCGTCCATTTTCGCCGGAGATTGGGCCGGCGGCGCCCAACCCTAGCGGCGGCGGTGCTAGGGGAGGAGCGTCGGGAGGGGAGGGGGCGACGGGATGAGGGAAGCGACTATGTTTTTTTTAATCGAACCGATACGTTGTGTAATAAGTGGCATGGTGGGTAATTACCCTACGACTCCATGAGTTGGTACGAAACTAGTGTTTTGGAGCACGCCTCGAGGTACTCCACAAAAATGTGGATCTGACCCTCAACTCCACCTTTTTTTTCTGGAGCTGGAGTTGGTGAAGCTGGACATGTTTGGCTGACAATTTTATAGAGTTGATGGGGTGAGCAGTTCTTTTGGAGTAGAGTGCTCCCGAACACGCTCCTACATATATTTCTAGCCGGCGACATGGAAGCCGGCAAGGTGGCGGCGCGCCGTCGACGCCGGCGTCCGCTGGCCGTGCCCCGTGCTTGCCTCTGTCAGGATCACGCTCCCGCGCAACTCGCGCTGCCCCGGGCTCTAATTCGTCCGGAGATGCTCCCGCCGCGCTTGAGCCACCGCGCCGCTTGTTCTTCTCGCCAGGTACGCTTGAGCCACGTCGAAGCCGGAGTAGAACGGCATGAAGGCGGCGGCGGCGAGGCAGTCGTACTGCTTCGTTCATGCGGCTGTGGAAGATGATGTCTAGGCCGAAGTGGTCCGTGGCGTACCACCCCCTGCTTCATGCGGCTATGGATCGAAGATGAGGAGGCGTGGCGGCCGCCGCTTGCCGCCGTGGGCGCGGGTCCTCTCCATGCTTACTGCAAACGCCGTGCCGTCGCGGGCTGCAGAGACCATACCAGAGTTAGCTAGTGTAAGAGTGCGGGAGCCCGCGAGACGGCAACGCATGTGCGGACCAGATGTGAGCTAGACAGCTAGTAGTAGCACCGATCGAATGGAATCGGGCTCGCGCCTGATCGAGGAGCCAGAGACTGCACGCGCCAGGACAGGAATCATCGGATCCCCAACCGAAGACGAGGAAAAGAATTCCGCAGACGGATCTAATGTTAGATCGTTCTTCTACTGATCTGATGGCGATCTCGGCCGCCAGCACCGGCAGGAGGATCGACCGCGGAGATCCGCACGTCGGCGTCGCACTCGCTGGCCATGGTCAGCATCGCGAGGGGCGGCTGCACTGCGCACGGGGTTGAACTTTGAAGCAGTCCCGCTGCTTGAGGAGTTGACGCGGGGTTAAAAATTCATTTTTGGATCGTGGATCAAGAGTAATTATGGCGAGCATTAATCAGGCGCGCTCAGTCTTCGGGGGGCGCGCGATCGAGCGTCGGAACGCGTCGCCGCGCCGTCGAGGACGCCCTCTTGGCATCCTTCGAGCGCGTGCAGGGGCCTGCAGGTGCAGGGCCAGCCGGCCAGGATCATGGGGGCCGGCACTGGCATGCGTGACGGTGCCCGGAGCCCTGGCCCCTGAAGCTGAAGGAAAGCGGGCCGGCCGCAGGACGTCGCGAACGGGATTTCACCGGCGCGCCGGCCGGGGCGCGTGATCTGATGCTGAAGCAATGGATGGAGGAAAACGGAGGGCGCCGACGCGCGCGGCCGGCGGGCCTGGGCAAGTGCAAGGAGCCGCACGCCCACGGGTTGGGGATCTTTTTTTTTTTTTTGACATGTTCGCGACAGCAAGCCGTGCAACAGAAGCATTGAGTTTGCTTGCCCCTCAAGGCCTGATAATCGAATTGTAATCTACGAGTTTTTGTATAGAAAATCAGAAGTTTTCTGTACTAGTCTCAGAGTTCAATTGTTCAGAGAGTGTCAGATTCTAGAACTAGTCTTGGATCCCATGCATTCACTCTGGTCAAAACCAAGGGATGGTTTTGCAGTTGTCTTAAGTTAGTCATATAAACTTCTTCTTTTTTTGAAAGGAGTCATATAAACTTCTGGTTGGATACTGTTTCTACGTAGTTTTGCGATGTATAAAACAATATTTTTCATTGGAGGGAGTAGTTTTTACACTAGCTAGTCTATGGTTTAACGATATATTGCCAGTGCATAAATTCATATGCAGAGGACTTGGTGGCAGATCAACGAGGTTGCACGTTGAGGCGCAACACGCATCTTGCGATTTTGAGCTACTGAACTGCTCGATTTTGTTAACTGACAAATGAGAACTCAGCTGAGCGCATAAAATGGAGAAAATAATGTGTTGTGTAGGTCCGGTGATTCAAAAAAAAAATGCAGTCCTTGCGAATACTGTAGACAGCAATTAATCTTCTATATTCCAATATGAATCACAGGTTTGAAACATAGGCGAAAATATGAGCTATTTGTTTTTTTCAACTAATATCAGTAATAATCAACTAATGAATCGACTATTCTGCACTTCTTTTCCGGGCACGCCGTCAGAACTAGTGATCGACCGCCTGCACCGATTGTTTCGGCCGGAATCTCGACTCCGTTGAAGAGAACAGGTTCGGAGGGTCCTCGGTGACCGGCCCGCCGCTGTCGACGTACTCGCCGTTCCTGATCCTCGCCACCGTGCCGAGGATCCCCTCGACGGCGATGTCCACCGCGTCCTTGAGAGTCTCCAGCCTCGACCTGGGGTCCGCGTACAGGACCCTCGGGATGAGCCTGATCACCTCCTCCCGCATCCGCTCCACCGTGGCCGGCGGGATCGCCCGGAGGACGGCCTCGATGCTCACGTTCCGCTGCCGGACGTCGGCGTCCGGGATGTACACCGAGTACTTGTGGTGGTCGCCGGGGAGGTGCCACCGGTACTGCTTGTACGCCGACCCCGTGTGGAAGAACACCGGGATGCAGCCGGCCACCATGGAGTCGAACGCCGACCGCCGGGTGCAGGTGTCGCCGGGCGGCTGCAGGCAGAATATGGTCTTCTGGAACAGCCGCATGATGTTGCCGGGGGTGTGGCACTGGGTGCTCCCGGTGGCGCGCGCGCACCCCAGCATGGTGCAGGCACTGGACGCCTTGCACTGCGCGATGACGTGGTCGCGGACCCGGATGTTGATGGGGACGTCGGGCCGCGGCGCGCCCACGAACGCCATGAGCCACGTCCGCCGCTGGCCGCGCACCCTGTCCTGCCACCGGAGCACGTCTGCGTCCGACCTGGGGTGGAAGTAGGTCGGGTACGGCACGGGGTAGTCGCTGCCGTGCAGCATCGCGGACTCGAGCACGAGCACCGACATGTTCCGGCCGGCGGGCATGACGAGGAGGTCGTTGCCCCAGTCCGGGTCGACGTTGTTGCTCCTGCGGAAATCCCACCCCGTCCGCCCGGCGACGAGGAAGTGGTCGCGACCGCCCATGCGCCGCCACTCGGGGCGCGCCATGAGCCACTCCGTCAGGTCCACCGACGCGGCGTCCCTGGTGGCGTTGTCGTAGCCCCAGTGGTAGCGGACGAAGTCGAAGCCGGCGTAGAAGGGGACGAACACGGCGGAGGCCTCGGCGGAGTCGCTGGTTAGGCACTCGTACTGCTTCATCCGGTTGTGGAAGATGGCGTCGAGCGCGAACTGGTGCGTGTCGTACCACCCGGCCTCGCTCTTGATGACGCCGTCGATGCGGTCGGCGAGCGGCCGGCCGAGGCCGTCGTTCCTCAGGAACCGGCACATGTCCGCCCAGTGATCCTCGGTCTTGCGGCAGTTGCGGATGATGTCGGCATTGAACCGCGGAGGCAGGTCATGGATGTACACGTACCGGCCCCGGCAGGCGTCGCCGCCGCCGCCCCCGCGCGGGTGCTGCCGCTCCTCCCCTGCCGCCGCTGCCGGGAGCGCGCTGGCGGTGGCGGACGCGATCTTCTTGAGCTGCTCTTCTTGCCGGAGGAGGAACCGCTGGCAGTCCTCGCAGTCCGACGCGACGGCGACGAGGGACGTGTGCGGCGGCGTGCTTACGGGCGGGGCGTGGAACACGGCGGCGTGGAGGTAGACCATCAGGAGCCACGAGAGGGCGGCGAGCAGGAGGAGGCGTGGCAGCCACCGCTTGCCGCCGTGGGCGCCGACCCTCTCCATGCTGCTGCTTCTGCTGCTGCTACGCCGTGCCGTGGCGGGTGTGTGGTTTAAGCATGCGGGAGCCCCCGAAATGGCAACGCGTGCGGAGGGGTTTGGCCGGTGTGCGCGCAGAGTTGAGCTGCAGAGCAGATGCGACAAGCCGAGAATCGAATGGAATCCCGGGAGGAGACTGCACACTGCAGCGAGCCACGAATCGTCGAATCAAAAGCTAGCTAGCGGGGGGCAAAAAAAGAATTGACTGGAGATCCGCGTCTCGGCGCTGATCGCTGGCCGTGGTCAGCATCGCGAGGGCTTCACTGCACATGGGTTTGCACTTTGCAGCAGTCGAGCTGCAGGAGGATCGAGATCAAGAGTTATTAATGCCGAGCATTAATCAGTCAAGGCCTGCTTAGTCATCGGGAGCGCGGGATCGAGCGTTCGAACGCGTCGCAGCTGCTCGCATCTCCGAGCGCCGTGCAGGGCCATGGCATCGGTGCTCGAGTGAGGCCCGGCGCCGTGACTTCACCGCCGCGCCGGCCGGGCCGCGTGACGCTGAAGCAAGATGATGCTCTTTCCGCTGTCAGCGCAAGGATGATGCTCTTTGACAGCGGCAGGCACCGGCCACCGGGCAACACAAGCGTTTCAGCATTTGCTTTGCTTGCCCCTCGAGGTCTGATGATCGAACGACAACTGACGAGGCTCTGCATACAAAATCAGGCGTTTTCTGTAGGAAGTGTTTTAACATGTTAATCTCGAAGATCCGAGCAGTCTTTTTTTCTCTCTCTCTTTTTGAACAAAGTTTAGTCTAAATGCAGTCGCTCCGGTCACTCCCAGTATAGAATATATGTGACGGTTTTGCAGGTGTAAAGTCAAGTGTTATAAACTTTGTTTTTATATTATTTTCTAACATTGGTTCCAAACATAGTTTCATAGCACTATAGTTTTGTTATTGTACTCGAGAATTAGAATCGTTTCAATTTACAAAGTGTCTTTTTTTCTTTACTGGAGGGGTGTAGGGTACTTTTCACCTCGCTCCGCCTACACTGCCAGCGTGTATGTTCTTCCTTTGCCGTTGACAGTGAGGTAGACAGTAGAGCACTCTGCATAACAAATAGCAAGTGCGCATAGCTATGGCCCAGGCTGGGTTTGTATCAT
This sequence comes from Panicum hallii, assembly GCF_002211085.1. NCBI lineage: Eukaryota > Viridiplantae > Streptophyta > Magnoliopsida > Poales > Poaceae > Panicum > Panicum hallii. The sequence continues at coordinate 4,185,066 of NC_038050.1, read as the reverse complement.
TAACACAGTTTTCTGACAACGGTTTTGGTAAACAAAGAGAGTAATAGTGTGTAGCGCTTATATTCTGCTAGCAACTTGCTAATCACCGCAGCGCATCGAGCACGAGACGCTGGGACAGTGCGCCTCGGGCTAATTCGTCCCATGATGCAGAGGCGATCGCTGATTACTAGCGGGAAGCGAGATGTAAACGGGCCCGGCCCAACAAGATGCAATCGGCACGTAGTAAAACATCGAGTTTTTTTAAAAAAAGGGATTAAAAAAAATTAAAATTCGTAAAAGGGGTGCCAGTTGGGAAAATTTCGAGAAATGGGTGCCTCCCGCCCACTGAACGGGCGGAAAGGAGCCTCCCGCCCACCCATCGGGCGGGTGGTTCGAAAAAATTTTCCAGGGATCTCTTCGCGAATAAGCTTTTCTTATTCGCGAAGAGCCCCCTGAAGCAGGCCTCCCGCCCGGCCAGTGGGCGGGAGGCCACCCGCCTGGCCAGCGGGCGGGAGGTCCCCCCGCAGTCTTTTTGAAACTCAGACTTCTATACTTCGTAGAATTTATGTTTCACAAGCTATTTGAAATTCAGACTTTTTTCAAATACAAAATTTATTCGCCATACTCTTATGTATGCATATAAAATTTTAATTCAATTTTAGAAAGAAGATTACGGTATCTAAAACTCGTACGAAGATAGTTAAACGATAACGTTTTGCAACGTAGAATCCAAATATTCTGTCTTCAGTCAATGCGGCAAATATTACAAATACACATCCAGGTGTGATACAATCTCAACGCGGCAAATATTACACATGAGCAAACAACGTTCAAATAAAATTGCAACTAAATGATGTCTGATGACGTACTAGCACTCGATCGGCGACGTCTCCCACTCCTTGATGCAACCGGAGGTCTTCCATCTGTAGCATGACCTGTAGGGCCAGCTTCATCAGAATTGGGGTCAGCATCATTGTTTGGACAACGTTTATACGTGTGTACAATCTGATTACATGCACTGCAGCGCTGTATCCTCGGACGGAGCTCTGACTCATCCATATCATTACGAATACGCCGTGTCTGACGGCGCCCTCTCTGAACCCGTGATGATCTTAGGTCTGAAATATATATAACAGGATTCGCTGTCTCAGTGAACGATCCAACCAAACGGAACCTATAGATCTCATACTTCCAGGCGCTGGCAATTGTCTCCTTTCTGAAGTAATGGGAAACATATATATCGACAGGATGTCGAATATCCGCACAAGCAGCCATTACATGAGAACAAGTTAAGTGCAGCAACTTGGGCCTCATGCATGAGCAACAACAAGTTCCATCAAACTTGAGAATGCACTCCTTTACAGCAGTTTGACGTCTCATGCCATGTCGCGCCCTGTCTTTAGGAGATACCTCAAACTTGAGCTCCTGTGTTCCACATTGCCGTACGTGGTGTAACCGGGCGCTTTCTGCCTTCTTAGTCATATATTGTGTTGCCATGAATCCAAAATTTCTGTCAGTATCTCGCATGAATACCTGATTTTTAGTGAACCGGTCCCTAAAGTAATCGGTACACCCCCAGACGATGAATTCCACAATTGCAACCAGTGGAAGCCCACGAACACCTCGCAGCACCCAATTGTAAATCTCGGCGAAGTTGGTGGTTATTATGCCATACCTTGCACCATCGGTATCATAAAGTAACGCCCACTTCTCCTTGGGTTCATTCTCAATCCATTCAGAAAAGTTTTTCACCACTGAGCCAGACCTTTTGCGAGTACGTGCAGTATCTGTTGGCAAAGGGCACAAAGCCTCTGCTTCATCATGTGTAGTTATGTTTTTTTATGCGTCCTCGGCTCTTTTCTTCCCGGTCAGTTCATCAAGTTTGTACCACTGCTTGTTAAATTTTTGCTGATTCGTTTTCTTGCATAGCCTCTTGAACATATCCATAAGGTGCTTGTTCTTGAATTGCCTGAAAAAGTTTGCACCGATATATCTCATGCACCACCTACTGCGAACATCACGCCACTTGGGCGGTTCTCCGGTCTCCACACACCCCTGCTGCAAATCTAGTATTGCCCTCAGTATGCCGGCGTGACGATCATGAATCAGGCAGACATCTTCCCTATCCCGAACGACTGCAAGCTTAACCCGTTCCAGAAACCAGTACCAACTGTCCGTGTTCTCACTCTCAACAAAAGCAAAAGCAACAGGCAGCAATTGATTGTTTCCATCTACTCCAATGGCTGTCAGCATTTGCAATCCATACTTTCGTGTGAGAAAGGTCCCTCGATGCACAGGAGAGGCCGACAGTGATGGAATACGTTAATGCATTGACTCAAACTGAAAAAGACCCGCTGCAATGTGTAAGGCAGACCTTCTACTTTGTCTAGAGTTTTCAGGTCATAATAGCTTTCAGGATTTCTCTGACATAAGACGGTCAGCAATCGAGAAATATTATCATATGCAGCCTCGAACGTACCAAACCTCATCTCCAACACCTTTTGTTTTGCACTTCACGCCTTGCTGTACGAGATGGTATACTTGTACTTTTCCTAAATGTACCTGATAATAGACTTTGGTTCATATGACAAGTTGTCTACTATCGTCCCGTACATCTCATTTGCGATGTATTTGCGACGTGAGGTTACGATGGGTCTTCTGCACCTCAGGCAAATGACAAGTGTGCTGAGTAACAATGGAGCATTCCCAATAATCTTTCCATTTACCCTTATAGGCATGCACCCGCCATGGACAACCCTCCTTCACACATAACACATCGTACTTACGAGATTTGCACTCGACTGTTTTAAACTCTCGCATAAGAGATAGAGACCAGCACTTAACAGCTTCCTTCACCTCTTCAATTGAGTGGTACCTCGCACGCTGGATAATTTCATTCTCCCTGCAATCCGAAGGCCAGCTAGATCCGTCATCTACGACAAGATGACTGAAGTCGCTGCTTACCCAATCTTGAGGCACATCATCGTCATCATCAGACGAATCAGCATTCATTGCTTCGTCCAATTCACGTTCTTCGTCTTGCAGCTGTTCAACAATGAAGAGTATGTTCTCCCCCTCATCAGCCACGCATTGAGGTGCCGCGGTCCCACCTGCCTCAATGTTTGCCCCCTCAATTTCTTCATCAATATTTTCATCCCCCGGAGCAGCTTCAATGTTTATCAAAGAGTTCTGGTGCACACTGATAAGGAGTACCAGTGGCCATTGCCAATGACTTGCATTTTGCAGATAATTTAACCAGTCCTCGTTGCTTGCAAGTGGCATCAGCTCCCAGATCAAAGTGTGAGTGGTGCGATTAATGACGCATTGAACACTCACAGTGTGTCTTCTGATTAATCCTTAATCCCCTCATTAACCAGTTGCATAGGGAATCAAATGTCCTCTCGTGCGTCTGGTAATTCCTCTGACCGCACAGTTGAATTCACTTAAATCTACCCCATTTGGCCCATAAATCACATTTCCTTCTCCGTAATATATACTGAAAATACCCTTCTCGGAAGAGATATCTGAAAATACCGCACAGTTGAATAAACTAGTTACACTACATATTAATACACAACGACGACCCTAAGTTTCAGCGATTCTCATATTATATTTTATAAATTCTAAACTATTCAGAATATCAATTATACTAAAAACAAATGAAAATACTAAAAACTATTCAAAACATAACTACTCTAAGAAATATTTCCTAGATTATAGTTATTTTCAAGTAATTATACAGTTAGAATGAGAATATACCTCCAAATCGACGTGTGAACAGAGCTTCGCCGCTTTCTCTTCTCTCTTCCTCTCCTTTCTTTCTTTTTTTTCTGATTTTTGCTGAATAAAATGAAATTTTTGGGGCTGGTTCGGGCTTATACAGCCGGGGGCCATCCCGCCCGACCAAAGGACGGGATGCCCCCGCCTGCCCCGGCAGGGACCTCTTCGCAAATAAAAAATTCGTGAGAGGCCCTCGGGGAATGTCCTGCTCACTGGATGGGCGGGACGTCCCCGGCCCCACGCCTCCCGCCCAATCAGCGGGCGGGAGGTACCCATTTTTCAAAATTTTCCCCACCGGCACCCCTTTTCCTAATTTTATTTTTCTTTATCTTTTTTAAAAAACTCGTAAAACATCCCCATGGCTCGCTATACCTACATGTAACTTACGTGGGCCCCGCCGTAGCCATTCACGCCAGCTGGCGAGCGATCGGCCCGCGCGCGGCGCGGGTGAGCGAGGAGCTCTGCCGACACGCTGCTGCTGTCTATGGGCTAATGGGCTCACCAGTCAGCTCCTCTCACATCAAGCGGCATGATCACTAGAAAGCGGATGCACGTACGTACGAGTCACCGTGTAGCTGGAATAAACGAATAATTATTGGCAATCCGGAAACTAGAGAGAAGATTTTAGGACGGTCCAAGATGGTTACTGTTCTGCCTTCCAGCTAGTAACTCCCCCCCCCCCCCCCTCCGGGTTCGGTGTCACGCACAGAAATGTTCGTAGGAGTCCACGTCAACTACCAGTTTCTAGAGTTATCCAAACAAGTTGGCCACGACGGTTAGACAAAGAAGAGGAACTACTGCTAGTACTCGCGTACTCGATCAGAATGAGGTTACATCGAAGCTACGTGGACCACGTGGCTACAAATTACGTACCCGAAGTCAAACCCAACTAGGACGGGGACGCATGCATGCAAATAATGCAGCGCCTGCCGGCCACGAGCGCTCCACGTGTCCCGTACACGTCGCCCAGCTGGCCTGGAACCGTCCGGGTCGCGCGGGCCCGCCCCGTCCAGCTAGCCGAGCATATCCACGCTGCCCCCAACCAACCACGATCCCGCAAAAATCAACCGCCCGAGCGCAAACCCGACCCGGCGACCGGCGTGCGTGCGCGGACAGAGCGAGAGAGAGAGAGTCGGCGGCGGTGACCGGCGGGGCGGCGAGATGGCGAAGGGGTTCGCGTCGTACCTGGCGATGAAGACGGGCCCGGAGGCCGGGGACGCGTCGGCGGCGGCGCAGGCGCTCATCGACGCCGACCTGCGGGAGATCGGCGTCGCCGCGCGGAAGCTCGCCAACCACGCCTTCGTCCTCGGCGGCGGGCTCGGCTTCGGCACCTCCTTCCTCAAGTGGCTCGCCTTCGTCGCCGCAGTGTGAGTGCCTCCGCGCCACACCCCGTTTCCCTCTGGATTCCTTTTTCGCGAATGAGAAAGGGGATCCCTGATCCCTCGCTTTATTTCGGGTCCCACAGCCTGATGCTTCGCGAATCGAGTATCAAGGGATGAAATATTGGAGTTGGGTTCGTATCATAAAGGATCGCTCCTTCTCCATTTGTGGAGGATCGATAGCAGATTGGTGCCACTTGGGGATGATAATACTGTGTAATCGTAGTAGGAGTACTGTCCTGTCAGGTGCCCTGCATATGCAGATGGACGTGGTTCGTGAGTTTCCTGAATTTGAAGTAATTTTTTTTGGCGATAGTGTGTTACTACTTACTAATACTTAATTACGGGAGCTGTATCCTGACTCTTCACTGGTCAACGTACTTTTCAAGACTGAAAGTAAGTAGAAGGTTATGAAAAGGGTGTTCAAACTTCAAACTGGTTTGGTGACAGACCTATAAACTGGCTAGGGATAAATCGAATTATTTTAGTTCTGCGACAAACTGGTTTGAACACCCCTGTTATGATCCTATAGCTCCTCGAGGAATTCCTGGACAGTGTTAAGCTGTTGTTAGCCTGATTATCTGCCAGTGTTTGTATTCAGTGTTCACTGTACTGAATCCTAAAACTGTTTCTATGGTTTATCACTGAATCCATAGAAAAGCAATGTTGCCTGCAATTTGTGCACTCTTTCTATGGTTTATCACTGAATCCAAGTAAACAGAATTGGATTCCTTCTGACGAGCATCCCTGTGCCTTAACAGCCATCTTGTTACTTTTTTTTCAATTTCAGCTTTATAGACTACCAGTAGTGAAGGAATTTATATGCTTGCTTCACATGAAATTGACAGTAATTAAGGTATTCCTCCTTAATTCTTTATTGATGGGAACTCTGTTCTCTTCTACTGCAGGTACCTCTTGATATTGGACCGCACAAACTGGAAGACCAACATGATGACTGCTCTGTTGGTTCCCTACGTTTTCTTCACACTACCTCATGTGCTGTTTTCTCTGATAAGGTGAATATGCTCATACACCCTACTACATTACCTGTCCTCTAGGTTCTAGATGCAATCGCCATCTTCCATGACTGTTTGTAATTGTCATCTACCATGTGCCATGAGACTATTCGCAATCGTTATCTATCATAACTGGTTCTGTAATGTGAGTGATGTTGAGAAAACTTGTAGGATCAGAGTACTCATAATTTCATGCGGTCAAGTCTTAGATGATCTCTTAGTATAACAGCTTGAATGGGTAAAAATTGAGAAACTTTGCATTTTGTAAGATAAAATAAGACAAGCATTTTCATATTGGTTACCTGTTTATTGGAAGTTTGCTGAGAGGGATAGCCCTAAACAGTTTCAGGCGATAAAGCTCTACGATGATCTATGATGATGCTACATATGGATATATGAAAGTAAATGCTTATTGTTAAACATTTGAATTTTCAGAGGAGAGGTAGGAAAATGGATTGCAATTGTTGCAGTTATTCTGCGGCTCTTCTTCCCACGCCACTTCCCAGGTATCATTATTTGTTTTTTTCTGATTATGATGTACTGCACCCTATCGGAATTCCTAGATAGTTCTTACTGCTCCCCTTCTTTTTTGTTATCCTTTTGTGAAGGTGACTAAATGTTTACATGGATGTCACAACAATATTTCATCCTGTGCACCAGATTGGTTAGAGCTGCCTGGTGCTATCATCCTGCTCACAGTTGTCGCCCCCAGCCTCTTTGCGGACACCTTCAGGGGTCACCTGGTCGGCATCTTCATATGCCTCGTGATCGGTTGCTACCTGCTTTCAGAGCACATCAAGGCGTCAGGTGGGTTCAGGAACGCCTTCAGGAAGGGCAATGGCGTGTCGAACAGCATCGGCATCCTCCTGCTCTTCATCTACCCTGTTTGGGCCCTGGTGCTGAACTTCCTGTAGGCACTAGTGCGTTGGTTGTTGTACCCCCTGTGCCATGCAACTCCATTCGCTGCTTGTTCAGTGTGCAGATATTTCCTCTATGGTGATCTTGTATCATCTGGAGGGGATGCGTTATGTATGTTTGAGTTGCCCAGTTGGTGGACAGATTTGTTGTCTTGTTTGTTGTAGTTTGATGTCAGCATTTGGTTCTTTGGAGTACATAAAACACCAATAAAATCATAAGCTGTGGCTTGATGTAAATCGAGATGCTGGCCTACTCTCTCATGTTAGTATATGTTGAATTCCTGCATCTGCTACAAGTATCTGAAAGGATGCTCCTCAACTTTATCATCCAACGTTGTTTCTGAACATCATATGTGAGAGCTACATAAAGTTGGCCTTTTATCAGCAGCTGGGCACTTTCTGTGACAAACACTGAAACGGCGTTGTGGCAGATCAACTCGTGGACGAACTTTTTGAGCCGATAGGGTTCCGGCATCCACGTTGCTAGTCGTCTACACCTGGCTTCCTGGCGTCCGTTGCTTCAGACTTTATCTGCCCTTGGCTCGTCGCGGCCGAACCACACAAGGTGGCCGGCACATTCGGACATTCCTTCTCGCCCGGCTGCTATTCCAGCGCTTTCCCAGTCCAATTGCAACAGAGGGCGAGATGCAACGTTCTTGTCAGAAACAGACAATCGTCTTCAGCCAGATGCATGCAATTGCATCAGGGTTTCAAACTTTTTACTCGCCGGTTTCTCCAGCAGCTTCGGCGCCCGGTAGGCGGTAGGACAATCAACGTCCACCCGTTGCAATCGCTGGACACGGCCTGACGCATGCTTCTGCCGTTACGTGTCTAGCTCGAGCTGCCACGTCTTCTCTCAACCGGTCGCGATCGGCGTGTTGCAGCGGGGTTTACTTGCACCAGTTTAACTTGACAGCTGAGATCTTATAACAAAAAAACTTGACAGCTGAGAAAGCAACGGGGGATGGCTGATGAGTCAGAGACGCAAGAGGTCAAAGCAGCATCCATGACGATGAAGAAAAGGTCGAGGAAGAAGAGGACGCCGCGTGGGAATCAACACCCCTTCCGCAGGTGCGGTGCCGCCCCGCCGTATCTCTCCCCGTATCCATCCATCGCAAAGCCCCGGCCTTTTCATCGTGTCCCCTGCTTTTTTCCGCCGGATTCCATCCCATTTCCCCGTTCGCAGGACAGCAACGACAGACAAACCGTTGGCGCCGGAGGGGGGGAGAGGGGAGGGTCGCGAGCGCGTATGGTGATGAGATGACCCGGCGGCGTGAGGGCGGCGTCGTCAGGGGATGGAGAACGGAGACGGGTCAGTGACGGGCGCGGGCGCCGTCGGCAGCGCCGGGAGCCTCGGCCTTCGCGTCGGCCAGGCCGTGTTCTCGTCGGCGTCCCTGCTGTTCATGTCCGTCGGCGTCGAGTTCTACAGCTACACCGCCTTCTGGTGCGTGCTCTGCTGCCTTCCTCCCTTTCTGCTTGGTTTCTTCTCTGCTACTTTCGTTCGGTTACAGATTTCATGCATGTTTTATGCTAAATTTCTTCTCTGAAACAACTGACAGCTTCCTGGTCACGATCATGGGCCTGGTCATCCCCTGGAGCTGCACCCTGGCCATGATCGATGTGTGCTCCGTCTTTGTGGGATGCCCCCTCCGCGTGCCGGGCGTCATGGTCATCGTCGTGGTTGGAGACTGGGTACGTCCCATCTCGTAACCCATGCCATTTTCTTCCGGGCGATCAGTAAGAACTGAGAAGCATTTATCGGCTACAAATCTTTGCAGGTCCTGTCGATCCTGTCGTTCGCAGCCGCCTGCTCGAGCGCCGCGGTGATCGATCTCCTCCTCCAGTTCCACGGATCCCAGTGCTCGCCGAGGTTCTGCGGGAGGTACCAGCTGTCCGCCATGATGGCGTTCTTGTCCTGGTTCCTGACGGCCGCTTCGGCGATCTTCAACTTCTGGTTCGTCGCCTCCCTGTGAAAACTGCGGAGAAGAGGCTGCAACCAGTCACTGTTGTTCTTTTTTTGAAGTAGTACAAGTAATTTGGAGAGAATGTGCTACTTCATCAGTTACCTTCAACGTCTGACCAATTAGCCCGCTTTCTGATGCACTGGTGACAGAATGCGTCAATAGGTCAGGAGCCTGTCTCTGAACTTGTCAGGCCCAGTTGATTCCATTTCTGATATGAAAGATTTGCGTAAAGAAATAAGAACAGTCTAACGGTTTTAACATCTTATATAGTATACTACAACAGAATACCAATTTCTTTTTTGTAGAGGAACGCAGTAGCCAGTAGATTAAAGTGACCAGTGAACCAATAGTGGTTGATACGTTTTTTTTTAAAAAAAACTAATACGTTTTTTTGACTTATCAGAGAGAAAAAAACCGTTCTTGTGAAGAATGATGCTCTGGTACTTAACTACTGTGCTGACTGCCGAGCGGAAAGTGGAGGTGGTCTTTTGAGACCGCCTCCCTTCTACTGGGCTTTCTCGGCATGAAAGGCCTGGTCAATTCTATGGGCCGAATTTAGGCCTCGGTGTGGAAGCATTCGGTCAGAAAGCCGGGGCCTGTTTATAACCAGACGTTTTTGCCGCTATCTCCCTTGCGACGCCAGCAGCCCAGCAAGCCATCATCGACGCGACGCGTCGCCGCTCGCCCGCTCTCGTCCCTGTCTATCATCATCTTCGGCCGCTGGATTCACCGATGCCACCCAACACCACGCTAACCTAGCTACAAGCCTACAATGGCTCCGTTTATTTCAGCTTATAATCGATTTTGAAGGTTTGATTTTAGAAAATTCAAAAATTAGATGATCCCAGAATTGATAATCAAGAATTCATTCCAACTGATTATGGATTTTCAATTCTAAATTCTGTTAGTCATCTAACTTTTAAATTTCTTAAAATCAAACCTTAAAATCAGCTATAAGCTGAAACAAACAGGACCAACGTTTGACTCTGTCATCATCTTCGGTCAGGCTTCATCGTTGACGCAGGGGAAGCAAATGCTTCAAGGTGACGGACGGGAGAAGGGAACAAAAATAAGTGTTATATGACAAAGGAATGAATACGATCAGAACTTCAGAAGAGAAGGCCCATTTCATGGACCTGTCACGTGTACGTAAATTTCGCTCATAGGATGCTTAGGGCGTGGTCCCCACAAAAGATGGGAATTTCATATTTTATTACCAACCATCATCATTTTACAAAGTGCGATGTTGCACGCATTTTATATTACCAAAACATGAAACGCGAATGATTCGAACCACCTTATAGTCCTGAGACCGCAATCTTAGGGCAGGATTTCACGACGAGATCCCAGCATCGACCTAATTGCCATCCATGTTTATATCGTTCCCACTCAAAAATAACAATGGAACCACCATCATCATTGGGCCACGGACACCTCGCGAAATTCCTGCCGGCTCGCGGCAGCAACGCGGCGCGTGGGAGCATGTAGCGGATCGGGCGGATGGCGACGCGACATGGGCGCAGGAGGAAAGGGGGAATGCGAGGGCAACACGTGGTGCTCCGGTCAGACACACTGGCCGCGCGGGATCCCCTCGCTCGATCTCATCATGGTCATGGCCACCTCGCGAGTTGGCCAGCTTTCCAGCCTGTGATGGCCCGATGGCGTCCTTGGAATTTTAGATAGGTGGCACCAACACCAAGCACAGGTGGGATGCATGTCGCGGCACTGGCGTTCGTGGCACCGTGGCTGGAAGCTGGCGCTGCTGGCTCGCCTGATGGGGAGCCGCCCCGCGCCGGCATGGGCCCAGACTCTGCCCATCTTGGACGAGTCGATGCATCCACATCTACGTGTCAGATTGGTGTTTCCGTGCCGTCCGCTCCCTCCTGCTTTGCTTGCTACTGGTGGGTAATTAAGCATACAGATCTACTCCGTAACCCAAAAAAATTCGTTCGAGGATACTCGAAAGATTGAACATTTGGATGGGTGCTGCACGTACGTTGCGATGGTCCATGGCTCCACGCGACGACCCTGCGTGCAATCATGCGTACGAGGCAGTTCACTCTACTGTGCAACACGTGTACGAGCATGACCAGTGAGTGACCGGTATTATGCCAGGAATTTGGACAGGGGCAAGCGGCCGCTAGCATTCATGGGCGCCACCGCATTTGGATGCATGCGTCGCAAATACGGGCCGGCCTCGGACATCATGGCTCATCGCAACAGAGCAGACAGCATCAATACGTGCGACCAAAACATCGTGTCAGTGGCAGCGCTGCTAGGCGGTCGTGCTGGTGCATGCATGCATGCAAACCAATTTGTTGCTTCAGTACCCACCCGTAGCCCTTAAAAGCACAATGATCACTTCATTGGATCATCAGAAGCTTATAATTATAAAGTACTAAAATCTAAATCGATCGGTGTGAGCACTGTACTATAGCAGTTTTATATGTAACCTTTTTTTGCAATAAAGGGTTCCGCTGCTTTAATATAAAGCTTATGCAAACTTTTTTTCCCTAGGGAAAGGCTTGTTTACCTTTGATGATCCCTTTCCTGCCTTTTTTGTGGTTCTACTCCATGATGCATCCATAGCACTAGTAGTGTGTGTCAAGCTTGGATCGACAAAAACGATTCTTGGTCCGGGAAAAGCACACCCTAATCTTGCAATGCTGGCGAGCGCCAAAACAGCGAGCACGCCATTTCTTCTCCGTGGCTTCTCGCGCATAATTCCGACCTCCTCCCCCGCCCCCTGATTGCTCCGACACATTGTCGTCTAGTCCTAATTCTCTAACCTGCTGCATCAGCTTCTAGATCTGCAAATGCCGTGATCCAAACCCCGATCGACCTGACCTGAAGCTTCCCCGGACGTTCGCGCAGGGCTTAACGGGCATTTTTCTAGTCTGGCGCACACATTCCATTTCCTGCCGCGCTTAATCTGCAGAGCAGCAGCAATGGCTGCAGCTCAACGGCTGCTGCAGCAGGCCGCGCACGGGGGCACAGCTGTGTCCGCGACTAAAAAACTCGCCCAACGCGTCCGGCCACGTCGAGATCCGCGGCCGACTGCCGTCCACCGATCCGTCCGGGGTTGCAAGAGATTCCGCCTGCCGCCCGGTCGTCGCGCGGGCGCGCAGGATCGACGCCCTCCGCGGCCGGTGCCGCCTCCGAGGGCGGACGCGCGAACGTTCCTGGAAGCTGGCTAGCTAGCTGCGCCAAGGGCTGGGCGAGGCCGCGAGGGGGGCATGGCAACGGGCGAGGCGGAACCGGACCGGCGGGGTGCGCGCGACAGGCCACGCCCGTCGGGTTGGTCGCCGGGTTCGGTGGTGGCGAAGAGACCTGCGGGAATCATTTGGGTTGGGGGCGCGCGGCGCGACCGGACCAAGGGGCCCGTCGTGCAGCGGGGGCGGCTCCCCACCGGCCGGGCAGCGCGCGCACCCGGGCATGTGCGCGCTCCATGCCTGCCTGGCTGCCTCCACGCCCCGTGATCCAACGTGCGCCCTGGTGGTTGAGGAGGAGGGGCTAGCTGTTGGGCCGAGCAGCCCGCCGCGGCGCGCATGCACGGCGCCACGCTTGCACCCCGCGGCCCGGCGAGGTGGCTGGCCGCCTGGCAGGCTACGTTATCTCATCTTCCCCGCCGGATCGGCGCCGGGCGCCTCGCCGTGCGTGAACGCACGGTTAGTTTCTTCTGGCCGTGAACCGTTGACGACGCAAGATCACGGGAATCCTTGAACGGAAACGCGAAACCGCGCGCACGGAGCGGACCTACCAGTGTGGCGGCGATGTGGGCTAGTGCGGCCTACGGGGGGCAGCTAGCTAGGTCACAGTTTCTGATGAGCAGGCGGGAAGAAAAAGACGCCAATGATCGAACGTGACGCCACGTGAACTCCGGCCGGCTCCGGTCGCCGGCCGCACCACGCGTCCCGTGCCCCCGTGCGGGGGAAGCTGCAATGGCGCCACCGCGTCGCGCACCCCTGCACGGTGCACATGACCTCTACGCACGGCTACGCGAGCGACCTAGCGCCTGCGTGGGATAGCCTTTTGGCCTACCTGCAACGGAAAGGCCACGGTGACGCAGAGGAAGACGATGGAAATGTCCCAGCGAGCGAGGCAGCAAGCGTCTGCAACACACTCTCTTTGACATACGTGAACCTCGTTTAGGTTGGGTGCATGAGACTAGAAGGATCGAGAGGACAAAAGATTTTTGAAGAAGTTCATGAGACAAGGCAATTTTAAGCTCATCATCTGGCTTTTGCATTTTTCTCTCAAGAACGTACAGTGATGCTTTAGATTGTCAATAAAATACGCTACATTCACATCCCCACACAAGAACGCTTTCGCATCTCTTACTATACTACTCCCTCCGCCCTGAAATATAAGTCACTTTATTTTATTTTATATTTTATTTTAAGTTAAAATAGTTTAAATTTGACCAAATTTACAAAGAAAAATATTAACAGCTAACACATCAAATAAGTAAATTATGAAAATATATTTTATAATGGATCTAGTTATTCTTATTTAACATTTAAAATATTATTACTTTTTTTCTATAAATTTAATCAAATTTAGAATAATTTAACTTAGGATAAACCAAAATACTTTACATTTCAGGATGGAGGGACGCGTTGGAGGGAGTAGCTAGGAATTGATTTTGAGCTACACAAAGCCTCAGGTAGCGTTGGTACATGCAAATCAGTGGACACCAGCATCGAGTCGAGCGCTAGAACTATGGTATAAGCCAGTGCACTGCACCTTTCACATTTTGATATTCTTGTGAACATGATGATCCTAATTCGTAGTTACACAGGACATCTAATTAGCAGTGATGTCTTTCCTGTCTCCCGGTTTATCCGTAATTGTAGTGCACTTTACTTCACTTTTGAATGTTTCAAATGGCGAATCCAGATATTTTTTATAATTCAAGACTTCCATTTAGGTATGAAGAAATCAACTTTCAAGAATAATGCAAAAGTACTGGTGATCAACATGTAGTTACCAATAGTTGCAAAAAACAGGTCGGAACTTGAGTAGTACAGAAAATATCTTTCATCTTTAATATTTTCCCGAACGATATTGGGTCCGGAACTAATGTAGGTATTAGTCCGGATCCAACGGCTGGGAGGTGCGAGGGATCTTTAGTTCCGGTTGGAGCCTCCAACCGAGACTGAAAGTCTGAACTTTTAGTCTCGGTTGGTGACACCAACGGGGACTAAAAGGTGACCTTTTAGTTTCGGTTGGAGGCTCCATCCAGAATTAAAAGGTCCTTTAATCCTGATTGGTGTTAGTTACTAAATGGCACTTCACGGTCTAATTTAAAAGGAAGGCATCCCAACTAGAATCACATGTGCAGTGTAAGTGAGGTGGCATGGAAGTTATATGCGAGGCGATAGGTCTTGAGTCCTGCGGACTGCAGAATTGGTGATGCTCACGTATTTTAATTTGTTAACGTTGCAGATCATTTAGTCCCGGTTGCTACAACCGGGACTAAAAATTCAGGACCGACCATTTAACCCCGGTTTCTATAACCGGTACTATAAATTAAGGAAACCAGGACTAAAATAGTTTTCCAACCGGGACTACATTCCTAATCTGTACTAGTGCAACTTTCTTTCAAGTCAAATGTGAAAAGTTCAGCTTTGAAGAATTAAAATTTTAATTATCAACGGATAAATTAAAGTTCATAATCAGAAATTCGTTTCCATTTCCAACTAAAACGTCGCCGAGGATCACTGATGATACCGACATGCTATATTTCAGATACTTCCAACCTGAAACCTTGCTCTAACATGATCGTCTAACCATGTCGGAATTTGGAAGTGTCCGCTAAAAAGCTTGACAAGGCGGTGTGCATGTTTTATGCCTAGCTAGCAAATAATCTTTTGAAACACACGATGATGCTCTATCGTGTCTGATTCTTCACCCAATTAAGGGAAGCTAAAGGTTGGATTTTTAGGCAATGAGGCATTATTCTGGCCGGCCGGCATGATATTTGGCCGTGCTCACTCTTTGGCCCCCTCTCTCTTTGCCAAGAAAACCCCGCCCGGTCCACGCTAATCCCTGGCCTCGCAGCAAACCTCCAGCCTGTGCTGCCCCCGCTGGTGGCTACACGACACTTCACCCTCTGCCGCCCCGCCTCGTCTCCGTCATCCTCGCGCTATATATAGCCCTCTTCGGGTCTTCCTCCCCCATCGCCATCTCCAGCGGAGAACCAACGGACAGCGCAGCACACGAGCCGGAGGCGGATCGATCGGAGCAGCTCAGCAGCATACTACAGAAGATCACATCGGGAGTAGAAGAAGCTACGAATTCATCCTACTGCGCACAATGGGCATCTGCGTGTCGTGCGACGCGGCCGACGAGG
Organism: Panicum hallii; assembly: GCF_002211085.1. Lineage (NCBI taxonomy): Eukaryota > Viridiplantae > Streptophyta > Magnoliopsida > Poales > Poaceae > Panicum > Panicum hallii. The sequence goes on along the minus strand of NC_038050.1, from coordinate 4,169,676 downwards.
GCGCGGCGGCGGCCAGGGTGGTGCTCCCCAGCGGCGAGCTCCGGGAGTACGCGCCTCCAGCCACGGCGGCGATGGCCCTGGAGGAGGCCGGCGGGCAGGGGTCGTGGTTCCTCTGCGACGCCGACGGGATGGTGCTCGAGGGCCCCGTCGCCGTCGCGGCGGTCGCCCCCGGCGAGGAGCTCCAGCCGGGACAGATCTACTTCGTGCTCCCCGCCGAGATGCAGCGCCGCCGCCTCACCGGCGACGAGGTCGCCGCGCTCGCGGTCAAGGCCAGCTCCGCGCTCGTCAAGGCCGCCGCGGCCGCGGCCGCCGCCCAGCCATCCTCCCCCTGCCGCCGCCGCCGGCGCGGCGCGGTGGCGCCGCTCGTGTTCCCGGTCCCCGAGGAGGAGTACGCCGCGGCGGATCCGGTCTCGCCCGTCGCGGCGAAGCTGGCGCAGAAGCGGAGGGTGGCGCGCCGCGGCGGGAGGGCGACGAGGTTCTCCCCCGACCTGACCGCCATCCCGGAGAGCGAGTAGGGAGCCTCAGCTCTCCACGTCGCTGGTACAACGGGTCGCTCGCCGGGGGTTGACCGGATGGTGTGACTGGCCGCGCCGGATATCCCGACGAAGCGGGAAGTGGTCTAGACGGATCGGAGAAGTGTGCGTAGCTGGTTTGGCGCTGTTAGTTTGGGCGGCAAATCCCAAGGATGAGAGTTGCCTATAGCTATAGTAGGTAGATGAAGTGTAAATACACGGAAACCCTGTGGAAAACGTGCGGTGTGCTCAGTCACAGTTTGGAACCCAGCCGTTTTTAGTGCTTGTGTTCAGGCTCTGTCTCGTGCATCTTCGAATAAAGTCTCTCGTTGTGACTTGCCGAAACCGAGAGCTCCTTCTGTCAACTTGAAAAAAAAAATCTTTTAGCATTCACCGCGATTTCCTTCTTAAATATATAAAGATACACAACTCCTGCGAATTTGAGGGAAAAAAAAGAATGGCACAGTATTAGCAGACTTAGGCTCCGTTTGATCCAGAGAAATCTAGATTCTAAAATCCAGCTAGGATCCAAACACTCTAGATTTTACCACAACTTTCTACTATCCAAGTGCTATAGATTATGGAATCCAAGAATCTATGCAAACCTAGCTTCTCGCTGATTCTAAAAACTAGAGACAACCAAACAGGATCTTAGTAGCCTTAAACACAAATGTGATTTTATTTGTGTATTTTTGTCTTTGTAGACTAGAAGTTTGATTTCTTGCTCAACTCTAGCATTTTAAAAGTAGACATTAGGCATTCTCAATGCAAGTGTCATATAAGTTTTATTCTCGTTAAATAACATGCCACATAGGTAAAAGCAATGACGTGGCGAACAATTTATGAGGAAAGCGAAGAATAGCGTTTCATGGTGATGAAACTCAGTGTATACAGTTACCAAAAGCTATGAAACTAGAGTCAAACTCCATTAAGACCAATTCCAGTAGGGGATTCATAAGAAATTTCATAGGTATTAAATACTGTGCCACGCCAGCAATTTTGCTGACATGACATGGTACTTCTGGGGAGAGAGAGGGAAGAGTTTTATGGGATGAAAGGGGAGTTTCATCACCATGACACTCCTCTGGTTCGGCTACTGAGCTGTCAGTCTTACTAATTGTGCAATAAAACTATGCACTGAGATTGACCTGGAGGATTTGAGTTTCATCTACGCATTCATCAACTTCTATTGGTCACATGGCATACTTAATCTTAAAAACCAATCAACAATTCAATGTAACAGTTTATCTATAAATCTATGTAATGAAACTGTGCATCGAGGAATGTGGTTTTTTCAGTGTTAAGCTAATATGGTGGTCTTAAAAATGTGCGATACGGTTGTCAAGTCCAATTGATTTAAACCATGTTGTGGTAACCGCCAATATTGGAAGGATAATTAGACTTACCCCGTACAGAGGCTTTTCATTTCTGCTTCCATTGATTCCTTGACAACATTATTGTTCAGATGTTTCGATATCTAGTCAAAGCAGATTCCATGAAACATCTGACCATTAGTGTCTTCATTCTATCGACTAGCCTTTTGCTGAAGTGTTAGCGTTTCTGGAGTTCGTATTTGGAATAATCTGATGAAACTTGTAAAGGAACATGCTGTAAGGATTCATCATTGAGCTGGATGCAAGTACAGTAAACATGTTGTAAAGATCCGTCACAGGATTGGATGCAAGTATAGTTGCAGCCGTTGCAGTATAAACTGTCAGAAATACATGCATCACACCATTCTGAATCGCAAAGTCATTGTCTGTGATTGAACATTGTTTGCGGTTAGGTTTTAAAGTACCACTTGAATTATACGGCAACGATGTTCTCGTGATGACTAGCAGTGCAGATGTTCGAATATACAAAATAAACGTTCCAGTCTTCAGTTTGAAAGTGCCTGGATCTTGACTCCACTGGCACAAGGCAGAGAAGTGAACAGAACACTGCATTCGCTCTGAAAGTCTGAATGCTGAAAGCCTCAGCAAAGCTGCACTTTAGTTGGTCTCCTTCCTGAACCTAGCCATTGCAAATGGAGTGTGGCGGATAGATCATCGACCCCTGGAAAGGCTACTCCGACTGTCTTACGCTCAAGGATGCTGAAAAGATGGAGGTACTGTGCACCGGCAGCACCGCTACCATCTATGGTTTCTTCAGAATCCATGTTCATGTCCTCCGGGAGCTCTGCCCCTTTCTGATGGCATTGAAGCCCGACATTGCGTTTAACCAAGGCCTCTTGACTTGGAAGAAGCACAGAACAGGCCTCTTCTTCCCAATTCTCGTGGCTGTACATTGTCGACTTGTCGTCGTCGTCGTCTTGCCCATGGTGGCCTCCAGGCGGGGGTGGCTCCTAGAGTTGGAAGCGGCGGTTCGGTGCTGGAGGAAGTGGCGAGCGCGCGTCCGCCGGAGCCGGAGACGCGGCTCAGTGCACTCTGTTGACGGGGCGGCGGCGCGGGATCGCAACCTGCCGGTGGCCGCGCGGGCTCGTCGGACGGCCGCCGGCCTGGAGATTATGCTAGGACCCCCCGATATGGATCCGGTAATTTACAAATAACTTCCTGGATAGCGATTGTTAATCGCAATCCAATACTTTACATATAACCTCCTATTCCGGATCGCGATCCGATATTTTTCATTTAGCCCCTTAGGTATTTACAGATATACCCCTCCTTCAGATCAGGATATTTCTTTCTCCTCTCTTCTCGGCGATCGCCGGCGGCGGCGGCAGTCCCGCATCCCGTCCAGTGCGAGCAGCAGGCATGACCCATCCATGCTCTACTGGTCTACCGAACTTCAACCTTAGCACCGTCTATCCACTCCTACGTCCAGACGCGCGCGCCTCGCCGATCTGCCGTGCTGCTTCGATCTATGAGGGATGCTTGGACAAGGCGTGGCCTACGGTGCTGTCGTGCCGGCGATGTCCGGCGGCGGTGGGTTGCGATAGTGGCGGCAGTAGTGTAGACTTGAGCTCTTGCATTCAAAATCTTAATTTGGTTCGCTTGAAGTTGCAGAGATTTGTACTTCATTCAATTTTTTCTTTTGCTCCAATGGAGTTTTGTATGCTTATCAAATGGCTGCAGCAATTCTATCTGAAGATGATTAGCTACTTGGATTTACAGATCCAGCACATATCCGCCATCCAGACAGTACGGACAGATGCCGTAAAGATTCATCACTAATTTCCAATAAGGTGAATTGTAATGGCGTTTTTCAAAGGTTGGAAAATTGTAATGGCGAGAAAACAAAAAACCCTAGAAACTAACCCGAAATACATCCAACACAGCATTCTGAATCGTATGCCATTGTTTGCGGCTAGTTTCTACTAATGTACTAGTAGAAGTACACGGCAAGGAAGTTCTTGTGACTACTAGTAGTGCAGTGCAGATGTTCGAACTACAGAATAAATGTTTCAGTATTCAGTTTGGAAGTTTGTAATGTGATGGCGATACGTTATCTTGTGCAACCTGAATTGCTCTGAATGCCTAAAGCCTCATACAAGCACGAGCCGCAGCTGCACTTCTGTTGGTTTCCTCCCCGAACCTACCCATTTCCAGTGGTGGATCAGATCATCGATCCCTGGAAAGGCTAATATAAAGATTCTGTGTGTTCTTTGCCCCGATCAACTCGCGCTCGAAGATGGGCTGAATTGAGGAAACTGTGCTCCGCCGTCGTCTGTGGTGCGCAGCAGGGGTTTCTTCAGAATCCACCATGTCCTCCTGGAGGTCTGCCCCTGCCCATGGCGTTGAAGCCCAACACTGCGCTGAATTTAGGCCTCTTCAGTAGTTCAGTCATGACTTGCAAAAAGCACAGGACAAGCCGCAGAACGTTGCGTACTACTAACATTTTAGCTTTCCCATTTCATCCTCTGCCTTCTGTTCATCTACAAAATAACCTTTTCCCTCTTTTTTTACAGCAGACAATTGGAAACCCACAAGCAGTCACCATTGATCATCTGATCCTCTACCCACACGACACAAAATCTGCACAAACCCTTGTCTAACTCTCTAACCCTATGGTACACGCATATACTCCACGCCAACCAAACTTCTTCAGTTCATCACCGTGCTCTACTGCTAATCTGCTACTGCAGAGACAGACACGGTCAGCTGAGGTGCGGGAACGCAAGGTCCCTGGCGAGCAGGTACCGGAACCCCGGGTTGTAGGGTACCCACTCCACAACCTTGCTCGACGACCTGCCGCCCTGCTGGCACCTCTGCACGGCCATCCTCATGCTCTCCGGGAGGTAGCGCTGCACCATGTCCACGAGCCCCTGCGGCGACAGCTTCACGTCCTTGGCGTACGCCTCCACCAGCTTCGGGAGCAGCAGCTTCTGCTCCCTCCACACGCCGGCCGTCGCCCGGATGAACTCCTCCTTCGCCGCCTCCAGCTGGTGGAACAGCCGCTTCGGAGTGTACACCCTCACCTGCACGCAGCCAAAAGCAGGGGGAGGAAAGGGCGGTGATGATGTTGCATTCAGAAAAGAGGTTTGGCTCGGCACCGCCAGTAATTATGGTAGCAGCAGTGCTTTGATGCAACAGGAGAGATTCCTAACATGATGAAAGATGAAAGATTCCTAACAACGTTCCCAATCACCGAAAAGCTTGCACCTCATGATTCATTCCTAAACATGTTTTTTTGTTAATGTGACATGGTAGGATAGTATTCGTTTCCAAAAAAAAAAAGACACCAGGATAGTACGCTGCAGCTTTTCATGCCAAATATGTGCTCTAAAGGCTTGCTAAGAATTGAATGGCATATGTATTCACATGGGTCAATATTGACTAGAGAAAAAGCAAGCATCGATTGGCTCAGTCTGGAACGAATTTAAGGTACAAGGACACGGATTTTCTGTAACTTGTTGCTTACCGCGGGATCGGAATGGCTCCCTGAACAAAGCGCAAAGCGTAAAAGAGGCTCTGATTGTGCAACGGCAAAGGCTCTCCACTCGTGCCCGGCTTTGCTCACTTTGCTTTTGATCCTGGGATAAAGCAGGGTCCGTAGCCACTGCATTAAAAGGATCAACAGCTGAAATTAGCATGCTTGCGACATATAATCAGTACAGTACGAGCATCACCATGCTTTTAGCTGGGTTTTGACCTAATCATGCATGTTTTCCCGTACCTGTCCGGGACAGTGGGTATTACATCCAAGAACCATGCTCTGGATAACGGCTACATTGATGTTTCGTCCGGCGATTTTGCAGGCAGCCTGTGTGGCAGTAGAAACATATGTCAGGGAAAGGAGAAACTTGGTCTGAATTTAGCACTTCTGAATTTCTGATTGCGGGGTCCCTTCCATTTGATTCTTCAGCATTTGATTCTTCAGAGGAAGCGTTTTTACTTTGCGTTTCACTTTACCTTAACAAGTAGGGATGTCTTCTTCAGATTGTTCTGTGGGACGCCATTCTTCAGATAAGCCTGTGAAAGTAGTACAATGGGACCCCATCAAGAACAAAGCACGTAAAAGTGCTAAGAAATGGTAGTGAACTGCTTCAAGAGAGTCTTACATGCATCAGCAAAGCATTGTGTATGTTGACCCAGAATGCTATCTTTTCTTCATTTGTCATTCTCCTCAGATCAACAGTTTCCAACCGGTATAGGATCAACCTGAAATATCAAATTCAGTTGAGAATAGTATATCATATTGAACTGACAAATAGAACAATTTCATCGACCAAAGAGCACACTTTGCATATAACTCACTTATACGTCTGGAGCAGGTCCTCAGCTTCTTTCAGTCGCCGACTGTCGCGGCTAATCATAGGAACCTCAACCATTGTGTTGTACGGTCCACTGAACTCCTTCAAACCCTCGACATGGAACGGGTTTATCAATCGGGAGTCTAGGGTAGTTTCTCTCTTGTAGTTGGGACTCCACATGTCGCCCACATATTGTGGAGAGACTGCACTTGTTGAGGAGAACGACGATGTCGGCGAAGATGAGGAACCATGGTGAACCAACGGAGGGTCTGCAAGTCTGCAGTATATCCCCGCCATGCATCTCACCATCTCCTCTGACAGGTTATTGGGAGTTTCAGGGATGTGGTCAGCTACATTAGTTCCTAGATACTCTGCTAAGCTTATCATTCCTGACGCACCAGTCTCTCCTTCCTGCTAAAAACATAATAAGAAGCTTAAAATCCTAAACAGCTTAAGACTGTAGCTATTTCAACCAATGTTTTCAGTCATGTTTCTCATAATGTCATAAGCACATTGCATCACAGAAATATAAAAGACGTATTCTTTCCCCCTTTTCTGTGACATCTATGTCATGTATACAGAGATGATGAGCTAGTTTAGCAAGCTATAGTTAGTAGCCTTTGACGTATTTTTATCATGGAGCAGATCATTACCTCTAGGAATGAAAAAGGTTGAGAGTGGCACGAGCGAAGAGCCCTTGCAAGACTATCATCGTCTGAAGGCAGTATTCTGGATGAACAAACTCCACGGTATGATAAGGCAGACTGGCAGCGGAGGACATCTGAATCAACTGCTCTATCAGAACGAACTGATGTACAGCAATCTGTCAATGGATCATTCCACTTCTTATGTGGCAGCGGATAGCTGGACCTGAGTGCTGCAGCCTCTCTACTCTTGAAAGACTTCATTGCCATTGGCGTTTCCCAGAGCTGCCCGGACCGTGAGCTCAATGATGGCTTTGAAGCTTCCCGGTTATCAGGAGGAGAAAATGCAGGTGCTTGCTGCTCAAATGCTTTCCGATACAGCGTCAGCAGATACTGCTCCATGTTCTTGACCTCTAGCTCCAATGTGGCAATCTCCCGTATCAATTCATTAGCGGCCTGAAAACAAATCAAAGTGATTAACCAGATGAGTGATGAATTTTGGGAGAAGAGCATATTAACAAAAGTTCCTAGGCAAAGAAATTACTTTTGGCATTGGATTCTCAGGTGACATGTTGACTGGAGCAGCGTCAGGCCCTAAAGCTTTTTCCAGGGCACCACGCACAACCTGCTGATCCTTGAGGTGCTTTTCTAGTTGCAGAATCTGCATCAGGTGATTAAATGAGTCTACAGTATAAAGATTTCAACAGGAAGACAAGAAGCAGTAGCAGCACGTCTGAAAGAAAAAATTGGGCTTTCCCCTTTTCTAAGCCATTATTTGAGCATTTTTTTCAAGTAATTTCAGGTGAACAAAGAGATTTGGCAAGAAGCTAATCGACGAACAAATATGTTGTGGAATTTGGTAAGGTGCAGATGTCCTCAGAACGGTTTATGGCTACCACTGGGCAGACAAAAAGGGCCAAAACAATTGTTCCATTTCAGACACTCGTGCAGATGGAAATGCAAGTTCTTATCTGAACGGAACTATATGGAAAGAAACCAGCCTACCGTTACCTCTTTCCTCAAGGTGCTTTGTGCTCCCCTCCCAGGTCGCACATCCTTATTGATATCGCTTTTCACATTAGCTTTTACAACTTCCTGGGAAAGAATAAATTAAACGCAAATTGCTCAAAATCACATGATCTATATGGTGAGAAACCTCGCATTCTCTGCATAATACTGTGATAATGCTGAACAGAAGAGAGGAAAATTTACCGGCTTAGGCAGAACAATGGTTTTGTCTGAAGAACGCAAAGCATCTGTACCATATATTTCCTCAAAATAACTGCCATTCAGAAACCGCTTAATCACATTTTGAGCATCCTTGCCGGCAGAACCACAAGAGAAGGGAAAAAGAAAAACTTGGCAGAAGTAAGGCTGCAGACACCAACCTCTTGGGTCGTTTGTGCCGTTCTGAATAACTGAAAGACTTCAGAGGCTTGGCAAAGGGCCCCTTGGCAAAAGCTCTGTGCCCCTTCGTCTCCGGCGCCTCCACCTCCATTGCTCGGCGCAGCTCGAGAACCAACCAAGAACTAACTGACTGAAAAAAACGCAAACCCAACAACTCTAAGCAACAGAAACCTCGAAGAGCATGCGCGTTTGCAGAATTGTAGCCCCAATGGAGAAAGAAGACGACGAAGAGATGTGAGCAGGAAATAGCTTACAGAGATTTGTCGCTGCTCAGAGCTCAGAACTGAGGAGAGAAACCGCCAAAATCAAGCAAGAGACTCCAAATGATCCGAGAACGAAGAAATGGCGTGTTCTGAAGTCACGCTAAGCTCCAAGGAACCCAGCTCTGTCCACATTGACGAGTTCCGTATCCATTTACCACCACCACTACCCTTCACTCTTCAGGTCAAGAACTAATCAGACATTTGGAGAGGGAAACGGGAAGAAGAGTCCTCCCTTTCTCTCTCTCCAACTGCTCTGCATCCACCCGCACTGCGTCTCCGTGTGTATCGTGTATATATACAGCGCAAGGCAAGCACCAATGACACGCTAGTGGCGAGCCTGCAAAAAGGCCGTTGACTGTGACATCTCGTGAAAACGCCACGCACACCTTTTCCTTCCCCCTCCTCCCTGGGGTTCCTTGCTGTGATGGATGGATGGATGAATAGGTTAACCACTGCACCTTTTTCGCATGCCCAGGTCTGAAATCCTTGCTCCTCCCGGTTTTCTTTGTTTTTGCAGCTGGAGAAACTAGAGGGTAGGGAAAAGGCGAGACTTTTCCAACCAACCTGGTAATTTGTGCCCTAATCAGGCTTTCTACCCCAACCCTGATACAGTAACAGTTTTTGGGTCCTGGGACATCAGACATGTGGTAGGACTGAGATTATGGGCGTATTTAAGTACAAGCCTAACAGAGCCAAGCCCTTACCAAACTGACAAAACATCAAAAATACTTTTTTTATAAACTACTAGTACGTAGCACGTTGCCTACCAAATTACCAAACCTGTGCAGGACATTTTCAGCATATACAGTAGTAGCAGCAGTTGGTGAGTGAGGTGCACACCAAACGACGACAAACAAGCCAAAAGCATTAGGATATTATAAGGATTCCGTTTTGAGACACTGTGTGAGCTTGCTTAATCTTGGTGGTTGATGCTGGCGTGGTGGCAGTGGGCAGCGTACTTTGGAGTTGTTAATGGTGCGGTTAAGTTTCTAGATCTATCTGACATGAGCACTTCAAATCTCTGTGCTGGTTATCGAAAAACAAATCTCTGTCCTGCACTGTCACCCCTATCCAATATCCAGATGAGTTTGATTTCTGAAGTTAGTGAGTGGTGACGGTGCCGGCCAGCACATGAAACGGGAGCAGTTAAGCACAGATGGCAGATGCTCCATAACGAGTATGGAAGATGCAGGGCTGACACTGAACAAGGTGAAACATAAACATATTTTTTTTTGAAAATAAAAACATAAACAGAATGCCCTTTGTTATTTCAATGATATTTAAAGTTTTCAGGGTTTTCAGAACAGACTTGAAACTTGATGCCGCATTACAAGATTCAAAACTACAAGTTGGAAAGAAAGAAAAGGGCTACTACTAACGTAGAAACTGAAATTTGTGGAGCAATCGGTTTGCCCAGCGGTGCAGATGTTGCATGAGTGACCCAAGCGCCAACCTGACCTTTTACATCACCAGTTCAGTTTTCCAAAATCGCATGCGTTCCAAAAAAAACCTAGAAAATAAGGATACACATTGCGATGCGAGCATAGGCTGTGCCTCATAAATCACCACTACAGAGGAAAACCAGAGCAAATATGCCATTTGGCTCCTAAAGTGGCTCCATCTAGAAGTGCTCTTGCCACAGCACCGCTTGTCCTACCAAATGGATTGACGCGAAACAAAGAAAGGAATTGTAACCAGCAGTAGACCTCTAGACCCCCTACAGCAAAGACAAACAGTCGTTAAAGACAAGGCCGCGTTTGTGCAAAAGCACGTTGTTTAAGCCTAGTTTTAGGGTAACACAAGCGAGGGGCCCAAAAGAATGGAAGAAAAGATGGGGTCCGGCCTCAAAAGGGTCGAAAGGGGGGGGGGGTGTAAAGGAGGCCGTGCGTGGCTGGCTGCCCCTGTCCCGTTCCCTCTCGTCCGCTCCCGCGCGTCCTGGCCGTGGCCGAGCGGCCCAGGCCCCTCGCCGTCGCTGCCCACCATGAAAAGCAGGCGGCGGCGGGGGCGCGACCACTTTGTCCGGTGGCTGCGGGGAGGCGCTCGCTTGTCACGGGGAATTTCGCCTTCCCCATGGCGGCGAGCCGTTGTTGGGCGGGGCGTGCGCGGGTGGGTTCGGTTCGGTGCTCCGGCGGCCGAGCTGGGGGCGGGGACTTGGGAGGCGTGGCGTGCGCAGGGTAGGTCAGGCAGGTGTAGCCGTGCAGGTGCAGCGCAGCGTGGCAAAAGGGGTCAGCGGAAAGGGAGGAAAGGCTGGGCCTTTTTGGTGATTGTGTGTGGAGCGACGGCTGTGGACTGTCGGCGTATGCAACGATCGTTGTCTTCAACGCAAAATACTGGACCGTGGTCTGTCGTCTGTCGACGCATGAATCCCCTCATGGCAAACCAAAAATAGTTAACGAAACGCTCTGATAATCTGCCAGTTGGCAACTAGCAACGGTTCCTGCTAATACAGACAAGCCAACTTGATTTACGCCGTGCCAAATTTGAGCAGCCTGCCGACTGCCGTTCTCCCCCCAGCCCCTTACCTTATCGCTGCCATGGGGAGGGCCAAGGGAAGGGGAGAAGAGGGGGGCCTCCATGCCAGCTTCTCGGAGGTCAGCTTTGCCCTCCCAGTGACAGTGTGCGGTGTGCCACCCTCCTTGGGCTGTGGCCTGTGGGAAGTAGGTTCGTGCCGCCCCATCTTTTCACAGGCCACCACATGGCTTGTCCACGTCAATCCATGGGTGACTGATTGATCGGTGATCGTCCCCCGGCGCGGCACATGATCAATCGCTCGTTGCTAGGCACCAAAAACCTGAGTGGGCGTTCACGTTGCCATTCCTACTACCGCTCCGACAGCTGACAGTCACCGGCTTAGACAACGGAGTCAAAGCTCATGCGGTGCGGAGGGCCACATGTCGGAGACATGTAAGGATGATGCCACTTTGCTCTCAGAAATGTTAACACCGTGCAATACCACATTTTTTTTCCTTGTAGATTAGTCGTAAGGTGACAATGGTGATTTGGACTGCAAGGATGCAAGATACGCTTTGTGGGCACTAGGTAACAAGATTGGGAGACAGACATCCTACTTGGCAGCCTGTGATGGGGATTGGAATCTTGATTCCCAATGTCAAATGTCACATGGAGGAGACTAGACAATGCAGCTCTCTGCTTTTGCTTGGTTGCAATGCATGGAATGGATGGGTCTTCTTGAGAAACCCGGAAAGAAAGATGCATGTGCCGCGCGGCTGTGCACGCAGGTCGCCGTCTGGCCGAGCCAAGCGACGCCCGATCCTTCCTGTCAAATCTTCCGCTGCATCCATCCGTCCGTCCATCTCTGCTGCCCGCCCGTCTGGGTCTGCGCGCCGCTGCCGCGCTCGCGCGCTTTATTGCGAGGTCAAAAGAAAAGCGGATCCGATGCCGATGTGCTGCTCGCATGGTGGCATCGTATCCACAGGTCCACGGCTGATGATGATTGATCACGACTTCACACCGCGGTAGTGACGGTACTGGAGTAGCAGTATTGACTCCCTGGTTACAGTATCATCATCCACCAGCTCACCACCGTAATATTCTTTGATTCTTTCTTGCCTTTTGGTCAGAGTTTCAGACTCCAGCAGTTCAGCTGCAGCCTTGTTGCAGAGTTGCAGGTGCGGAGCAGCTGGGGATTGTTTTAGGTCAACAACGCCATCACCGAGCTTGCCGGATAGAGAAGGCATCAGCTGGCAATCCTGAAGAAATAGAGAAGGCATGGCCGCCGGAGCCAGGGGAAGAACATCCGACGCAGAAAACCATAGCCTTTGACAGGAAATCTCCAAGGCCGTCACAATTACCAACACGAACACTCGCTTACTTTAAACTTTCGAGCAAAAGCACGAAGACCAATCGCATCAGCGACGACTAATCTCAGCGAGAGCAGAACATCTCGCGCGCGCCGGCCGCGGGAATCACGGGTTCCACGTCTCCCGGCGAAAGCGCAGCCTGCCGGTGCTGCATCCGTGCGGCCGGGCGATCTTTAACACGGGGGTTGGCGGCCATGAAAGTAACGCGAGCAGGGAAGAGAGCAAAGGGGAAAGTCTACGCCAGAAAAGGCCAAAAGGAAGCGTAAAACGAAAGGCCTCCCGTTCAAGATTCTACGACCGATACTTGGAGATACTCTCACTTCACTGCTGCAGTGCGGCTAAAGCTATTGCAGAGGAGTGAGGGCAAAGCGAAAGGGTAAAAGACCCCGGGTTTCAGCCGTCTTTTGGCCGGAAAGACGGGGTCTCCGTTTAGCGTGACCCCTACGTGCGCCGTCTGCCTGGCTGCCTGCCTGCACACGCGTGGGCGTGGACTTTGGATTCTGAAGGCCTTCCTTGGATTCGCGGTGCGCTCGGGCACTCGGCACGGTTCGAGAGAACTTTCCAAAGTGGCCTTGGATTCGGCGGCCATGGCGACGGCTATGAGCGTGGGCGTGCGCGGGCGCGGCGACTCCCTTGAGCCAGCTGCCTAGCCGACAGCAGACGACGATGATGAGTACGTGCCCGTCAACCCCACTAAACACAGTGCGGCAGCTCGCGATCAGATTGTTTCGGAGCGAGGTCAATGAGCAGAGTGGCGCGATCAGCTGGGTTGAGTTCACGTGCGCTCTTGGTCCCGGGCTTGCCACGGCAGCGATCCCCACCCCCACGTTCCCGATCCCTGATCCTTCCCTCCCCTGCGCACGGTTACGACTTACGAGCGGCGTTTCCCGGCAGTTCCTGCGCGCCGGCAGCTGACGGGGAGCGCCGCTGCCCCCGCTCCGCAACAAAAACGGCTGTCCTGTAGCAAGCGCTTTTCCGGCCAAGCATGGCATGGCTCGGCCGCTCCCTGCAGTCTACACAGCCTTGCCAGAGCCCAGAGCCCATTCATGGCCACCTACCGGCCCCTGACCTTCTCCTCCGCGCAGTCCAGGGCGCGCGCGGGTTAATGCCTGCCGGCCGCAGTGAATGCATGCGTCCCTCGTCGGCGTCCGCGTCGCGCACGCCGAGACGGCGAGACAGGGCACCGAAGGGCCTCGGATTCACGGGTGGTGAGGTGAGGTGAAGGAATGGGTCAGGCCGATGGCGTCGGCTCGGAGCAGCCGATACGCACGGGACACGGCCACGAGTGCAGTGGCATGCATGCGCCGTGCTGCTTTTCTGTTGTCCAATCCCGGTCGCTGTTGCTTGTGTCGGGGCGTGCCTCTGGACTCCGAGTAGGTACGTGCTTGTAGGCGCCCAATTATTGCTCTGAATGATAAGCAGTAACTCCACGGAGAGTGAGCGAGGGATCGATTACCTGCACGGAGACAACGCTGCTAATTCTGTGCCGTCAAGAATCAAGATGGACGACCGGATCTTGGGACTGAATTCTCCAATTTCTCACCACGAAGACTGGCAAAAGCTCAGGCCGGCTTTGCCTGAAGCAACTTTCCACGACACAAACATGCCGTCTCAGCTGTAACCTTCGCTACACTAACCTAAAGTCCTACACTGCACTACTTCGACGACGGCAGCGCTCTCGCTGTAATTTCTCTACGTCAGAATCCACCTGCACAATCATATACTTATGACAGTAACTAGTCAGGCACTACCCAGCCGAGCTGCTTGCTGCGACCGAGACGAGACCCCAGAGCAGAGCAGAGGAGCCGATCCGGAAGCTCATCTCGCGTCCTTGACGAGCGGCTTCACCTTGCGCCTGTGGCCGAAGCTGTTCACCAGGTCCTTGCGCGCGCAGACCGGGAACAGTTGGACGCCCGGCGGCCTCAGGCGCCGCAGGACGTAGGGGAAGCTCAGCTGATCCCGGGACGTGAACCTCACCACCTCGTTGAACCACAGGCACATGAAGAGGTTGGTCGACGGGGCGTGATCCCGGACGATCACTGAAGCTTCTGCCAGCGCTGTAAAAGGCAAAACGAAACCGGGTCGGGGTTAATTGCCATTACCGGGACCGTAACGAGGACCACCACTGGAAAGGATGTGCATGATCTGAGTCTCTGAAGCGAAGCATTACGTTAGGCTTGCTTTGGCAGTGGTTCCGGTTCTACTACCCAGCGCACAGGTGGGATTGATGGGGGCTGGAATGCGTGCGGAGGGCGCCCTCCTCTGCATCACTGGTTCAGTGACAGAAAAGGAGCTCGCTTTTATGCTAAATGCATGCAACTGGGCAACTTTATTACTTGTTCCTTTTGCACAACTACAGCTGAGCAGTTGTACTGCACATTAGTTGATGAACGACAAGCGTGGTTGCCCACAGTGATGGATGGTATTATTCTATTTATTGCTACAAAGTGTGCAAAGGTTTGGTAGCCCGATGTCCTGATTGCTAGGGTAAACAATTACTACCAGGAATAACTAGAAGAGATAAAATGCAAATCATATGCTGCATAGCAGTGAGGGGCACTAATAGGGACATGATGCAAGGGCATAGCATTACAGCCGGATGTAATTGGAATCGGCTTCGAGAAATGTTTAAGAAACCGGATGAAGGATGATGCATGAAGAAATAATGTCGATATGTAAACTACGGACACCAAACAAGTCAAGAAACATAACCGCATGCCAAAAATGCCAAAGTGAACTAGTACGAAAGAAACAGAAATGAGACATAATAAGACTATAGGATGTAAACAGTGGTATGCATATTGAGAAGAGAGACACACCTTTCTTCCCATTGAATCTTTTCTCATCAGGAATGCCATCCTCTCGGTACTGATCCAACTGCACTTCAACTTCTTCTGGAGTTGCTTTGTGTTTCTTAACAATTGCTTTCGCCTCGTCATACAGGCTACTCCGAGCTCCATGTTCAGATAATGCTAGAGAAGAGTTTGAACGCCACAGAAGGGCTTCAAGGACTCCCAATGGATCTCTCCGGAACTGAGATTTTGAATCCACCCAGATTGAGTATCGTGCCATGGGGAAAAGGCGATGGCTTATCAGCTGATGAGGAACAATCACCAAAAAAGAAGTCAGCTTGTGGAAAATGATAATCTACAGTGAGCCACTATGCGAAGGTATAGAAACTTAGATACAAGTATGTGTGTAGCTGTTTACTTATTCAGGAATACAGCAGGACATCAAAACACTGCACTACTTTCATCTACAGAAAACAAGACAATGGAGCCACAAATTTTCCAACTTTTACCTTTGGAATTTTCCCATTCAACCGTTGATCTGAGAAAGGAAGATCGCTGACAAGAATGATCCTCCATAGACCAATCATGTTGTCTTCACCAATCTTGTTGCCTTCCTCCTCTTGAGACGCACGAGTGACTTCATCCCAGAAAGCGACGTAGCAAACCTAGAAAAAATGCCAAGCATCTATCAGTAAAAAGGAAAGAAGCTGAAGACATTAACATCCAGCACAAGAGTAACAATAGACCTTTCTGATAGAGTTTTCTGTCATCCCTATTGGCTGGTGAAGGTCGTCACCTCCACCAAACGCACAGGTTGCCACAACAACTTTGCAATATCTCATATATTCTCTGTCAACAGCAGAAACTTGGAACCCTCCATTCTCAATACAGAAGCCACAATGCACTGTCATACTTTCCTTGATCTGTAAGCGTCACAAAAATGAGAATGGCATGTAATAAAACACTATAATTTGAACAATTTAACAATGTAGGCCATACAATATCTACTTTGCGGGTAGTTGCCGAATGGGATAAGGGGAATGTACGACCTGAGATTGTAAAATGGGTGCAAAGTTTCATGGCAACTAAAACATCTTGAAGTTTCAGGGAGACTAGAAAATCTCAGAAGATTTTTAAAAACTCATCGAAATTGATATGCTGAAATTTAACCTTGAAGCTTTCTTCTCTTTCAGTGAGTGTCTGGTATCCTGTGAACGAGTTAAATCGTGAACTCTCTGTATGTGACGGTATATCATCTTCGATATGGTGCAGACTTGATCTGTACACAACTTCCTTGATTGACATATTTGTCTCAGGAATTTCTGGAAGCTCTAGATTTTGAAGCTTCTCAGGATCAAGAAGCTTCAAGCATGCTGTCAATGCAAAAACGTTTGATTCATGAGCAGAGTACATGTCTTAGTTATTGTATTAAAATTCTATAAGTGCAAGGAAGGAAAGCACAAGAAAAGGAAAGAAAATTCTACTATGACCGGAAGAACTACTAAAGCATGTGAGCAAGAAGCGCTAAACAAATTGCATAGTATATCTTTATATTTGCTTCTGCAGGTAAAAGTAGTACTGTACTGTAAATTGTTCTCCAGTCTAGTTTAGTCAATCAGCATTGTCTAATGGCTACACGGTAGTAATAAGTTTTATACACAGGCTCTTGAAATACAACTGAGATTGTCTATGCCCACATCCTCAATGTAACAAAACTATATGTACAGAAAGCAAGTGGATACTATGCGGTAGATACTAGGAGAGAATAATCAGATCACATCATTCATAGTAAGAACAAAGACAATAGCTCGATATAAAACTACTCCTAGACAGGTCAGCACACTCGTATCCTAATAATAAAATCACTCCACTGAACAAACCGAGCATCGCATTATAAAACAGTCATACCACCATGTACTCCCAAATTAGAAGTACCAAGTAAATAATTAAACTAAGACGCGGTTCTACCCACAGGAATTTAAAGGGTTTAAGGATCGAGCGCGGGCTTACACTTCCTGGGGCTACCAGCGGCGCGGGCGGCGCGGGAGAGGTCGCCGAAGTCCGTGAAGGATGGCGGGGGCAGTGGTGGGGAGTGGGAAGGGGTTAGGCGGTAGGACTCGTAGAGGAGGAGGGAGACGGCGAGGGCGGCCAGGAGGAGCGGCACGCCCAGCCGCGCGGTGCGGAAGAGAAGGCGGCGGCGGCGGGCGGAAGCAGAGACGGAGGCGCGGGAGCGCTTGCGGCGGACGCGTACGCGCACCTTCCCGGTGGCCTCGTCGTCGTCGGAGACGGAGATGGAGATGCCTTGGATCAGCGACGACGACGACGGCATGGCCGGAGTTGTGCCAGGGGGGGAGTCCCGGGAGTGGGAACGGAAGAAGAAGGGTGGGGCACTCGGGCCGGTTGGCTTCGGTCGTGGGCAAGGTGCATTGGGCTGGGTTGGGCCGTTCGACTTGGGGTGGGCGGCTCGGTCGGTTTGCACACATCCGCGAGCACCACGATTTTATTTTAATATGTGTATGTACATCTGTAAAAAAAGAAAATCCAAAATTGTATGCATATCTGTTTGCACCAGCAGAAACTAGCACTAGCCTAAATTGTGAAGGATATTAGGGCGGGGTGGTAAAAGGGCTTTAAATTTTAGCCTAAATAATCTAAGGGCCGGGTTCTGATCTTATACAATTTTAAGCTGAAAATATATAAGGCTAAGTTGGATTGTGAAGAGGGCACTTGGGTTATGATCCGTTACCACCCTATTATTACTGGTAGCAATTCATGTTAGGTTCAGACCTGCCCTCACATGTTCTTGTTCAGTCAAAGCAACTACAGCATGACTACAATCACAAGCAGATCATGATCCAGAACACAGTGTATTTCAACTTTCAGACCAAAAATGATGCAATAACAATGACACTATTTTCATCCTGAAAAAGAGCTTATCATGTTTTAAGAAAACTCATGAGGGTATTATGAGTTCACTACGATTTGTCCAGTGCAAGGATATAGTTAGCTGAACTTATGAAGCTTGGAGAATGATTTCAGGAAAACTGCTTTCAAGAATCGACTATTACAGATATGTGGCGTCCATTACAGAATTTGCACAGCAAATGATACAGAAGGGCTTTCTGAGTGGTGAAAGATGGAACTGAAAAAACTGTAAGAACAATTGAGCACCCTCAACGCTTTGAGAACTGTGGGCGCTTGCGTGCCTTCTTGAGACCAGCCTTCTTCCTTTCAACAATACGGGTGTCTCTCGTCAGCAAACCTTCAGATCTAAGAGGAACCTTGTTAGCAGTGCTGATCTTCACTAGCGCACGGGCGACGCCAAGGCAAATTGCCTGGGCCTGGCCTGACAAACCACCCCCATGAACTTTGACGAAGATGTCGTAGTTGTTCTCAAATCCGAGAGTCACCAAGGGGACCTTGCAGTACTCCATCCACATTGGGTTTCCCTGCAGATACTCCTGCATATTTTGAAGAACTTCGGTAAGTACAGTGAATCAAAAAATCTTCTTCAACTAAATCAGTTGACTTGATTGAAATTGTGCTTTCAGTTCACATTAATAATTTAATACATGTGTTATATGAACCTGCCCGATGAGAAAGTGGCTGGAAATGAACCTCTAGGCTCTTTCAGTGGTCTTTAAACCTTGATGCATTGCTAAACTAAAGTGACACTACAATTCAGATAATCCATCCAAGGTGTAGACAATATCATGGCTGCGAGGCAACTGTTTTCATGAAACTGACGGAATTCAGTACTGTACATTCCTCAATAACTTAACAGAAAGGGTCATATTAACATTGCAGATTTGCGCAAAACTTGTGCCCGTGCATATCATGATCAACTCCTATATATCAATTCTCAATCAAATGAAGAAAGGAATTCAAAAAAAAAATTACAGAGAACAATCCCTACATCCTAAGCACTGGCAAACTAGAAATCAGATTCAGACTGATTTATGATCAAGCGTGCCCAAAAACAGTTGCCTTTGAAGCTGACAATACCAATGAAGGCAAACCCATAGAGATGATTGTAACACAGACTGAAAAGCAAGTTGACAAGTATGTTAACTTTGCGAGATGATCCTCCTTTTAAAGGAAGTGCAATACGAATGTGGTAGCCTCCTATGTCTTACTCGCCAAAACTTTGTGCAAAAAAAATGACTTCAGTCTTGTTTTCAGGTAATGAAATAGTATCAAAGCAACTTCATTCACAAAGCCTATTGTTAACCCCTCACTGTGCTTGGCGAAAATACCCATACTTGTAGATTCCAATGTTTGACAATACATGCGACTTTTGTCTGTTTCCTCCTCCTTCAGTTTGCCGTTTGAGTTTCTTTCTCTCTCTTTTTTAACTGACAGGTTGCCATTTAAAATTGTGAGCCATATCTATGCTTCTTTCAGATTTCTTAGCTATTGCTACTACTGGTAGTACTATAATGGACACATTCACAGACATTGGTAACGATCATTTTTGCAGCACTTTCTTGTCCACGGAACAACTCCTAATTAGCTCATGTCCTGAAACTCGATGGTGCTTGGTGCTAACCAATTGCAGGATAATACTACAGGTCGCAACGCGGGCCAGACAACGAAATGGTGCTACAATGGTGAAATCAGCGAGTGCATCTCTGGTAAAGAGTCACTGGGCAGTCACCTTAGCGTCGCGGAAGTTGATGAAGACCTTGCCGGTGCCCTCCTGGAGCACGACGCGGGCGATGGCCGTCTTGCGGCGGCCCGTGGCGGTGATCCGCTGCGCCGCGAAGCCGCCCGGCAGCCGCTGCTTGACGTACTTCCGCAGCGCGAAGCCCGACAGCGCATCCTCCTCCGCCTCCTCCTCGACGGCCACCACCTCCTCCGCGGGCAGGCCCGCCTCGGCCGGCTCGGCGGCCTCGGCCGCGGAGGCGCGGAGCGCGAGGCTGACGGCGCGGCGAGAGGTGGAGGGGTGGAGGCGGAGGAGGGAGGCCTGGTGGGGCTTGGAGGTGGAGGTGGAGGGGAGGGAGAGGTGGGAGAGGGCGGCGGCGAGGGAGGAGACGGAGAGCGCCATGCTTCGGCGTGCGCTGATGGGGGGCGGGCGAGCGGCTCAGCGCTTTGGATAGGGAGGGCCGCGGCGAGAGGGATAAAGCTAGCGCCGTGCTGCCTCTGTGCTTGTCTGCGGATTCCGGCATTACTCGCCTGTTCTCAGCCACTGGACTGGAAGTCAAGGGCCGAGATTTAAGATGCCCTAACCTGTCTTTGCATTGCATTAGAGGGGTTTGCAAATGGGATCATATCATTTTTAGGCTTAGTCCAAATTTGTATTTGTTCAGTTCCAAAATATAAGTCATTTAATTTTATCCTAAATCAATTTTCTCTAATTTTAATTAAGTTTAAAAAAATTACACCCTCAGATAAGTTGCACTAAATCCAATGTGAAATAAGCATTCGACATTGTAGATGACAAAAACTATACTGATCTACATTTCAAAACGTATGTAGTACTGAATTACATGATATTTTTTCCTCCTATATTTTTCAAACACTCTAAAGCTCAAAATATGTTGTTCATAACACATCCACATGCACAAACCATTGAATAAAGGTCTATTTATCATGTAACTATGTAGCTTTACTACAATCACAATTGTGTGGAACAAATTGGATGTTACAAAATATTACCAACAAATTGGTATATAGCTTCCGATAGAATCTGGATATAAAATGACAATAGCTCTATCCTTGTAATAAGTAGGAGAAGATCTAGCTGCGCCCCCATGCAAGAGAAACCACAAAATGTCTTGGTATAAATCATTGTAATACGCCCATTTGTTCGTTCAAAAAAAAGTCATTGTAATACGCCCACAGGTAAAAAGGTTGCCCGCAAGGAAAAAGTTAAGGATGCAAAATAAAGTCTCTTATCATTTGATCAATTTTTTTTGTTAGATTCTTTTTTGTAAATGAAATATTTTGGAAAGTTAGAATTTTTATCAGCTATCCATATTACCCCCTCTCTCTCTCTCTCAGCAGAAACAAGAGATTTTGTAAGCTAAAAGGTAAGACAAAGTCGCAGGAAGATCACCAATAGTGTTCCTGTTAGCGGAGAGCTAGCGAGTGTTGCGTTGAGTTTCATCTTGTAGGGTATTGAGCGGGCGCGCTTCGAATACGTGAATACTTGAACTCGTACGTTTTATCTCCGATTTGGAATAAAACGGGTAACCTTTGCTTAAAAAAATATGAAAGTCTCGGAGTCGCGGACCCCTTTCATTTTACGGGGAACTTGGATTTTTGCAAGCCCTGACTGCCCATTAAACAAATGGGCTGTATTGGGCATCAAGAAGTCACAAGCAGGCCATGGGCTAAAGCTTCAAAAAAAAAGCAAAAAAAAAACTTCCATTGCCGGGATTTGAACCCGGGTCGCCTGGGTGAAAGCCAGGTATCCTAACCGGACTAGACGACAATGGATCTGTGATGGATTCATATCTGTAGAGGTTATGACCGCGAGCATTGCTTTGCCGTCTTTAGGACAAATGCAGAATCATAAGCTAGCTTTGCTTTGCATGTGCTGCCCATCACACAGAAATATTTTTTAAAAAAAACACCAGCAACATGGAGCGCTCATGTCAGGATGAAGGCATGATTGGTTTTTCAGACCAGCTGCGTGCCGCGCTCCCTAAAGGGAACGGACGAATCATCCATCCATCACGTTGCACAGATGACACCACCCACACAGCCAAGCGCGCAAGAGGGCAAAGAGTAACAAGACGGACGGCATGTGCACGGGTGTTGGGCGGCGTCGCCGGCATGGGCGCACGGCAGTCGGCAGCAGCACGCAAGCAAACGGTGCCTCCTGTCCTGTCCTAGCCTTTTTGCTACGTGTGCAGGGCTAGAAGCCGCACGACGGCACCAGTACCACGAGGGAGCGCCAAGGAGGAGGCGGACGCGAGCGCTGGGGCACGCGCCCGTGATGCCGGCGCCTGCACGCGCGCGCGAGATATCCCGAGGGCAGGGGAGAGCGGCACGCGGTGACCAAGGACAAGGGGAGCCCGGGCGCGCCGCGACGTCATGCCGCTCGGCTCACCCGTCGTACGCGCCAGGGCCCTCACGTCACGCTAGCCATCCCTGCCCCAGGTGTCTCCCATTCTGCCGGTTCAGGTTCAGCCATCCTGCCCCAAAGACTGCCAAGGGCATGAGCATGGCATGGACATCACCATTTTTACCATTCTATTTCGGCCTCCAGAGCAAACAATCTGGTCGCCTCTTTCAGCGAAGAACGGAGTGGTTCATTCACCGTCTTGTTCCACCTAAAAAAGTGCTCGGTTTTATTTCCAGTAAACGGATCCCATCCAATTGGTTTTACCATTTCCGTCCTAAAATAAAGGTGGAATGCAACTCCTCCTTCCACCCAGTGTACC
This sequence comes from Panicum hallii, assembly GCF_002211085.1. NCBI lineage: Eukaryota > Viridiplantae > Streptophyta > Magnoliopsida > Poales > Poaceae > Panicum > Panicum hallii. The sequence goes on along the minus strand of NC_038050.1, from coordinate 4,147,154 downwards.
TCGACCTTTAGAATTTTGCCCTTTCGCAAAACAAAAGCTGATTTCGCACCTAATTAATCGATCGGACTTTTCGAAAAGCGAAAGGCAAAGGCGAATTAATAATGGCGCCCAACGAGAACCCAGGCCGCCAGCTCGGCTGGAAGCCTGGAACCATACGGTTTCAAACTTGAAACCCAAAAGTTCAAATCCCTTGGCTGTAACAACGATCAAAAAAGGTTTCAGGTTCGAACTAAAAGCAGAGGCTCAAGGCTGGAACCACTCTTCTGCTGCTGGCCTGCTATCAAATCGAAACAACGGAGAAAGAAAAAGGCAAACGGAGGGAAAGAGCTTTAGGCCAAAGGAAGAATCGACAGCTTAAGACTCCACACGCCGTGGCACGCAGAGTCGTCGTGTTGTTTTGACCCTCCATGCCGCGAAGCAAGCCGTTGCGTGAAACGAGCCTAGCCGTGCCTCAATTTGAACAGGGAGTTTGTGGTGCCGCATTTTTGGTCAAACACAGACGCATCGGTTGGGCCGTTGGAGCACGCAAAACACGCTGCCATTCCACCGTCCGATGGCACGCCAACCGTGCTCTCAATTCTCACCAGGAGTGACCCGCTCCTCAAATTATTCAAGAGCTTGGAGGTGCTCCAGCGCTCTATCGCACGCAACAGCACGCTGAATCCGTTTCAAAGAAAGCGCATCGAATCCGAGAGCAAATGCTAGTGCCTATGCAGATGCGTGCGGTGAAACCAAACGGGCATTTGGGCCTTCTTTGGCATCTCTGCCACACTCGAGTGCCACCACTGTGTCCTCTGCGCTCGCCATTCACCGATCTCGCCTGCTTTGGCATTCGGTAACCCTTTGGATTTCCTGCTGGCCCTTGCGGTTCCCTCCTTGCCAGTGTCCTCTTCTCGTCCTGGCTCCCACGACAGTCCAGTCCACTCGGTGTTGCTGCCCCCCTACTCCGTACGCCGTACTAGGTTACATTCAAACCTGGGCAACGTAGATTCTAATCCAGCAATCAAATTCTGGTGCCAAAAATGCCCCCGGCGTTTGCAGTCTCCGCACTTCTCGATCAGACGATCACTGACACTCCAAGCGTACTTAACTGGCAAAGACGAGTGGCCTTTACTCCAAACCCGCCATTAGCTCGCGTACTCCACTCCGCCCTAAGCCCTAGGACAATGATGGATCATTTGAACGGGCGAGCTGGGCGTGCTCGTCGTTCGTCCTCCTGATGATGAGTTCCTCTCACGCGATCGTGCCGACATGCTTCAAAGTTGCCGCAAGAAGAATCTCCTCTCTAGCATCAGTGCTGATCTGGCGCGGATCGTGTGATGCGCTGCACTGCACACCCGGCCTGAATTTTAATCGGAAGGCGAGGAGCACCTGGGTTGCGGTGATTAAAAACTCGTTTTACTGCTATACAAGGAGTAGTGAAAACAAGCGCGTAATCCACCGTTGCAGCAGGCTAAACCGCGGATCGACCAGCGCGTGCACGTGATCAAAAGGCTTCTCGGGGCGAACCACGCAGGCCGGATGCCGAGGCAGATTACCCTTCCAGCGAGGTAAAAGTTGCAGTTCGCAGTACTGTGCCGCCGCGCCGAGGGGCGGTAAAAACCAAACGACGAGCGGTGCCCGAGGGCGGTAAATTTTTTACGCAGCATCGGGGAGTGGGGTTAATCGCAAGCCTAATCGGACGTGACTGGCGGGAGCGGGACGTGACACTGCGGGTGGGACCCGCGCTACGAGCCGGGCACAAGTGAGCTACCGATGGCGACGGACAGGGGAGTAAAAACCAGGCGATACTGGTAGAATTCGTGCCCAGTTGGGATACTGTTGGGAGTGAGGTGTCCGGAGCACACCAAGCAGCCGCTGCAGCGGCAGTACTCTGCCTCTCGGGGGTGGTACAGCTGCAAAACGAGCGGGGAGGGGAGGGGCACACGCAGCCACAAGCGGGATAAAGAGGAGAGGGAGCGGGAGGAGGAAGAAGACGAGCAGAGGTGGGGAGGAGGAATCCTAGAAGAAATTCAGAAAGGGCAGGAGGGAGGGAGGGGCCATGATGGCGGGTGTGGCGTCGTAGACGGTTAAAGCGAGGACACCACTCATCAGGTAAAGCTCAAAAGAAGCTGCTGCTGCCGCTCTCCCCTTTGCGCTCTTTCCCTTCCGTTGCTTTTTCGCTGCCTCCTTCCTCGTCTTTCTCCGGCTGGCTTTGGGGGAAAGAGATGATGTGAGGTTCCCGTCACTCGCGCCCGGCTGGCTGGATAGGTAGATGCTGGAGCAGGCAGGGCCCCGTCTTTATTACGGCTGCCGCCGGGCTGCAGCGAGTGAGGGGAGGGTTCCAAGCGCTGGCCTCTCGGTGGGTTTCGCGGATGCTCGTGACGGGTTGAAATTTTGAGGGGATTTTGTTTCTGGTTTTGGACTCTGGAGAGAAGGAGAGAGGAGGATCGTTTTGGTGAGGTACGTGTGGCCTTGTTGGTTGTTTTTCAGTTTTTGCCTTACTGGTGCTCTTGGGCACGTCAGTTACGGAATTTCAGGTGGTTTTGTGTTTTGGTCTGGCGGCGTTTTTTGGGGTGATTTATGATGAACATGCCAATTTGCTGTAGAAGAATTGGGTATCCATGTATCGGGTTGCAGAACAACAGGGACGTTTAGTCTTGTTGCATGTTTGATTCTATTCCAAGATGGTTTTAGTTCTGAATTTGCCTAGTAATTCCTGCTACTTTTAGCAATTTTTTCATGATTCAAAGATGACTCTGAGCTCTGAAGTTCTTACTACTCTGGTGAAATTGGGGGACGCATAATTTGGCATTCTAGGGGTTGCAATTAGTGCTCAGTCAGAAGACAGTATATACTTCGTTGGTTTTTTAGTCACTTTGTGAGCAATATGTTCTTGTACATGACCTACTTCAATCATAATCGCAACTTCAGTTTCGTCAATTTAACTCTTGTGGATTGCTGCTCAGGTTTATGAAGAACTGATACTTGTGTACTTGGTATCATAACTGATATTAAGCTTCTGAAGGCAACATGGCGGAATTGAAGCCTGCAACAGCAAGTCTCGATGCCCGAACAACAAAGATCAGAAATGTTCCCATTGCTGTAACTCCAGAAGGATTCTGGTGCTGCCCATCCCAGGCTGTGCTCCAGAAGACGGCGAAGAACCAAAACCAGCAGGCAAAAACCAAAGGCGGTGCCTCCCCTCCTGCATCAAAGGCCTCATCGATTCAAAGGGCACCAACAATCTCATCAGAGAGACGAACTCATTCGACTCCTACAAGGTCTAAAATCAATTCAGAGGAGCAGAGATGCTTGTCTGGGGAGAATGCCGCAGCTAATCCACCAAAGGCAGTGAATGAAAGGCCACAGAAGCAGCACAAGGTATCTGTTGGATTTGGCCAGCTTGAGATGAGTGACTTGAAGGTTGTGCTGTATGGTAAGGATGGAGTTGCAGTTAAGATGAGTGTCCACAAGAACATCCTAGCTGAAAACAGCACCTTCTTTGCTGATAAGCTCTCAAGGCAATCTCCAGTGTCGAGTGTAGAGGTGACTGATTGTGACGATGTAGAGATTTATGTTGAGACTGTTGGGTTGATGTACTGCAGCGATGTCAAGCAGAGGCTGATCAAGCAAACTGTTCCGCGCGTCCTACGAATCTTGAAGGTTTGCTCCTGTTAAAAATTTCATTCTGTAGTTTTAACCCTAGTGCTGAGTAAAGTTGGTATGATTTGCATATTTAGTGTCATTATTCAATATCAAAGCATCGCCCCGGAATTTAGAGTTCAAAGTGTCATTATTCACTTTTGCAAGTCTAAAGGCCACTAATATTTTACTGGAGGCAGTATTTGCCTTATAGAAGCATGATCATGAGCAACTGTTAGTAATAAACTAACAATCCTCATATATAAAAAGAAGCCATTATTCAGTGCAAATGAATGGTGCCTGCATGTCCGGTTCATGCTGTTACATCAAAGGGATATTGTCTGCTATACCCATAATATTACAACATGCCACTTAATTAATGGAAGCTGACAAAGACTGCATCGTACTATATATTTTGCACATACCAGTTGGTGGGGGTTGGGACAAATTTCAAGCTAGACAGGCTGTCGTGCATTATGTGATTGCTTTATGGAGCACAAATGGCACAGAAAGATAATTGCACCAACAGACCCATGACTAGATGGACCCTGGCCATACCATGCTAGTGTGGTGTCTTAAATTAGGATCGACCAATCTGGAGTCTTCAGAAGTCAGAACAAATGCTCCTTTTCTTCTAGTTATATTTTACTGTTCTCTTAGTGATTTTCCCCTTTTTGCTCTGCAGGTTGCGGAGTTGTTAGGTTTCCGAGCGTGCGTTATTTCATGCTTATATTACTTGGAAGCTGTCCCTTGGGTCGGTGAAGAAGAAGAGAATGTGGTCTCGTCTATTAGGAATCTGCAGAGTGAGAACTATGGTGTTAGTCCTGTACTGAAGAGGGTAGCATCTGATCTAACAACCCCACCAAATGACACATTTTCACATATCATTGAATTAGTTTTGAGAAGCAATGAGGATAGGGGGCGGCGTGAGATGAAGTCCTTGGTACAGAAGCTTCTGAAAGAGAATAGCACTACGTGTACTGGTGAATCTTCTGACTTATGTGCTGAGACTCTCTACAGATCATGTCAGAACTGCCTGGAGTCCTTGTTGACCTTGTTTCAGCAAGCAACTGACAGCGATTTTGCCGAGCAATCTCTGAATATTAAAGAACCAGTTTTCCGACAAATTGCGCTGGAAGCAGATAATCTCCTATGGTTAGCTGAGATTTTAGCTGACAGGAATGCTGCTGATGACTTCGCGGTCATGTGGGCTAGCCAACGTGACTTGGCGGGGCTCCACTCCAAGTTACCAGTCAAGTCACGCCACCTTGTCAGCTGTGTGACGGCGAGGCTTTTTGTGGCAATTGGGAAAGGAGAGATGCTTCCTTCAAAGGACACACGACGGCTTCTCTTGGACATCTGGTTGCAGCCTCTCATGGATGACTATAACTGGTTGCAGCACGGATGCAGGTCATTCGATCGGAAAGTGGTGGAGGAAGGGATCGGGCGGACCATCTTGACGCTCCCGCTGGAGGATCAGCAGACAATCCTGCTCTCATGGCTTGGGAAGTTCTTGAAGGTTGGGGATAGCTGCCCAAATCTCCAGAAGGCCTTTGAGGTTTGGTGGAGGAGGACTTTTATAAGGCCTTATGCTGATCAACAAGGTAATCGACCGCAATCGGGTCGGAGTTGAGATATCAATTGGTTGCAAAAGAAATAGCCTTGTTTCCTAATGTAGCATATTGATCAGAAATTAGAGTGCTAATTTCTTACAAGGCAGGCTGTTTGGGAGATCCCCAGTATGTGGAAGAAAATGGGGGTGTAGGGTAGGATTAGTACTCTTGACTCGTGGGGCTTGAGAAAAGGCAATGTGTGCATTGTGCTTGGGATGCTTCATATGCATGTGAAGCTCTCTGAATTCTGGGTACAGAATTTGTTCTCTGATCTGTATATCACCAGGCATCCGTTTGTTGCTTCTTACAACGTTGTGCGATATTAATGCTACTGCATTAAGGTCTTAAGGATCTTATGTACAAACTCAATGCCTTTGATGCAGTCATGCAACTGTAAAGATTTTTGCAGTGATTGTGTTCTTCTAAAGTGAAAACATATGGGTTTTCATGTGTTAATATTGTCTGGACGCTTGCCCAATAATCCAAGTTCAAGATCAGTGAAAAAAATATAAAATTGCTGAATAAAATTATTTTTTAACCTCTACCTTACGCAGGTGAAAATTCTGAAAAAAGAAGAGAGATAATTTGAAGTACATCTGAACAAATAGCAGTGCTTGGGAAAAAAGGATCAATTGTAACTTTACTGATACACTGGTGTGACACACCAAACAACACAAGATGAGACAGCAAGTTGCTTCAACCAAGCAGGAGATCATCCATGTAGACGACTCCTTTGCCTTGTAGCAACTTTCATTGGCTTTGGCTCATCTGGATGCAGACTTATAAACAACCCTTTCATTCTTCAGGGCTCTGAAATTGAAGACTCTGACTATATAAGCTGGTTTCAGTTAGCTCATCATCCTCTGGAACTCGTGGAAATCGAGGCCACCGTCGCCGTCGACGTCGTAGGCCCGGATCATGGCCTCGCAGTCTGCAACGGAGCGCTTGTCGCCGAGCTGGGCGAGCACCCTCTGCAGGCCTCTGGCGGTGATCCTGCCCGCGGACTCCACGGCGTTGAACACCTCGAACGCCCGCCGCAGGTCCTCCTCCTGGCCGCCCTCCCTCTCCATCAGCGTCACGAACCCGGCGAAGTCCAGCATGTAGCCGCCGTCGCCACACGACGACGGCATGTCGTCGCCCATGGACACGAAGAAGGCGCGCAGCTCGGCGCCGGAGATCTTGCCGTCGTTGTCCCTGTCGAAGTGCTGGAAGATCCGCTGCAGCTCGGAGTGCCTACTGCTGGAGCTGGAGCTGGACCCGGAACCCCTACCGAACGACGACGAGGACGACCGCGTGACGGCCGCGCCACGCGTGCTGGCAACGTCCGACTGCCCGCACATGAAGGGCAGCCTGAAGCTCCGTTTGCTCGACGCCCGCTTCGCCATTGGTGTGCTCTCGCAACTCAACTCCTGCAACAACTAGGAAGATGTAATCCTGTACACTTAGCTTGTCTCAGTGTCACTTCGCTTGTGCACTGCAGGTGCAGGTATACAAGAACCAAGTCCAGCGGCCTCCTTTTATAGGCGCGCAGGTCAGCTGCTGCCTGCTGCGATGCGATGAAGACGAAGAAGCTGCCGCCCATGCCATGCATCTTTGTGTGGGGTTTTGACCGGTCTTGATGAGAAGTTAGTTGGGCCTGCGTTGCAACTACCTCCCTCATCAGAATCTGTCAGCTTGGCATTATCTAACTCCCATCAGACAACGTGATCATGTGCTCACGATCCCCGCGCCGCCGCCCACCGAACAACAATATCTCGGAATCCGTGATTTAGTTATGGGCTTCGAGATCCCGGTGGTGGTTCAGCATTTGAATTTCCCGTTTGGGAGCGCCTGGACCTGACAAGTGATGGGCCAGACTTGATTTCACTGAAAAATTCAGTGTTTGCAGGCATGCAGAAGCTGCTGGCAAGATGCAAAACAGGTGATGCAGCGAGGCAGTGATCTTTGCAGCAGAGTGCAGACATGGCATATGGCGTGTCTTCACGCTTTCAAATAGAGAGAACTGAGAAGAAATCTGAAGCTAGGAATGCAATCATCTTGGAGTTCAAAATGACTGTTCTTGATCTTGCAATGTTCAGATGTCAAGTTCAGATTTCCATTGCGGATATTGAGATTCCAAGAGAGATCTGGCCATGTTTCGGGGAGCAAAGGAAATCAGCAATCTCGATACCGCTCAAGAACGAGCAAAAAAAAGTTTCCTTTTCAAATGCAGAGCTTCCATGTGCCTCTCATGGAGGTTACCAACAACTTGAGCATAGGGATTGCCCATGCCACATGTTTGTGTGGCATGACCACATGGCAGTAGATGCTACTGGCTGTTTACTTACTGATAAATGACCCACCTGAAACTCATCATTGGGTTCGGGCATCGAAGATGACCGGCAGAAGCATCTTTCCTCTCAGTTTTTATTCATCCTTGTGTTTGACTAGAATGAAGAAATCATTTGATGCTACTCAATTTGATGGACCAACAGGCTGACAAACAGTTGACACCCCAAGTTCACCACACCGACCACAACATCAGGACATGAATGGAATGGAATCTGCATCCTATGCGACGGAGGAATTCTTTTCTTTTTCTCTTTTGTTTTTTCTTTGGGTGTACCAAGTTGTATTTCTGCACTCTGGGTCTAGGCTACATGTTCTTTAGGACATATGCTACTTCTTTGTAATAATTTTGGTCTGATGCATCCTCACTAGAGGATGGCGGAAGCCGGAAACTTTTCATTACCTGCAAAAAAAATTAAGGGAGGAAACTGTCCGCACAAAGATCTCAGGAACAATCAGGCTGATGCGGTTTTGAATTATTATGTATTTTGAATCGTGCTCCCCAAAAAAATTCAGTTACACAACAAAGGCTACAGTTTTTCACTTTGTTCTAAAGTATAGCGATACAATAAGCTGTCAATTATACTTCTTTGCAGCAATAACAACAGAAACCTTTACCAGCGTTAAGTTTGTACAGCGATCTTCTGATTCAACGATGTACAGAGAGTCCAATTGCAGCATGAGCTATCTTCTACTGAAAGGTAATATGATTTCTCTAATCTTGAAGGCTCTGTTTTGGGAATTCAAACTTCGGCTCACCTGAACTGAGCATCTGCATCTTCAGCAATCTCAACAGACAAAATGTTCTCATGTAGCAGTGGATTTGCTATCTACTACATTCTCGTTATTGGCACCGATCAGCTCTGGTACTTTATCGAGTAACCGGTTCATCTCTTCAGAAAATTCAAGTTTGGCTCGATTTGTCTTCCCTCCGACAACTACTGTACTTCCATCTTGCATTGCCCATATCTAGTGCCGTGGGAAGAAAATTACAAATTTGCAACAGTAATCAACTATTATACCTCTGTCTATAAGCACTATGGCAAACAATTACACGAGTGCACATACCTGAGAGTGCGAAAGATAACTAATGCAGGTTGTTAACATGAGCGCACCAAATCCAGCATACACAATAGGAACTCCTGGATCAGTCTGATGGAAAGGAAAATGAAAGACGTGGTTAATTTTATTGCCAAGTAAGCTCAGTTGTCTTCAAGAGTAAATCTGAAACAATAAATGAGTAGGCTTTACCTTAAGATCCAGTCCCGTACTACCAATAGCATCTTCAATGAGTATTTCATTACCATTTATCTCAATGGGGAGTTTCGAGCTTGGCCGACGGACCCCTACAAACTTGCCATCTTGATCATACAGCACGATAGACTGCAGATCTCGAGCAAGCATCGATCTGCAGGTCACCAGGAAGGCAAAACAACAATTGAATGACCCATAGGTAATGGTTCAACTTTGTTACTATTTAAACCAGAAAAGGGAAACATTAAACATACATTCCTTTGACACTCGGATTCGAAGAGTCCGAGTCTTCAAGTGGCAAGAACGTTCCGTAAAGCTTCTTATCGCCATTCAGCTTCAACGGGGCCATGGCCAAATTGAAAGGTCCTTCACCATTTTTCTTCACTTGCAATGCTGAAAATCCCCAGTCCGTTTGGTAGATTGTGATTCCCCCATACCTCAGGGGGTCATTCACTTTGATAGTCTTCCTCATCACTTCTTTACCATCAAGGTTAAAAAGTGAAAGATCGCTATAAAATTGTGAGACCTGGCAATCGAACAATATTTGCTTCCCAATCAGCCAGGTGCACATAACTGCACAAAACATTTGAAATTGCTAAGCAAGGAGACTACCTCTCCACTATCATAGTACTCCATGTAGAACCGGTTGACATGAACTTCAGTATTGAAAACATCAGGTGCGACAGAGAGGACCCCTCTGGGTTTCATCACATCTCCTATAACGAAATTCAGCCCTTGAGGCACATCCACTGAGCCTTTGAAACTTCCCGTTGCGCTAAGCGTGGCTCCAGCCATGATGAAAAGCATTGCTAGATGCACGCCAATAGGCGCATACCGACCCGCCAGCCCTTTGAAAGCATACAAGGACGGCCCCTTGGTGAATACCTGCAACAGATCAAACACACCTAATGCAAATGCCAAGGAGGCTAAAACGGAACGGAAATTGGAGCAGATCAAGTTCTGGAGGTGTCACCTCATACCCGGCACCCATCAAGATGACACCCAAATCCTGAATGGATGCTCGGGGAAGAGAATCAGAAAACTCCTGCTTCTTGATTCTTTCCCCGGAATGTGTGAACGACCATCTGCAACAACACGCCGGCACTTGATGTCTCACATGCTTCTCTGATCGGACTAGCAAGCAGTGGCATACACAACAGCAAGAGCTTACCTTCTCGCGACCTTGACCATGGGAAGCTGGGTCGTGTAGGTGCAGGCCATGAGGGACGCCGCGAGGAGCGCGAGGAGGCCGAGGAAGACCGGCGAGGAGAACATGTGGTCGAACCCGGGCGTCAGGATCCACCTCCACGTGATGAAACCGAACACCGGGTTGTCCTCGGGGAACTTCTCGAAGTAGTAGCTCGGCGCCTCTCCCTGGTCGATCACCGTGCCTGCGGTAGTTGCAGGATTCGCAATGCCAGCACAAGAAAACCAGCATTGAGCAGGAAGGAATTCAAGAAGCATCACCAAAGAAACAAGATTTTAAGTCACGGTCGGCAGCCTGTACCAAGGGCCATGAGGGCGGCGATGGCGAACATCTCGGATATGGCCAGCGGGAGGTTGGACAGCGCCGCGAGCGTCTTCTTGGTCGCCCTCCTCAGCAGCGCCAGCGCCGCGTTGCCGCCGCCTTCCTTGGTCGTCGGCTTCTCGCTCGCCCCCTTCTCTACGGCGCTCCCGCCCTGCTGCGGCTGCGCCACCGGCGGCGCGGCGTCGAAGAATACGATCTGCTTCTTGGATTTTCTGGCGCCGGTGGGGATGGCCTCGCGCCTCCCGCCGGCGCTCCTACCGCTCCCCCGCGGCGCGTCGCAGGAGACATGGAACCGGCGGGCGTGGAGGCGCGGGGGCGTGTACGAGAGGCGGCGGAGGGAGAATGGCTTCGCGGGGTTCAGGAGGAGGTAGGACGCCGGGGACGGCATCGCGCCGGCCGGCGCGGGGGGCGTGGCGGGAAGGAGCGCGCGAGCGGCGAGGGAGTGACGCGTCGTCGGGTTTGGATATCTTCATCTCGCGCGCGGAGAGGGAGACGACACCGAGGACGGGGTGATGTGGATAAGGGGCGTCGTGTCGCGCGCGCGGCCCACAAGTGAAGTGGGTGGAGGGCTGGCTGGGCTGGTGATCTTTTTGCAGATTCGACGGGCCGAGCCTACTGGGCCGGCCATCCTATAGGCCCATGCGAAACTGATGGGCCGCAAGGCGAACGGCGCGCGGATGGGGTGGGTGGGGTTTGTAAGCTCGTGAATATGGGCTTTATCGCCCCCGGGTTTAATGTGGACCGTTGGGGCCCAGTTTAGGCCTGGCATTTTCAACACGAGGCGCTTTGACTGACGTGTTTTTTCTCTCCCGAACTTCCAGCGCGCGCGCACGAGCTCTCCGAGAAAATTCCAGCTCCGGAAGACAGAATTCGGAGCCGTTTCGCCCTCACGAAGATAACAAGACAAGCACGTCGCCCCCTCCCTGACAGACTACCGTCCCGGTTACAGTATATGAACGCACGCATCCGAAAGAATCGCCCTCCCCGACCGGCAGCCAATGAGGCGATGATGATTGGTTGGAGGGACCCTGTACGCGCGCGCCTTCTAGAATTACAGGGCGGTCCACGCCAGATCGGACCCCTTTGCCGCCACCGGTTGAATCGAGTCATCGACAGGTGAGCGGCAGCAGTGGCAGCGAGTAAATCAGCGCGACCTGCTAGTTGGTCCGGGCAGATCGACGGCGACGCGCGCATCATGTTTTGGACTCGAACACACTGACCGCACGGCGCACGCGTCCCACGCGCGGTCGGCCGGCGGCTCAACATATATGGCTTCCGCTTCCACGTCGGCTCGGCGTGGCGTGGCGCGGCAATTGGATAAAATGGCGGCCGCGGCCGGTGCACGGGTGCGTGCAGCTCCCTTGGCCTCCTTTCGGAATCCGCTGGCTTGCGCTCCGGAAGCCGGGAACTTGGGCGGCGGGTGCTCCGCAGCCCGAGTGCACGGCAGCACCAACGCTGAGCGAGACGTCGCGCCGAAAGCCGACGGCGAATCGAGCACGCGCTCCGGCTCGCCGTGCGGAGAATCGATCCAGCTATCTGTTTTGTTGCATCGTCCCCGCGCGACAGAATATTGTAATGAATCGTACACAGCTTCTCTCGCCTCTGCAGCGGCAGTGGACACTGTCTGAGCGTAGATGAGTGAGCCGCGAGCACTGTGGGCCTACCGGTCATCGTGCACTTTTCTTTTCTGTGCGTCTGTTATGGTCACACGCACACAGGTCCTAGTGCCTTGGAGAAAACCATTTCCAGTTCGAAGTTGGAGCACCGTCACTAGGCCGCACCCGTATGCTGTGCTTCATTACCAATGTTAGACACACCTGACACAAAGTCTTACGCCGTACGTATATGGATGCTTGCTTCAATTTGCAATATAGGACGGGTATTGGTTCTATGTGTTTTGTTGCAAAGCACAGTAATTACCATGTTTCAACACATGGTGGAACTTTTAATATATTTGTATCATGCTTTAAATAATTTCTGTGCACGTATGTATATAAATTTGTCGGTATTATGAAAATTTTGAGCGCATACCAAGAGCAAAAAATGCTAGCTAGCTAGACTAGTGCAGAGAAAACACTTTTGTTACATAAAAGAATAGGTGACGGGGCATAATTCATGTGTCTCTCGCGCTTTCATTCCACGAAGGTACACGAGCACGTGCACATTAGCCGTTGAATTTTCCAATCCCCACTCGGGGAAAAATACAGCCATCTCCAGCAAAATGACCTCTAATCTAGTGGTTAGAGCACATGGATAGCATCCAGTAGATCTATCTTCAACTTTGTGTGATTTAAAATAAATCCGTATTAAATAAAGTATATATATAAAATAGGTAGGAATCTTCCAACTTGGATCAAAATATACCAATCTCCCGCCCCCCGTACAAGTAAAAAAAACATGAAAGGAAAAGAACTTCCAGTTTCAGTCTCTTTCAGAGTCAGCGAGATGGAGTGCACTCCACTGCACGTGCCACGTCACACTCTGGTTTTCTGACTCTCACTCTTCATCTAGAAGGCCAGGCAGCGAGAGAGAGAAAGCCAGCGCCACTGCGCGAGCCGCCGAAGCGTCTAAAGTCTGCCGGGGGATCCCACGACGCCGACGGCGGTGGGCGCGCGCACGCAGCAGGCAGAGCCCACAGCTTTGCCAAGCCAAACCCGCAGTTTCCCCAGGCCCCAGCGGCGCCCGCGTGGACGCCCGTCACGTCGTCTTCTCCTCCGAGCCCCCGGCCCTCACCAGTCACCACCTAACCGCGCGCCGGCGGGTCCCCGACCCCCACGGCCACCAGCAAAGATATATAGGAGTCGCTCAGACTCGAAACCACTCCATCATTTGTTTTCACCAAAAGCTCCGCACCTAACAATTCTCCCAAGCAACATCTGCCATTATACTAGCACCGCACTCCGGCTGTGCTTTCTTGCTTCCGATCACTGTCCTCCGGCCACCTGCAGGCGTCTGGTGTGGTGGTGGGGGATGAGCCGCGGGGGCAGGCTGCGGTGGCTGTGGCGGGCGCCGGTGCGGGCGCTGGGGCGTGCGCGGGACCTGTACGTGCGGGGCCTGACGGGGTGCGCGCGCTACGTCCCCTCCGACGCCGCGTTCGGGTACCCGGTGTTCGTGCCGGCGGCGTCGCTGTCGAGGAGCCACAGCGCCGCGGGGTCCGACTGGGGCGCCGGGTCAGCGGCGGGCGAGGACCTCCGGGAGCTGGTGCGAGCCGCGTCGGAGAGGCGCGTGGAGCAGCGCCAGGCGGAGCTGCGGGCCGTGGCGCGGAGCCAGAGCATGGCCGCCGCGCTCTCCATGGCGAGGATCGACGAGGACGCACCCTGCGAGTTCGGCGCCGGCGCCGGCGCGCTGGGCGCGAGGAGCCAGAGCTGCGCCGGCGGGGACGCCGGGAGGAGAGCCCGCGGGCACCGGAAGGTGGCGGCCTTGGTCTGATGATCTGGCCGAGCTGCTGCTGCTGCTGCTGCTGCTTCTCGGCCGCCGTCAGTGCCCAGCCCAGTGCGCGCGATCGTGTCATGCACCTGTGTTTGGTGCCAAGTGTGATCATGTCAATACTCAAGAAGTTGGATTAATTTCGCAGCCAGTCGAGTGCGCGAAGCATCTCGCATCGTTTCAGCGTCAAGCACTAGCAGCATTTTCACCTGATCAAGTTTGGGCCTTTTTGGCATTATTTGCCGCGCCCGCGTTTATGCAAGGAATAGGGCCGGATCATTCGCGCATCGAGGTTGGTCGGCTTGAGCTCGGTTGGTAGCCTGGTAGGCCCTCATCCTCCTCCCGTCGAGGATGCCTCCTGGCACCTGCACACCGGCCCGGACAAGTCTCAAACGGATTTCGTCGTGTGTGTTTCGTTCGGATTTGGGCACCGGCTGGACCTCGGGGATTTTGGGCTTCTCACCTAGCTTGCGGACGAGTCTTTTCGGCCCATTAACTTAAGTTGGGCTGGCCCATTTCAGTTGCAAAAAAAATGTAGTCCGCCACTGCAGGGAGAATGTTCCACGTGATATGCAAATTGAGCGATGCACGGATTGCGTGCAAAATTAAGGTGAAAGTGACAGCGGCATGGGGAGATGTTCCGTATGTATGATCTGCAATTTGAATGGTGTATCACTGTTGTACTCTTTCTCGGCTGCTTTATCCTTTGCCTTAGGTTGCGAGCCGGGCTATCCTCTGCAAAATACATACAAGGGTTATCGAGTGGAAGCAAAATTAACATTAACATCTGCCGCCAAATTTCACCTCAAACTCCTTCACATTTGACTTGAATGCGCGTTCGTCATTTTTAATTTTTGCCCACTTTGAAGACCGGATAAAAGACGTGATCTGAAATTCGTGACGCGCACGTCCTGGACTTATCCGACCCGGCTCAGTTGTCACAGCTCCACACGGTCCGCGGATCACATTCACACCCGACCCGACGGCGAGGCGAGGCACAACCGCCGCGAGGGCCCATCACCATTATCTGCGCAGCGGCCGCGCGCCCCCCACAAAAAACAAGCCCGGCACGCCACGCCCACCTCGCCTCCCGTCCGTCCCACGCCGCGTCCCCCACCCGACCCGGCCCAACCAGCTACCAGCCCCTACCCTCCGGCCACCGGGGATGGACCGCCTCGTCGCCTTCTCCCGCCGCCGCCGCCGCTGGATCCTCCTCGCCGCGGCCGGCGCGGCGGCGGCCGTCGGCGCGTACAAGATCTACCACCACCCGGCCGTCGCGGCGCGCCGCCGCCGCCTCGTGCGCCTCGCCGCGGCGGTCGCGGCCTTCGCCGACGCCGCCGCCTCGTCCGCGGACGCCGCGGCGCTGGTCGCCTCCGACCTCGCCGACTTCGTCCGGTCCGACTCGGACGAGGTGCCCCGCAGCGTCAGGCAGCTGGCCAAGCTCGCCGCCTCCCCCGAGGTCTCCGCCACCGTCTCCGCCCTGTCGGAGGCGGTGGCCTCCGGGGTACTTCGCGGCGCGGGGTCATCTGGCTCCGCCCCCGGGCCCGGCGGCGCCGTGGCCCTCTCCGATCGCCTCGTCGACAAGCTCTTCTCCGACTCCGGCGAGCGCCTTGCTTCCGCCGTCGCCGGGAGCTTCGCCCGACATCTCGTGCTCGCCTTCTACTCCACCCCCTCGGCTCCGGGCGAGGCCTCCTCCTCCCCCACGATGTGGGTCAACGTGGTGGCGACCGGGAAGTGCCGTAAGGCGATTAGCAACTGGGTCGAGGTGTTCGTGGGCGCCGCCGTGAGGGAGTTCATTGACAAGACCATCCATATCAACACCTACGAGCAGCTATTCGAAGGGCTCACCAATCCGAAACACGATGCCAAGGTCAAGGAATTGCTTGTTTCGGTGTGCAATGGGGCGGTCGAGACTTTGGTGAAGACCACTCATCATGTCATGTACAATACCAATGATAAATTGGATGCCAGTGGCGATGGAAACGGTGGAGTTGGGGAAGGGTGGGTGGAGACAGTATCGAGCACGTTGGCAGTTCCTAGCAACAGGAAGTTTGTGCTTGATGTTACTGGGAGAGTAACATTTGAGACAGTGAGGTCATTTCTGGAGTTTGTTCTCTGGAAGCTGCAGGATGGAGCAAGGAAGGGCGGGGACACCGTGGTTGACAGTGGGCTGCGTGTCGTGAGGTATATGAGCGATAAGTCTATGGTTATTGCTACGGTCTGCATCACATTGTGCTTGCATGTCTTGAATGGGACTAGGCTCTTGGTCACAGCTTGAAGGTGTATATGACAGTTCATTCAGCTTGCATGATCTAGCACATTGTTTGTATAATACTGTAGGTAATCATACTGTGACTGTAAATCCAAATACGAAGAAGAGTGGAAGAAGATGAATTGTGCTGCAAGATTCTGGTGTATCGAATGTTTGAGATTGATTTAGCACAGGTATAGTGAGACAATGGTTGATCTGTTGTACTGCCTGTTGGCAACCATATTAGATGTGTGGTAATGCTTTAAGAATTCTTTTTTGTTTTATCAGTGTGATATCAAATGGTATCATGGGAATTTACAGTTGCTCCAACAAATTATCGGCTTTGTGCCTATTGTTGTCTGTGATGTATAGCAGAGCTTGCCTTCTCACAGCATTTTGAATTGTGCAACATCTCAATTTTGATTTCTATGAGTTGACTGATTTACTCACAAGCATTTATGCATGTTGTTTGTCGATGAAATGGTACCTTACTCATACTGATCTTGATTTTCGAGACATTTACAAATCCTAGTCATACCAAATTGTTCATCTTGATATTGTTCCATGCACGTTCACAATTGCTATTCACCTAAGTCATCATATATATGGTGCGATATTCCAATCTACAATCTGATGACTTGGTTGGGTCTTGTGTGTTCAATTGTTCGACTTCAACATGTGTATACCAGAGGCTGAGATTAATTCATTGGAGCTGGTTCAACAATCTTGAGACATTCTTTGGTCTGTGGGTCCCTGCAATTTGCTTTATGTTACTATTTTCTATACTTATCGATATTGATTTCACCACCTGGTTTTAGATCAAGACATCTTTTGCAACTGTTTAGAGTTTCATTCTTTGTCATGGCATTTCCCTTTGGATATGACCTGAAGGTGATGATGGGAAATAAAAATGTACTTTGTATAATATAACAATGTGTTGCCATTTGTGCATCTTCCCCGAAGCATCCACTGATTTTCCGTGATCACTCCGCAACAGTCCATAGTTTTTAGACATTCATTACTCTCATAACTAAGTTACTGTGATACTATCATGCTTTGGTGTGATCTATGGCAATCTGGCATTCAATTCTATCTCGTAACTGAGATTTTAGACATTCATTGGTGGCTGTGTTGTGTGTATTCCAAATATTAGGGTAATTTGTAGGATCTGAGCTTCACCATCTGTAGTTTCATTTGAGGTCACTTTTGAATGCAAGTAGCTTGCTTTATTGAGCATTGGCTACATGTCCATTCGCATTTTCACATCCTGATCTCAAGCCATGTGTCTGTTTCATTGTTAGGGCCCTTTTTACTTTCTCATATAAATTGTTATCCTTCAAATATGGCGCACGAAAACAAAATGAATTGTGTATGATCCAGTAAAGTTGGCTGATGCCTCTTTGTACATTGTCTGCCTGTCGTACTACCTTTATTTGTGCTTGCGGAAGTTATCCATGTTCATTGATCTTTCATGTTTTCTCCTCAAAATCTGGGAACTTTCCATCACATCTGTGAATCTGTGATCCGCAACATCTTTGTAGTAGAAGTCTGGAGTTACTGCTTCAGGTTCTAACCAGGTGATCCGCAACATCTTTACACAATGTTTACTCTGAGCAAGATTTGAACTTACAGTGCAAAGCTACCGCAGGGCAAATTCCAGACTCCAGACCAGATTGGTACTGATTTGGTGCAGAGCTGGGGCCTGCGTGTGTTATGTGTTAGCCGCCTGGTTAACCTTCATTCCAGAGTTAATTCTTCCTTTGAAGTTGCGATTCGCTTCGAGTCCTCGACGCATTGGCTGATGTATGCTTGCTTCAAATCAACTATGAATATCCTGGTAGCTTTTGCTTCTCTGCAAGCTCTGAAGATTTGTTTCTACACCGACCAGAGTGGCCGCAGGCTGGCTCGCCGGGCTGAAAGCAGTTGACACGGGAATTTCCAGGCCGTGTTTTTTGCTGGCCCGTGAGTGCGCAAGCAAGCGAAGGCATCGGCCCATCATCCCACATTGCAGCGGACGACGAGAGGGAGGCCGCGCGAGCGAGTCTCGTCAGCAAGCACGTGTGCGCCAGCGGGAAAAAGGTGGAGGAAGGGTGCGAGTGCGACCGTGCGAGAAAGAAGGAAAGGATTGCACCCCGCGACACAGAAAGAGAGAGAGGGGCCCCGCTACATCTGCAGAGATGGGCCGAGTAGATACGGTGGGTGGTTTTTGGTGGGGCCACAAAGCCTCGGGCCAGCTCCTGGGCCATGCTTAATTTCAGGCCATCCGTTCAAGATTTTTGGGGATTTTTGCCACAGGACACTCTACAAAGTTATTTTTTACCACAGGACATCACTCAATTTTGCCTTTGCTGCTGGACACCTTTTAAGCGTGCAATTTTGCCACAGGACACTGCAACGAGTATAATATTCATTTTAAGAAAAATGGAGAGAGAAAAATTTGTAAATACCTAAACTACCCCTTGCTCATACCCTAACGAAACCGCGCAGCCGCCCCCTCCCCGCCCCGCCCGCGCGGTTAGCAGCAGGCCCTCCCCACCCCCCGGCGCCGCCCCCCGCCCCAACCCCCCCGGCGAGCCCCCGCGCAGCCCCTCCCCAGCCCCCGGCCCCCCAGCAGCCGCCGCTCCACCCGCGCGGCGGCAAACCCCCCGCCCAGCCCCCCGCGGCGGCCAGCGCCCCCGCCCTCGCCCCCCCCCCCCGCCGCAGGCGCACCCCCCCACCCCCACGCGGCGGCGGCCCAGCAGCCGCCCCACCCGACCCCGCGCGCCACCGACAGAGCAGAGCCCCCCCCCCCCCCGCAGGCCGGCGCCCCCCCGCGGACAGGCGCGCGCGCAGGCAGGCCCCCCCCCCCCCGGCGGGCAGGCGCGGCGCAGGCAGCCCCCCCCCCCCCCCGGCGCGCCGCAGGCAGCCACCCCGCGCGCAGGCAGGCCAACCCCCCCCCAAGGCAGCCACACCGCCGCATGCAGCCCCCCCCCCCCGCGGACACAGGCGCGGCGCCGCCAGGCAGCCACCCCGCGCGCAGGCAGGCCCCCCACCCCCCCGGGGCGCGGCGCCAGGCAGCCACACCGCCGCACGCAGCCCCCCCCCCCCCGCGCGGACACAGGCGCGGCGCCGCAGGCAGCCGCTCCGCGCGCAGGCAGGCCCCCCCCCCCCCCCCCCCCGCGGAGACACAGGCGCGCGGCACCCCCCCCCCCCCCGGACAGGCAGGCCCGCGCCAGCAGCGCCATCAGAGCCCGACCACTCGTTCTGTCGCCATGAACTGAGGCAGATCGTCATGGATTTACCTAAGAAGCTCAACCTTTCATGGATTCCTGCAGGGTATGTCTTCGATCCACCAGTTATTTGCATTTTATAATTTAGATTTAGCGATAGATGGTTGTGGTTAATTTAATTGTTTGTTTAATCTGCATTTACAAATGCGTAGGATGGATCGTAGCTCGGCTTGTCGAGTTGTGATTCAGGTTCCTGCGTATGTGGAGCAACCTGTTGAAGAGTACCATGTCACTAGCAAAAACAACATTATTGTAGACAGAGACACTACAAATTGGATTGATTTCTCGGCTGAGCTAGATGCAATGGTCAAGCATGGTGAGCAGCAGGAGTTGCATGTATCATTCTTGGACAAAACTTGCAATGAATATGTGCGGATTGCTTCTGATGCTGCACTGCTTGAGGCATTTTCTCAGTACTGGGACATAAGGAGGCTACCATTACAAGTGATAGTTCATGACCTCGAACCTCTTGAAGAGGTTCTTTCTTCTACTAACCTAGAGACTACTCTAATTGTTGCATGTGTCGAGCCATCTTCCACTCCTACCCATAAAGAACTAGACCTAAACAAGCCAGCATCTTGGGGAGAGGAACATGAAATTGAGTATGTTGGGGTGGATGATGAGAAGGAGAAGTATAAGGATTTTAAATTAGACGATGATGTTATGATAGACCCAAATTACATTCCTAATTCTGATGGGGAAGATAGCGATGATGAGTTGAGTGTTGATGATGACAAGGGATGTGAAATGCATGTGCATGTCACTGATGTAGAAAATCCTAAGATAGAAGTTGGGGTTACCTTTGAAGATGGGTTATGTTTTAAGAAATGCATTAGACAATATGCAGTCCTTAATGAAGTTGAACTTGCAGTGCCATATAGTGAGGCTGATAGATACAGAGCCTATTGCAAATCAAAGAAATGCAAGTGGAGAATTCATGCTTCTAGGTTGCATGATGGGAAGACATGGATGGTATGTCATTTGAAGTCATCTTTCTTGCTGTCCCATTTTTCTTTTTGTACCAGTTTTAGTATTGTACTAACTTTCTCTTTTTTTTCTTGTTGTACAGATTAAGAAGATGCCCCACAAGCACACTTGTCCAACTACTAGCAAATTGGAGCAGAATTGCATGGCAACCAGTGCATGGGTAAGGGATAGGGTGACTGAAAAATTGAAGAAAGACTCTACGATTGGGGCTGCAGCCTTAAAAAGGTGGTTGGAAGAGAAGTACTGCATTAAGTTGTCTTATTATGTTGTGTGGGATGGCAAGGAGAAGGCTCTGGATGACATACTTGGCAGCTGGGAGGATAGTTTTGACCATGCTTTTTCCTTTAAGGCAGAATTAGAGAGCAAGTGTCCTGGTAGTGTTGTGGAGGTGGAGTATGAGGAAATTAATGGGAATCATAGATTTACCAGGATGTTTGTTGCTTTGAAGCCTTGCATAGATGGATTTCTAAATGGTTGCAGACCATACCTAGGCGTTGACTCTACAGCTCTTACAGGTAAATGGAAGGGTCAATTAGCAGCTGCAATTGGAATAGATGGGCACAATTGGATGTTCCCTGTAGCTTATGGTGTATTTGGAAGTGAGACACTTGAAAATTGGGAGTGGTTCATGAAAATGCTGCACAAAGCCATTGGTTCACCCATAGGACTTGTCTTGTCTACAGATGCTGGGAAGGGGATAGACAAAGCAGTCACAAATGTGTTTGAAAATGGTGTTGAACATAGGGAGTGCATGAGGCATTTAGTTAAGAATTTTCAAAAGAGATATTCTGGTGAAGTATTTTAAAGGCATTTGTGGCCTGCATCAAGGGTGTACAGAGCTGAGCTTTTTGAAGCACACTACAACACCATGAAGGAAGCATGTCCAGAGTCAATGAAATGGATTGAGGAAAATCACAAGCACTTTTGGGCAAGGAGTATGTTCTCTACCTATAGCAATGTCGACTATGTTACAAACAACATTGCAGAGGCATTCAACAATTGGATTAGAGATGAGAAATCACTTCCTGTCATTGATCTTATGGATAGGATTAGGCAGATGATAATGGAGAGATATTTCACAAGGGAAAGAATTGCTGAAAAGTTAACAGGAAAGATCCTTAAGACTGTTGTCAAAGAAATGAATGACAAGAGTAGGAATTTGAATTACAAGCTGCACAAAAGTCATCCATTTATTGGTGAAGTGAGTGGAGTTGACAAAGATCTAAAAGTTTGGAGGCACATTGTCGATCTGAAAGCTCATTAATGCTCCTGTCGGAAATGGCAGATGAGAGGCATACCTTGCTCACATGCTATCAGCTACATTTGTTCTCGGAGAGAGTTAGACCTAGAGGATTTTGTAAGCCCATATTATTCAGTTCAGATGTTTAAGGCAGCTTATGCTACTTGGGTGCCAGGATTGCCTGACAAGAGCATTTGGAAGAAGGTGAACATGGGATTCAAATTGCTGCCTCCCATACTAAAGAGAGCTGCTGGTAGGCCAAGGACTAGGAGGTATAAAGGTGTCGAAGAAGGTGGTTCAACCAAAAGGAGGGCTAAGTGCAAAAGATGTCAAGGGTTTGGACACTTGCAAAAAACTTGTAATGAACCTGTAGCTGATCCAGATGCTCCTCCTCCTGCACCACCCAAGCCAAAGCGTGCAAGGAAGAAGCCAAAGAAGATCCATGTCACTACAGCCCCTGAAGCATCTAAAGATGGTCCTGCTGCACCTACCAAGTTAAGGAAGAAAATTAAAAAAGTGCATGTTACCACTGATGTATCTAAAGATGGCCCTGCTGCACCTACCAAGTCAAGGAAAAAAAACTAAAAAAGTGGTTGCTGCATCTCAAACATCTAAAGCTGTCCCTGCTGCATCTAATGCTCCTGAAGCATCTATGTGAGTGTTGTTCTTTAATGGAATTATTGTTCTTTTGTTTCATGAAATTATTGGTGCTGTTTTATGAAATTATAACACTGACAATTTTTTTAGAAAAACACCCCAACGTCAAGTACCTTCACTGGACCATCAAGAAATAGGCTTGACAACTAGCCCTGCAAGTCCTCTTACAAGGGCGAGGAAGGCACTACTACTGGCCACAAACCATCAAGAAGTGGACTTGACAACTAGTCCTGGATCTCCTCTAACTAGGGCGAAGAAGGCACTGCTGTTGCGCAAATAAAATTGAAGTGCATGTGCTGTTTACGTTTTTCTTTTGATTATGGCTGAACTTGTATGGCTTATCATGTATGGCTTTAGAACCTTATTATGGCTGCTAGCATGTATGAACTTTTAGCCTTGCAATGCCTCCTAAATGTATTAATATTAGCCCTTTAATGGCTCTGCCACATGCACAGCTCCTGCGGCTATTCCGTTGTTTCAGTATAAACAGGACAAGCCCTTTTTATTTTTTTTCCTTTTAATTAGAAGAACAAGCCTTATTCAAGCTGAACAGCTATGGAGCACCAAAAACTTGATAGGGCTGCATGTATTGACATTTACAACTACGAATATTTGATTGGACTCGACAGTACTGAACTGGAGGCTACATGCTTCCTATTGCTCGTTTGTTTCCAGTTACAACAGTGGTTGTCCATTTGAACAATGCATGTGTGGAGTGCACTGCAATGCTCCCGAGGAAGCTCCAGACGGACAGACAAAACCACTATATCATCTTCATTTCTGCA
The DNA here is from genome assembly GCF_002211085.1 of Panicum hallii. NCBI lineage: Eukaryota > Viridiplantae > Streptophyta > Magnoliopsida > Poales > Poaceae > Panicum > Panicum hallii. Next base: position 4,124,192 of record NC_038050.1, on the reverse strand, counting down.
ATAGTTTCATATAGATTGATGAGTTCTAAAACTTTTTATTCGCTAGGGAAAAAAACTAGACAAACTTTATTATGTCTTGTATGAAAGAGTGACCTGTGCAAAAAAAATTAACATTGTAGAGTGTCTAGGAGTAAAATTACCTTTACTTGTGAGCAGCCTACCATTGCAAGGGTATTTTGGTCAGCTCACTCCTTTTCTCTATCCTCCCAACCAGGAAATGCATATTATACTCGCTGCAGTGTCTATTGGTAAAATTGCACGCTTAAAAGGTGTCCAGCAGCAAAGGCAAGATTGAGTGATGTCCTATGGCAAAAAACGACGTTGTAGAGTGTCCCGTGGCAAAAATCCCCGAGATTTTTTCATGGCGTGCACGGGCCTCCCAAAAGGCAATAGGCCCGGTTCTGGTTCAGAAGCTTTATTCCTCTGTTGTCCTCCACCACACACTGCCTCCTCAGTCCCCTCAGTCGTCGCTGACGAGCAAACACACCGCCACCGAAGGATAATCGCGTCGCGTGAGCTCCAAAAAGAAACTCCTCGTCTCAGACTCTCAGTTATGTTTGACTATCAGCTATCACTTGGCTCCTTTGTCCACATGCCAGCGTAAGCACCAAGCGGCGTGCACATCCTAATCCAGCGATCGAGTTGCAGCACGTTTTCCAATGCAGAAACACGCGAGAGAGACTGAAGAAGCAACATTTTCAAGCAAATTGAGAGACCGGCCCTTTTTTTTTGTCTAAAAGGAACAAGGGCTGACAAATCCTTCAATTTTTAAGTGACGATCGTGTCATATAAAAACAGTTGTTATAGTCTATGCCACCCTATTCTATTGTCCAGCACTACGTCAGTGCTCGATCTTGTTCGGCTCGGATATCGCTCGCTCGTCCTCTAATCTCCGTTTCGCACCAGCAGCGGCGCCAGCCTATAAGAACCTTCGTGCCAACGAGCGGCCGGCCTGGAGACACGGGTGCGGACACATGTCGCGTCGCCGCCGGCGGGGGTTAAAAGCCCCGTCCGGCGAGCAGCCTCGCCGCTGCTTCCGCTGTCACGCCACCCGGTGACGCCGCCGCGCGGGAATCCATTGCCGTGATCCGCTTGGCCGGCCTCGACCGCTCACCTCACCCCGCAACAAAGCGCAGGCGGCCGGACGGAGACCCTCCCTGCGCCGCAACGGCGGCGGCGAATCCGCCGCTGCCAGAGCCGGCAGCCTCGCGGGTCCACCTTTCGCGGGCGGCCACTCCCGCAACCTTGCTTGTCGGCATCGGCTGATCGACGGTCGATCGGGAGAAGTAAAGCTAGCGGAGAACCTTAAAATCAAAAGGCCGGGCGAGCGCACGAGATCCGCGCTGAAATCTTTGCTTTCGCCGATGGTTCCAATCAAGCCTTTGGCCTACCTATCTGGACGTTACATGTAAAAGAAAGAAAGAGGGAGAAAAAAAAAGCAGCCTTTTTTCTGCTCCTGGTCCAAAGGCCAAAGCTATAGCTCGCCCTCGCATGGCTGCCGAGGGAGCAGGAGCACCCCATGTGTGACCTTCCATCCATGTTCCACCCACTACCGGTCTCGCGCGTGCCTTTGCGGCAGCTGGTTGGGTTCAGCCGTAGGCGATAGAATTCGCTTGGAAAAGAGGGGGTAGAATTCGGCCTGGATGGATGATCTCTTCTCGTCTCTTCCTTTTTTTTCCAACGATGGAGTTCTTATCCAGAGATTAAAGAGAGGTTCGTAGCGCCTCCTGGAGTCTGGTGCTGAGTGAGTGTAGTGGCAGGGTCAACGCTTTGTGTTTGTGCACGCCCCCAAAATGCTGGAATAAAGATTTGGAGCGGATAAGACGAATGTCGTGTGAAAATTGGCCACGGACCTGTTTAGTATTTGGGGGAAAAAAAACACTCTCAGATCAGCAGCCGGCTTTTGGCTGGTGGTTTTGTTTGAATCAGAATTCAAAAGCACTTAAATTTCTCAGTGGTTGGGTTGTAAACTTGTAACTACATTTTACACGAGACACGCAATTTTCTTCAGTTAAGGAAGATTCTCTTAGAGAAAGGAAAAAAGGAGAATATTTTGTCGTTCAACAAAAGCACATTTTCGATGGAATCAAGGTGCGACAGCCATCGCCTCTAAATTCTGGTGAGATCCAGCCCAGTTACGCTCAAAGCCAGACGCTAAACACCCGGAATAATTCCAAAGCGCGTGTGCAGCTGCATCTTTCAAAATGATCAGATCTCATAATTTGCATCTTTCGCTTTACATTGCGTACTTCACCATCAGTTCTTTCCAGATGCTGTCTCTCCATTATTCACTGCTCTTTTCAGTTTTCAGACAGTGTACGTACTTGAGAGTTGTGATCAACCCCTTTGTGTCCCTGCCGATGAGTACTCTCTTGGTCCAGGCGTGGCGGCCTTCGAGTCGGCGATCAGAGCGAGACGCTCGCGATGAGTGCGCCGCGTTAAGCCACGTGTCCGGAGATTGCTCGGGCGATAGCTCAAAGGGTGGTTTCGTGACTTTGGTCGACAGGTCAGGTGAAGCAAGACGGCAGACTAAAGTGATGGTCTGATGGAGCTTAGGCTGACGGCAGGGGAAACGTTGGCGATCGAAAGCTAAAGGGAGTCTCCCAACTTCCCACTGATTCCATGGACCGGAAAGAATGCCTTGTTTACTTGATCTCTCATGCAATGCAAGCAAGCACTAGGCACTAGCTACAAGACTGCAGCACAGAGTTGATTTTTTTTTGTGTAATCCACTCGGTAGAGCTATCATCTCCTTGCATGTCGTCATGGGCCTCACGATCGGTGTGCGTAGCTGCTGCTTGTCGTGGAGTACATGTGGTCGGTTCTAGTATACAATAGCTAGCGCGTGATTTGAATGCCTTTGTATGAGGCGTGCTGATCTTTTCAGGTTCTGCATCTCAGCATATGGCTAGAGTACTCAGTTTATACGGCGGCTTATACTCTTGGTAATGTGTAATGCCGGCGGCATGTTTAGTCGTCACTTGGTTGCATGTTCTCCTTTTAAGTTAGGTCGGTCGCAGGAAATTAAACTGGCAAATCAATGGAGTAACTTTTACGGCAGAATGAGATGTCAAGAATTCAACCTTCCTTTCTTTTTATTTTGTTAGAATATTTAGGCTAAACCTATTTATTTGAATGATAAATTAAGATTTAAAAGATGCACGAGTTAATGCTGAGGAGTTATGAGGTGGTTAATACCATATGGGTAATTGAGGAGAGTAATGGATGAATTGTAATCGGTGATTAAAACAAAAAATTGATGATTGGTTAATGGTGCGAATTGATAGCCATTGTTGTCTCCATATTCATACACACCTCAACACTTAGCCACTCATGTACTCCTGTTTAGGAGATCTCTCCCTCGTTTTATGTTGTTTGCTTTGCATATTCATCGCTAGCGCTGCGAACACAGTCCTAGCGAGAGCAGGTCTTCGAAACGCTGCACGCTGAAGGTCCTGCACGGGATAGCGGGCAATCAGGTTTTTGGAAGAGTTTTTATGCGACTGCTCACTTGCTTCCCGAACGACTACTTCATCTATATCCTGGTGGCCCAAACGACTACTTCATTCTCAAGCCATACAACTACTTCCTGGCCTGGTGGTCGTAGATGTGCTCCCCAAGTGAACATCAAGATCGTCTCGACTGCTTCCCGAAGGCCATCTACGCTGCATCGACTTAATTCGGCTATATCGAACAACTCAGACCTACACAATATTCAACCTTAGGAATGGTGCACCTAGTACCTCCAGTACCTGTCCCGCCCTGGGGTACATTATAAACCATCTCTGATTTATTCTCTTGTTCGTGTTAGTTAGTGGAATTAACACAAACATAACCACATGCTTTGTAATCACAAGGTCACTAATTTACATCATGGAATAGCTAGTAATATTTGAAATTAAAATATTCATAAATATCTAACAAATTTTTCCCTAGTCTAGTCTAGGAAAACTTAAGGCAAAACTCTTGCAATCGTTTCAAAAAAGTAAATACAAATATTTCAGCATTTTTGACCTTTTATTGTTCTTTGTAAGCTTGCGTTGGCGGTTGCGAGTATGCATTATGACATTGTGGCTGTTTTTTTCCTAGAAAATAATATTGTCCTAGGCGGATGCTCGTATTCACGCGAACACATGCACGTGGCCCATCTATATTTTATATGAGCGTCTCTAGGAGACTGGACCAACAAAGTATGAGATTTACGATTTCACCACATATATCTCATTGCTAGAATGTTAACATTGTAAAAAAAAAGTAGCGTCACCAATTTCAGAAGGAAAATACGAACACCTGTACTAAAAACTAACCAGCTAAACTACACTCGATTTGTCCATAGTCGTCACTGTTATACCAAGCTACTGTATACGTTTGAGTTGGTTCCAAGTGAGCGTAGTTCACTGGTAATTATGACAACTTGGCACGGTCGTATTTTTCTAAATTTATTTCAGAATTTAAAAGGCACTGTTCTTTCAGTGGTAGGTCATGTACCCGTCGACAGCGAGGCATCTGTGGTAATTTCGTCAATCTCGAGAATCTGCTGCTTCATTCTCTCAAAAATGTTCATAAGGGTAGAGTTGCATACGTGTATTCATAGAGGTGAATACGCGTACGTGTATGTGAGCATCTGCGAGTGTACTGTATTTTGAAAAAAAAACATGCGTTTGTTTGGAACTTAGGCATTTTATCACAAACATTTTATTTTGCGTAAAGATTAAGTGCGACATCAAATCTTAACGTTTGGCTATCTACTTATTTGAAGTAATTGTTTTTTTTTGCGAATATTTGAACTAATTGCTGGTCGTGGTTTGTGAAGCGTATAGCGGTGTGAACGCTGAACCATTTTTGTGTGCTGAGATGTGCAATTCAATTGACCGGAGCAAGTTCGCTAGGATATATAATTCTAATCTAAAAAAGTAAAAGGAACGCTAGCATGAACCGATTTTATTGGTGAACCGTGACTGAAAGTTTAGGATTGAGATATGAAACGAGCGTGCTTGTGTTAGGAACATAATATATGCCAAACTAATTCCTCGACACCTTATAGAGCTGCATCATATTTCCATCGTTAAGTAAGAGCGTACAAGTATAGTTTGGTACGTGACAAAAACGAATTCCTTCCTCGAGATCGAACGTGTGTGAAACGAACGTACGCGAGTGTGGATAAAAAGATGAAAGGCGAAGGCCGGTATGCATCGTCTTTCCGAACCTACGGAGCTTTTCGTAAAGCAACCGCACCATGCATGCATATACGTGTGCTGCCGCTACATAGATGCATCTATTCGCAAGGCAGGTCTAGCTAGCGTGTCACAATTTGAAATGTTACACCACTCGACGCTCCAAAAGGAAGCGGTGCATCTCGATGTGATCACCATATGTTTTCAAGAAGACGTCCCGAACCGTGCCGAACAAGTGTCGTGACGGATCCGGAAAGGATCCAAGCTAACATTTCGTCCCACGTGCTAGAAGATACTCGTGTGAAGCTCGATCGATCATGTCGATCCCCGTCGCACTCGCTTGCTTTATTAGCTCTCGTCCGATCCATACGCTCTTGGTCTTGGATATATGGATGTGCATGCGGTCGCTCCAATTACTGCCTGATCCAGACAGCTCCGACAGCAACGGAGGCGATCGACACGACTGGCTTATTTACCGTTAACCCACACGCCAGCGGCCAGCTTATCATAAGATCATCATCAAACTAGCTAGGCTACTCCACTAAGCAGTCATGCTCGCTCTCATGGACCATGCTTGCTCGATGAGTTAGCAGGTCGTCGTAGCAGCATGTGTTGGAGAGGCGCCGATGCATGCATGGACGGCCAGTCACCACCCACGCAGAGTCGCACCGCACGTACGCATCGATCGGTCACCGTCGAACTAGACAAAGGGTGGCGCCAGCTTTAAGATACGTGTACCGACCGCTCCGGCACACGCGTAGCCATGTCGCGCTCGGGGCTCATCTCTGATCACGCACAGCGTCCTCGTCGCACGCGGCGAGAGAATTTGGCATGTGTGGCGCAAGCCCGCGTGGCCTAGCTCGCGACGGATCCGCACACGTACGCCGCCCCGCCGCTGTGCCGCGCGCGCCGAGGTGGCGCGCCCGCGCGCCGCGAGCTCCGGCCAGCCGCCACGCAGGATGCAGGTGGCCCCAGCTGACAGTCTAGGGTAGTATGGTCGCCGGCGGTCGGGCCCGCCGCAGCGGCGCCGGAGACGGGCAGCCGGCACGTGTGCGCCTCGACGTGCCGGGAGGCCGGAGGCGATCGAGCACCATTCCTTCGCGGCTAAGCTACACCGCGCGCCCCGGCCCCGGCGTACGTGGGTCCTCCTCACGTCGCACCAACCAGATCGGGCACTCAGGGGAAGAAAGGCGTGCCCGCACCGGGGCGCCCGGCGCGGCCGCTCCATCGACGCCGTCGGTTCCGGATTCTGAGACCGTCCTGCGCCGTCGGATGGCTGGGGGCGCCGGTGCGAATATACCGTGCGGGCGGTTGAACCTTTCGTCGCCACGAGTAAAGCGGAGGGTCAGTGGAAAAAAAGGAAAGGTACCAGCCACCCGGGAAGGAAGACACCCCACGTAACGGTGGGCCCGGAATGGTGGCGGGGCCCACCTCGCGAGGTCTGAGGCCTCCGGAGGGTCGAGGGGGTGGCCTGTGCCTCTATAAATAGCGGCCGTTTCCTCATCGTTCTTCCCTTTTCCCCGATTCTCTACTCGCCCCCCTTAGTTTTCTGGAAATTCTGCGGCGGTTTTCCGTAGTGGTGGAAGGCTGCAACTGCAAAGCGAGGAGATGCTGTCCGTGCAGGAAGCCCTTGACCTTGACTTCGCTGCCGCGTCGTCCAGCTGCGGCGCGCGGGACATGGGCATGGACATTATCACGTGCGGGTTCACGCCGTGGGGGCCCGACTCGTGCCCTAGCCTGGACCAGGTGATGGCGTCGAGGACGGCCGCGGCGGAGCCGCCGCCGCGGGAGGAGGAGGCCGAGGTGGCGGACGAGGAGGAGGAGCGGCGGCAGCGGCGCAAGGAGTCCAACCGGCTGTCGGCGCGGCGGTCGCGCGAGCGAAAGCAGCAGCGGCTGGAGGAGCTCCGCGGCACGGCGGCGCGGCTCCGCGCCGAGAAGCAGGCGCTGGAGGAGCGGCTGCGGGCCCTGACGCGGCACGGCCTCGCGGTGTGCCGCCAGAACGCGCGGCTCCGCGCCGAGGCCGACGCGCTCGCGCGCCGCCTCCGCGAGGCGCGCAGGCTCCTCGCGCTGCGCCGGTTCATCGCGGGGCACGCCCTTCCCACGCCGATGATGATGCCGCCGCCGCTGCAGCAGCACCAGCAGGCCGCCGGTGTCGCGCCGGGCGCACCCCTGGGGCTCACCTCGCTCATGACGTAGGAGGACCGCCGGCATATATAGCACGGACTCCCCGATCCTCCCGCCTCTCATCGGATTCTCTCGGTCACGGGCGGAAGTTTTGGCACGGACGGACGGACTTGCGCACGCGTTGTGGTGATGATGAACTGGTCTGGGGCGGGACATACACTAGTGCTAGTACTAGGCTGCATGCTATCTGCTATACTACTACAAGTACAACTAAAGGGGGTCCCGTTTGACGTGTCAATTGCATGATTAGGTGCTGCGCATGCATGGATCTTGATGTAAATTAAAGTGCAAAAAATTATTTCACTGGGCGAGCCACTGACCCAACGGTCACGTACAGGGCCGGGGGTTCTTGTTTTAAACTCGAGCTCGACCGACAGCTCGTCGATCTTGGCATGCGGCCGTTTGCACTGTACTAGAGGGCATGGCCGGATACTATACAGCACCGCGTGCGAAGAACAGGGGCGGAAAGCTCCTTTGGCGAGCCAGGTAACGTGAGCCACATATAAGAGCTAGCTCGGCGATGCGGGGCCCGCCCGCCACGATCCTCGGTGCGTACTCGGTGCGTCGACGGCCGGACGACGACACCAACCGTTCGCCGGTGCCCCCGGTAGGGCTCGCGTGTCGCACAAAGGCGCGCACGCGTAGCAGGCTAGCAGCAGGCCGCTAACAGAGATGATGTCGCCTGCAAGCCTGGGCCGTATCATTTGGCGGGCCGACTCGCGAGCAGTTTCGCTGAGTGAGCCCGTCCCAACACGACCTGTGCGAGCGGGCCTAAACCGACGGCCCACCTCAGAAAAAAAAACATCCTGAAAAGAAGCTACTGCTGCGATCGCAGTTGATTGCGTATCGCCAATTCGCCATGGAGGCGGTTTACCGCTCGCTCGCTCGGATAAGGATGGGCATGGTTCGGTTCGAACCCTCGTCTCCACCGGCAGCGGCGTCATCCGAGTAGAAGAAGCAAGGAAAAAAAAAGATTGTGGAGTGGAAGGACATGAGAATTCTAATTTGGAGGATAGTGTGGATGGCTCAGGATTGGCAAATTCCGTGTCCCCCGGGTGTCAAGGAAGCTCTCCTGGCTTTCATTTCCAACTTAAAAAGACCTGTCAAGAAGACGACCGACCACCAAGACTAACAATTGGGTCTACGTGAAGAGGAACCGTGCTTCCTCGTGCTCCAGTGACCCAGATGGAGAACCGCTGGACATGACATCCTGGAGCGCCCGGCTGAAGGAGATGGAGCAGACCTTAGTTGCCTGATGACCGTTGTGTTCTCTGTGTCAATTGCTTTTGCTGTTCTGTCATGTCTAAGTAGCTGGTGGCTTGGCTTGTAATAATCGTCTTGGTTTCGTTTGGATGTCGGTTAGGAACTGATGTCGCAGAACTCTGTATGAAACATCTGCTGTCTTAGTAAGACGGGGCTCTGGCCCTAAAACTCTAAAAAAAGAAAAAAAAATGAATTGCTGAGAGCAGCGAGAGATGAAGATTGGTTTTTCTACTGGTTGATCAGGGTAAAATTGCAGAGGCTTGGTGCAGATCGTTTTGTTCCAATCTGCGAAACCTAGCCCCTTTTTTTGTAGAATTGCTGAAACCTTTGATTTTGTTGAGCTTGCAAGAAGCTCTGGGAAATATATTTGGTGGGGACCATCTCCCCCCTGTTACCCCTAAAAAAACAGGTTGATCATGACTGAGGACAGTTATGCTTCCTGCTCGATTTGTTTACAAGGCGAGTGGTGATTAATTTGGCAATGCGTCATTAGCCAGGCCGTGTTCGTGCCGTCGTGCCAACTCGTGCCTCCCAGCAGCAGCAAGTTGAGTGCGTGAAGCGCACCAGCACCACCACCGCGCTGGGGCCCACAGAGGCGGTTGGTGAGCGGGGGGCGGACCGGACCACGCGGCTCCCCGGACCCGGGCCCACGGCGCAGCGACCCCATGCGACCGGATTGAATCGCCTCGGCTCGGCCTGGGTTTGGTGGGTGCGGTCGCTGTCCTCCACCCAACCCACCCGCCGCCGCCGGGGATATAAATGGGCCGGCGCCAGGCCCAGCACGGCGTGCGCTGCGGCCGGGTCGGATCTGAGACGAGCATTCCAACTCATTACCATCTCATCATCATCCCCGCACACCCCCGCCTCCTCCCTCCGCTGGATCGGATCGGATCCGCTCGACCACCCTGCGCCGCCGCCGCAGGTGAGCGTCCCCGCCCGCCCCGTCTCTCTCGCCGCCGATCTGCTCCACGTTAGGGTCGATGCTCTCTCTCTCTCTCTCTCTCTCTCTCTCTCTCTCTCTCGCCGTAGGGTTTTGTTTTGTACTATCTTGTTCCAGGAGCAGAGGGGGCAATGGTCCACCTGGTTGCTTCCAAGCTCGGCTCGGATGGTAGGCTTGTTTACGCACGCCTTGCGCATTTCCAGCCACCAGCGCACAATATTGCGGCTTCCATGATAGTTTTCCTTTTCTGGTTTTATCCGTGCCGCGAAATGTTTTTCTTTTTCTTGTGCTAATCCGATTGTTAGAGAGATGGGTTTCGTTCCTACCCACCTGTTTGGAACGGTAGTGACTGCTGCTTGTCGCTTATGGAGTTCTTGTCGTGAAAAGGAAAGTTTCAGCACGTGGTTGGATCAAATGATCTCCTTGAAATCCCATCCGTGTTTAGGAAAAATTCATGCCATCCGTATTTCGGGAAAGTTTCATGCCTCCGAGTCAGCATGCTTTAATCTTAAAAATTTGCCGGAAACTGCTTCGGAGTTCTTTTTACTGTAGACTGTAAAGGTTGCTGCAGAAATGATAGTTATGCTGATTTTACTTAGTTGTCTTATGATGATCTAGGAACAAACACCATGCTCTAAACCCTTTTTGCTAGGCAAGCTGCACATGCTGCTCTAGGATTTCAGAGGTTTTCTTTCTGCATGCTGTTAAAAATTTGGAGCTACTGCTTCTTTCTATTACCATGTTCCATGAGGTTTCTTCATAGGTATTACTTTTTTTTTGGTCCTACAGTAGGTGGGGGGAAGCATATTTTGGTAATTATTTTGTTCCTAGGATCTCATTGGACAATTTGTTATTCTTATGCTGATTCGGTCTGAGACTTGGTAGATTCCTTGTGCCTTGCCCCCACTAGTAACGCATATGAACCATACTCTTGTGCGGGGGGATCAGAAATGCTGAACTTTTTATTGGAGGAATTTAGTTGACTTTGCATGACGAGTCTCTCAGCCTGCAGCGTGTGGTCTTGTTATGTGCCAACAAAATAGAAGGTTTTCTTGACCACAGGATACAAAGATGCCCTTTTTGTGCTTTATTTATTAGCCTAACTTTTCTTTTTTACTATTGTCTTTTACTCAATGAGACAATTAGACAAATTCTGATAAAGTAATTTTGCCTAAAAGGAGTAAGGTGTTTCCTGGAATCAGGGTTATCCTGCCAGTGTGCTATATACCTGGACAAATTGTTTGGTTATTAATCTTGTATATACGAGCAAACCAATCTTGGTTTTGTCGACCATGCAATTATTTTGATAACGATAATTCTTACTTTGCCTGAGCCATTTTGTCTACCATACTCTCTGCAACTAAGCATTTGTATTGTCTGCTGCAGATCAGAGAAGATGGCCGCAGTTGACACATTCCTCTTCACCTCGGAGTCTGTGAATGAGGGACACCCTGACAAGCTCTGCGACCAGGTCTCAGATGCTATTCTTGACGCTTGCCTTGCTGAGGACCCTGACAGCAAGGTTGCTTGCGAGACCTGCACCAAGACTAACATGGTCATGGTTTTTGGTGAGATCACCACCAAGGCCAACGTTGACTACGAGAAGATTGTCAGGGACACCTGCCGCAACATCGGTTTCGTGTCTGCAGATGTCGGGCTTGATGCGGACCACTGCAAGGTGCTTGTGAACATTGAGCAGCAGTCCCCTGATATTGCTCAGGGTGTGCATGGCCACTTCACAAAGTGCCCTGAGGAGATTGGAGCTGGTGACCAGGGACACATGTTCGGGTATGCAACTGATGAGACCCCAGAGCTGATGCCCCTCAGCCATGTCCTTGCCACCAAGCTTGGTGCTCGTCTCACTGAGGTGCGCAAGAACGGGACCTGCCCCTGGCTCAGGCCTGATGGGAAGACCCAGGTGACTGTTGAATACCGCAACGAGGGTGGTGCCATGGTCCCCATCCGCGTCCACACTGTCCTCATCTCTACCCAGCATGACGAGACAGTCACCAATGATGAGATTGCTGCTGACCTCAAGGAGCATGTCATCAAGCCTGTCATCCCTGAGCAGTACCTTGATGAGAAGACCATCTTCCACCTGAACCCATCTGGTCGCTTTGTCATCGGTGGACCTCATGGTGATGCTGGTCTTACTGGCCGGAAGATCATCATTGACACCTATGGTGGCTGGGGAGCCCATGGTGGTGGCGCTTTCTCTGGCAAGGACCCAACCAAAGTCGACAGAAGTGGAGCCTACATTGCAAGGCAGGCTGCCAAGAGCATTGTTGCTAACGGCCTGGCTCGCCGCGCTATTGTCCAGGTCTCCTATGCCATTGGTGTGCCTGAGCCGCTCTCTGTGTTTGTCGACACATACGGTACTGGCATGATCCCTGACAAGGAGATTCTCAAGATTGTGAAGGAGAACTTTGACTTCAGGCCTGGCATGATCATCATCAATCTTGACCTCAAGAAAGGCGGCAACGGGCGTTACCTCAAGACAGCAGCCTATGGTCACTTCGGAAGGGACGACTCTGACTTCACCTGGGAGGTGGTGAAGCCCCTCAAGTGGGAGAAGCCTTCTGCCTAAGGCGCCCTTCCAGAAGAAGCTTTTGGTCTGCTGTGCTTATCATGTGGCTTCTGTGTTGTGATTCTTGATCTGCCCCTTGCTATCATTTGTATTGTACTGTCCTAATAAGTGGTACTTGTGAGGGTATTACTGTGTCTTGTTATTTACGTAGAGGAGGATTTATTGTCTGCTATTTCTTCTTTCACTACTTATTATGTAATGGTCAACCAAAGAATGAAGCTACAGGTTACTTTGAGAAGAAATGGAACCTGCTGCTTTCTGGTTAGCTCGTCATGCTGTGGAGTGTGATTTCTTGAATAGTGCTGATGATCTCCATTGATGCTTATTGGTCAGTGCAAGTGTTTGGTTTAGCTGCATTATTATTGGTAGTATGTTTGGTGAAGCTGCAATGGCAGAGTGTGGGTTGAAGCTGCATCATGCTTTGTTAACTGAACATCTGGATTGAGTCCCTTTCATGTGTATGGTGACCTATGGATCGATGCTGCTCACCTGTTGCTTATTGGCATTGGGTGGTGGTTGGTGAGCAGCCAGAAAGGATTTAATGCCACAAACAGGTCAGAATACTTCCCAGGTTCAGGGGTCAATTACACTAACTACTCCAGGAGTGCAACTGTGCAGGTGCATCTCGGGTGAGCTGTGCATGTCAGTGACAGCTTACCTGAAACTCTGAATCTTCTCTCTTGGTTGAGCTATCTGAATCCTAACTCCCAAGTTATGTTTTGGCCGACACCCTCTGTACCTCTGCTGAAATTATGTACCCTGTTAGTTTTCTGCCTATGTGATCTGATAGTTCTGGCAGTCACGTCGAGGTCACCTTGTGCCTAAAATCTCTAGGAATCTGTGATGATTTTGATTGGGACTACCTAGGAGATGACAGGGCATGATGATCTGCAGAAGATTTTATCAAGCTGCTCCTGCAGGCTGCAGTGGCGGCGGGGGCGGCTACTCGTGTTGGATATGACCCAAACCAACTTTGCTGGACTTTGTTTATCACATGCCAAATCGCTAGAGATGCAACCGGACCGGCTTTCTGGTTCAGCCGTTCGGCCAACAGGCACTGCATGCCACACGTACGACAAGCTGAAACTGCAGGTCGACCTGGTCTAGACGTCTAGTCGACAACGTACGCCGCGCTGCTGACGGCAAAAATACTGGGTCTTCTGTTTCAAAAAAGAAAAATAATACGGGTCGTCGTCGCGCTTATGGACTTCAGACCCGGTCCACCAACAGAGTCCCTTCTCCAGATTCCGCGGAGACCCAGTCCACAAGTCCAACAGAATTCCCAACGATTCACGTCGGGCTCTTCTCAACCCAATCCACACGGGCCCAGAAAGAGAAGCGGAGTCCCGCCCCAACACGGGCCGCGTCCACTCCCCGCTCGCCCACTTAAACCTCCCGAGCCCAAACCCAACCAACCCTAGCGCAGCAGCCTTCCGCTCCTTTCGCCCACGCGCGCCGCTGTTTCGGAACCGAACCGCGCTCCCCTCCCTCCCCCTCACAAACCGCCCTCCTCCTTTGCCGGCAGCGGTCGACGCGCTCCTCGCCGTGATGGAGCAGGCGGAGCACGAGCCCCGGAAGCTCTTCGTCGGCGGCCTGCCGCGGTGCGGGGTCACTCAGGAGGGCCTGAGGGCCCACTTCGCCCGCTACGGGCACGTGGTGGAAGCGCTGGTGATGCAGTACCCGGACGGCATGGGCCGCGGCTTCGGCTTCATCGAGTTCCAGGATGAAGAGGCGGCGCTCAGGGCGCTCGACGCGAGGGAGACGGAAGCGCACGATGCTTTCTTCGGCCGAAAGGTGAGCCTTTTTTTTCCCGTTGTTGTCTGCGTTTAAAAATTGACCGCAAGGCATTGGGGCGGCCATGTTTGGTGTATTGATTACTGCGTGCACATAGAGCTTGTGGGTTAAGTAGATGCTAGGGTAGTGTCGGATCAATGTAAGTTCGCTTCCGAAAATTATGATGATTCGCCTGGCATACAGGATTAGATTGTTCTTTTGACTGCTGTAGGTTGCAGTGTGTGTAGAGAAAAGGCTGTCTATGTGAAATTGGGTGCTAACTTTTGTTCGGTTAGATGTCAAAATTGAAGCCTTTGGGGCTCGTTTGGTTGGGGGTAATTGGCGTAAGGGAATGGGAGTTCAGAAATATGAGACTAAAATTCTCTTGTTTGTTTCATGGGAGGGGGAGTTTATTTGGGATGGGAAAAGAGAGTTTAGAGACTCAAATCCCACCGATCTCTTCCCATGGGGAGGGGTGGGAATTGTGAGGGAATTCTGCTTTAAGATGAAAACAAAACAAATGATCTTAACCGTTCATCATGACTTATGATATGATTTCCCACGTCAAAACCCACATACCAAACAGAGGATATGAATTCCCTCTCCAACTCCCTCCCTTAATTCCCTCCACGAACCAAACAAAGAATTGGGACTACAAATCAAACTCCCAAGTGAATTCTCTCCGTCAACTCCCACCACTAATTCCCATGCCCCTTCCTATTCAGTTGCCAAACACACCCTTAGGTTATTTGAGTAGTACATTCAGAACCAGAGCGAGCCTTCATGAAGAATATGCAAGTGGAAGAGGATTGTTTCCTTCTCCTCAAATCGTTGGTTCTTGTATGCTTGTCTCCAGTGCAGGGTGACCAACTGTATGTGAAACCCTTTTGTTTGGGTTCACCCTTTTTTTTGGTTGTACTGGTCCAAAGGTTTGAATTCTTGTTGATATGGTATCTGTAAGACAGAAGTGCAAAGCGCCGCAGCTTTTCTATTGTACAGAGTTCTACCTCCATTCCTTGTATATATTGTATATGTAGTGAGAATGTGCAATGCATCACATGTTTTCAACTCATAAGAAGCAAATTTTGCAATTCTGATTTTCAAAGAATAGATAATTGTTGATGACTTTATACATTTTGTAGGAAGTATGGTTAATTGTGATGGTTACTCCACTATAGATCTATTGTGCTGTTCTCTCTGCAGTGTGACTTGCATATTCATTTAATCAAAGAAATCTCAGTGGTACTGAATTCCTGCATAGTTTATGGCTTAATAATGGTAATAGTATATAGCTGAGAAGAACATCAATGTGGTGTTTTTTGGCTATTGCAAAACTTATTTTGATCTAATCAGTCGAGTTCCATTCTTTTTTGTTACAATCCTATCATTTATTTACTGATAACCTTGAATGC